>NC_045427.1:517716605-518025722 GCF_902635505.1 Sarcophilus harrisii | reverse complement strand
CTAAACATTCTAAGAGGTGGAAGAAAGGAAGAACTATGTTTGAAGGAACTTTTTTTTTCCATGTAAAAAGGTGCACATAGAAGATGAAATATCTAGAGAGACAATTTACAGAAATAGAAAGAACACTGGATTTGGAATGGGAAGAACTGAATTTTAATCCTGTGTGACCATGGCCTTTCTAGCCTTAGTTTCTTCATGTATAAAATGAAATCTCAGTTCTTTTTAGTTTTAAACACTATGACATGTTCCTAGCACATCAAGTTGAATCTCTAAATGCTGTCCCCTATAGAAGCAGAAAAGTTGACAGGTTCTAGAATATAATGTTTCTGTATATGTATATATTTATATGTTCAGGCAATTCCTGTTAAATAGGCAATTGTAACTTGGGCTAGGGAGAAACTACTATGTAAAAATGTGACCTGAGTTCCAATCAAAAACCTTTACCAACACATTTTTAGAACACAGCTACAGTTAACCTCTATAGAATGCCAAGATTCAGCCCTAGGCCTTAGATCTCACTGACTTGAAATTAGCTTCCAAGCTTCTCTTCATAGAGAAACTTTACCTTGTTCACAATTCCAAATGTATCTTGTTTCCTAGGAGTGTTTTAGCTTGTAAATTTTTTTTAATTTTTAATTGAATTTTTGCTCTTACTAACAAAATCAATACTTTCTTTCAATGCAAAAACCTGAATGATTTATGTAGCTATTTTTCCTTGGATTCAAATGAGTCAAAGTGATCTATGTAATTTTATGAAAAGAAATATTGTATTATATTTAAGTATTTAGGAACTCTGTAGACTTTTAGAATTTCTAGGACTCATGGAAAAAACTAATGAGATGCATATATTAAGAGTTTTGCAAGTCTTAAAGCAATAGCTATTATTATTATTTAGAAATAAATTCATGTTTTGTCATATCACTTTGAAGGTATTTTGAGTATGATACAACGAGGACTAATCCCACCAGCAGCAAAAATTACTTTCGAAACCCCACCTATCATACCTAAAACTGCTTTCCTTCATTCTTATAAACAACCTAAGACCAAATCCAGAAGTAAGTATTATTATCTATGTAGAATTGGGGGAGTAAATAAATTGTCTTTCAACAAAAATTAGAATACTTGTACTTAATTAACATCTTCAGTGATTAAACAAAAAGGTTTTTGTCAGAACTTAAAAAATTAAAAGGCAACTGTAATGACTTTAGACTGCAGTTTATTGAATAAAAATCTTCATCATCATCATCAACTACTCAATTCAGTAAACATGTGAATTGCTGACTATAGGCACAGCTCTGTACGGCATCTTTTAAGGACTACAAAACTTAGAGGAAACTTAGTCCTTGTCCTCACAAAACTTGTAATAAAATACACAACTAAAAACTTTAAAAATGCACATTTTTATTAACAAAAATTAAACTTTAAAATAAACAAAGGTATAAGTAAAATACTACATGAGGAAGTTAGGTCATTATTGAGGTAGGTGGGAGCAAGAAGGGAAAATCATCAAAACCTTCTTGAAGTAGAGTACTTTTGATTCAGACTTAATAGAATATATAAAAATTAAAAGGTGGCATAGCAAATGGGAATATTTGAGGCTTGAGGAACAGCATAAGCAGAAACATAGAGATGGAAAACATAGGACATGTATGGGAAATAAATATTCTAGTTTGTAGTATAAGATTGGAAAGTAAAGAATATGATAAACAATAGTCAGTGTGATGTTATGAAATTTGTCTTAATGTGGTAATTAGGACCTATTGTCCTAATGCGGTAATTAAGATGATGATGGGGACCTATCATAAAATGGTCAACAAGGAAGTAAAAAATAGAGAAAAGATATAAAAAGGGTTTTTCACTGGTAGAATCTACAGAACTGGAAGAATGTAAGAAGTGAGGGAGACTGAAGAGTCAATGATAACATAAAAGTTTCAGCCATTTGAGATTAAACATTCTGTTTGGCAAAAAGAACAGAACAGGAGTTATGGGCAGAAGTTGCAAAGAAGCCTATTTAATGAGTGGATCCCCATCAGTTGGGGAATGGCTAAATAAGTTGTGGTATATGAATGTAATAGAATACTATTGTTCTATAAGAAATAATCAGCAGGGTGATTTCAGAGAGGCCTGGGGAAATTTACCTGAACTGATGCTAAGTGAAATAAGCAGAACCAGGAGAACATTATATAGAGTGACAACATTATTATGTGAGGATCAACTATGATAGACTTAGCTTTTCTCAGCAATACAGTGATCCAAGACAATTTCATTAGATTCAGAATGGAAAACACTATCCACATCCAAAGAAAGAACTGTGGAGACTAAAATGAGGATTGAAGCACACTATTTTTACCGTTTTTGGGAGTTGGTTTTTCTTTCTCGTGGATTTTTTCCTTTTGTTCTGATTTTTCTTTCACAACATGACAAATATTGAAATATGTTTAAAATAATCATATGTGTAGAATCTATATCAGATTGTTTCCTGTCTTGGGGAAGGGAGCAGTAGGGAGAGAGGGAGAAAAAATTTGGAATCTTTCAAAAATGAATATTAAAAACTATCCTTACACGTAGTTGGAAAAATAAAATATTATTGAGGAAAAAAGTCAATTTAGGTGAAATGCTGGGAAAGCTTCTTAACCATTATAACTAACTCACTAAAGGTAGACCAGAAAGCCTTGGAAGGGAGCAGACTTTACCTTCTTGGTAAAGTTTTCAAGCAGTGCCTGAATGACTATTTGACCAGGTACATTATAGTAGGGGTTCCTTTGGCATATGCTTTGGACTAAATGGCCACTAAGTTTCCTTCCAATTCCAAATTTTGTAATTGTGAGATTAGATGAACAGTGAAGTCAGAAGGAAGAAACAGCTTTGGGGGAGGGGAGAAATAATAAACTTGGATTTAATAAGAAGATTGAAATCCCAATGGGATATCTATAAAGCAAGATACCATAATTGGTTTGGCAAGTCTGTAGCAGAGATACTGTAGGAGTTGTACAGATATATTCCTATATCCCTAATCCTAAAAAATCTCATTCCTTTTCTCTTATCTTTCTTTGAACTAGAACATACAACTTTGATAAAAATTGCCTAATCTCTCTGAGCATCAGTTTCTTTATAGGCAAGGCAATTAAACTTGCCATGGCTAGCCTATAGAATTGTTGTGAGGTTCAAGTGATTATCTATGAATGTACTTCAAAAATTGCAGAGTTCTATTCAGATATTAGATTTTATTATTATTATAGCCTGTATTTATTTACATGGCTTTGCAAAGTCCTTCACATATTTTTTACTTATTACACTGTACAGCCCTCATGCTGCCATGATGTATTTTTTGATGTTGAATTTTAAAAATGTGAATGAAATTTCTCAATGACATCATTATTGAGTAACATGTTAATGATTTAATATAAATTTTAATTTGATTAGGGGATGGGACTACTGAGAAAGTCAGGAGGAGAGGTAGTGCAAAGTTTTTGCATGCTGTTTTAACTCCCAAAAAACTTTTTTGTAATGTGGCAGACTGGAGCATAGTAGCCAACTATTCTGTCCATTGTGTGTTGTGCTAGGAGAATAATTTGCAAAATATTGATATTGTTTCTAATTTTATTTTCTAATATTACTTCGAAGATATTGGTGTATGTTACTTAAATTTTCAGTCTGTCACGCAAGTATAGCAATCTTAATTGTTTTTATTATATATGTAGTGATCTAACTTAAAAATTTTACAAATAAAAACTACTATTCTGGATTATAAATATTTTAGTGGCAATATAACTGATCAGAATTAGATTTGAGCCTCTTATTTGTGCTGTTAAACTAATAATTAATTGGATATGTAAAGCTTGTCTCAGGTCACTTGTGGTTCTCAAGATCAGGAAAGAATAGAAAAGATCCTTCAATGGATTGCTATTTTTGCTTAACAAATATATCATAGATTCCATCCAAATCTAAACATATCCAAACATATCCAAATCCAAATTTATTATAATCTAAAAGATCTATTTTGCATATGGAGAACTACCACCAAAACCATCAGAAACTTGGAACCTAGATGAAATGACAGAATAGGAGACCAGTGAAATGGGTAATCCCCTATTTGAAGTCATCTTTTCCTCTTTAGACAATCAATAACTCAAGCAGAATTAAGTGACTTTGTGAACAAAGATGAATTTCTAGCTTAATTTTGAGTTAAAAGAATGGAATTTTTAATAAGAAGGTACCAGAATATCTTTAAAACATGAAACTTCTCTTAAGAAGCATTAAGCATTATATATATATATATATATATATATATATATATATATTCTTGACATCTATTGGAATTTGAAAATAACTGCTCTTTTATTTGGATTACAATTTGAATGTACCAAATACTATAATTTTATTTGCAAACAAACCAAACTCCAATAAGAAAACAAGAAACCTAAAGAAAATTATTGATTCAAAGGGATAATGGAAAGGGGTTTGGAGTAGCAATATGCAGCATGGGAAGGGAAGAATAGACAGAAACGGGATAAAACATTCTCAGAATTGTGATAGCATTATGAGAAAAGTGAGGATGAAAAGTTAAGGCTAGAAATGGAACTAGGAGAAATTGGCACAGATGCTGTTCATTTGAAACCTGAGTATAATGGAGAGAGAAACAAAGGATCAAGATCTTCAGACAGACTTAAACTAGTCTTAGACAAAGCTATAAAGTAATTCAAATTTGTCCCCTTTTTGTACTCTTTTCTTCTCTCCTGGCAAGCAATAATTTTCCTATATCCTATGTTTTATTCCTACTAATAGGAATTCTGAATACTAAATTCTGAATAAATAAAGCTAAGTTAATAAGGAAAAAGGCCCCTCTCAGGGAACTTTTCATGTAAATGGGGGGGGGGGGACATTTGCATGCTCAAAAGAACAAATGGAATAACAGGCAGCAAAGATATTTTGGGCAATATGCTCAACACTCCCACCAATCACACTATATAGGTGGCTACCTATTGATAACAGTTCTGCAGCATATTCAGATTTAAGGAGAAGCATGTTGGGAGCAAAGTTAAGTAATGAAACAAAGAAATATCATTCACAAAAATGAAAGGAAAACCAGAAAGTGAGTGTCATGTCTCAAATCCAAGGGAATGCAGAGCTTGGAAAAGGAGAAGGTATCCTATGGTATTAAATGTAACCTGCAGGTCAAGGAGATAAGGACTGAGAAAAAGTCTTTGCAGTTAGTAATGTGGGCAACTCCAGCAGTGAATGTTTGGTAAGCCAGTGGGCATAAAAACTGATTTATAAATATATGAGTGGATGAGTACTGCAGAAATACATGAGAAAACATTTGAGAAATGTGGCAGCAAAGGTTGTGAGTCAAAAAGCATTTATTAAGTACTTAATTCAGGCATTCCACTAACAATTTGGGATACAATGAAAGACAAAAACGGCTTCTGCCAGAGAGATTGTGGATTAAAAACAATATCTTATATATTTCTAATGGCTCTATGAACTGTGCAATTTATATAGTTTATAATACAAACACATAACCTTGATCAATATCACTTGCTTCCTTTGAATGTCTGAATATATGTACAACATACTGATGTACTAAGAAATGATGAGGAGATAAAACAGAAATTTTACCTAGTCAAAAAAATTTTTTCTACATCTTTAATTATGACTGTTGGTAATAATTGTCCATACCTAGTACAAAGAAATAAAAGCCTTGGTCTATGGCTATCATATATTACTGAGTAATAGGAAAGGTGTATGTTCTGTGTCTAAGACTGACAAATATATAGTTGTACCTCACTTAATGAAATAGTTACATTTTTGAAAAGTTACATATGCATTGAATTCCAATTTGAATTCCCCATGGGGGCTGCCAAGGGGAATTAAAGAATTTCTATGGCAAAATATTTTATAAAGGTAACAATTACCTTCCAATATTTTTAAAACTCAGTTTTAAATACTCAGATTTTTCATGCGTGCCACATTCTTAAAAGTGGGTAGTTTTTCATTCTTATAGAACTTGTGTAGTCCCCTTTAATTTCTACAAGCCTAATATTATTCTATTTGAAGTCAATGACAGAAGATACTTTATTCCTTCGAAACAGGAAAATTTGGAAAAGCCTTGCCAGTGATTAATATAGACAATGTTGAGCTCCCTAAACCCAGAGATCTTGAAGTGAAGATTCCTCCAATTACAGGCGAAAGAGGTCCACCTTCATCCAGCTCTTTCTCATCAATTTTGAAAACACAGTCGATAACAAAACCAAAAGTGGCCCATGGAGTTAAATCTAAAATCGTGGTATTTATATTTTTATTTCTAAATAAAGAGAAAAATGTTTTGGATCATAGTTTTCACAACTTATTTTTTGGTTGTATGCATAAATTTGTTCTTGTAGGTGTTAAATTTCATATACTGATATATAGATTTTTGACCTGTGGCTTGTATTTTGTTTTGAAAATATTCTAAGGAATTAATGAAATTTTTTTATTCTTTAAAACAAATATAGGAAGGAAATTTAAAGCACAACAAACTGTACATAGGATAATTTTGGTTTTGTTTCACAGAGGATAAAGGTAATTCTCTATTACAAAATGGGAAGACATCTCATTTTTTATAACCTCTCATAGATGAATTAGTGTTTATATCCATTTTAAAATACTAGACTTCGTTAATATGGCCTTATCAGTTTATATTTCTGGATTGGATACAAACTTGTGATAATTAATATTTTTTTACATAGAAAGAGGACAGCTGGCCTGTTTGTGTTTCTCATTCTGTCATTTTCCAGCTGTCTTAGCTAAAAGACCATGAATAGTAGTAGCACAGAAGACCTTCCTTAATCCTACTCAATCTATAGACTAGATTCTTCTCCCCGTCTTCTTCAAACCTTTATTCTCCAATTCCTCAAAAATTTTTTGAAATTTTTTACTGTCTTTCCAGCTTCTGTGTGTGATTTCCCCTCAAGAAATTTTCTGCCTGTTTATGAATCAGAGTATCATGTGATGCTGCAGTTGCCATGGCAAATATTTGTGTTTCATGAAGAATGTGTGTTAAAAATCAATGTAAATGGCCAAATCCCAAGACAGACGTGCCTTCAGGCCAATGTTTCTTATGTATCATTATTGTTTCAAACTCAGCTGTTTAACAGGCTGTGAGAGGGCTATAGGCTACATGTGCACAAAGACCATAATAAGATCATGGGAAGCACCTGTTTTTACTCTCATCATATTCAAGTACAAATCGTAGTGTGTAATGGGAATTCAATCTACAGGTAATGCAAATATTGTGACTGGATTTAGGTTGTTTTATTGCTTGATATTCACTCTCTCCCTCCTCCCCCAAACTTGACAAAATGGTGACAAGGAGCTATTTTCTCGCTGCTAATTAGCCTTAGCCTTAATTTCCCCTTCTGTTGAGTTCACATAGCTTTTGTTTACCGCTAGAAGCAGTAGAATTTCAAGCTATTCCCTGTGGCCCCAAATTGGTACCACATCTTTGAATTGGCTCTTCTATCCTAAATGTAGGTTCTAAATCTTCTCTGAGTTGTACTTTGGATGTGGAAATTTAAAAAGCTAACAGATCTAGTGTTTGTGCCTGTTCCAACATACTGGAACATATTGAAATGATACAATTGGGGCCAATTCTCACATTTGGGGATGGGTTGATACAAACTCCCTTCTTCCAAATACCCTTTTTTCTAAATTCTTCTAGAACTAGACACTTGCCTCCTATCTGAAGTATTTTCACTTTGTCCAATCCTCTCATCTTGCTTCAGACCAAACAGCACCCTTAGCAAGTAGAACATTTATGTCCTGTTGTATAAAAGGTTTCTGACTATTAACTCCTGCCTGTGTAGAAAGACAGAGCAGGCGGGCACAGCAGGAGAAGCATTGGAAAACTCTATGTGTTGTATTTGTTTTGCAGAATTGCCCATGAGAGTCATTTTGATTTAGACTGTGTCTCATTCTGCATTGTAGGGAAGAAACAGATGTCTAGGGTCAAGAGGGCAGTTTGAAATAAAGGTCTGTAATTTGTGTGACTAGTTAAAATTTGGAGTCTGTCGCCTGATGTCACCTCCTTTAAAATATATTCTTGCTTCAGGGCAGAAGTAAGGAAAGCATGTGTGACAGCTGGAGACCTCAACAAAAGTTCTCTTGTTCTATGCACATGGGGCAATAGGATCACATATGTATATACATATACATACACACATATATATGTGTGATAAATATAATCAAAATCATTCTTAAAATTATGGTAGTTCACATAAAATATATTTCATCATTTCTTTCTAGAACACCTGGTTCATCTTCCTACTCTTCAGTCAAAACACAGGATCTGGTTGTTTCTTAAAAAGTTTACCCTAGTCATATGAGAATCTGGCCTTAGTCCTAAGATTAAAAAGTTAAAGTCCATTTAAAAAAATGAAATAGTACAAATAAACCCAATGTTTCTCCTTCTTCCCTTTCCTCTCCCTCTCCCATCCCTAAATTTATCCCCCTTTGTTGTAGAATCTCAGGAGGAGTCTTGATTCCCAATAGGTTATTTCAAATAAAGTAATAACTACTATTTGTGCTCTTTTAGGGATCTCCAATGCTCCTTCTTTTATGACTTTCATCTTTGTAGTTCTGCTGCCACTGACTGCTTTTGAGATGACAGATCAAAGCACTCAGGAACAGCAGCATGGTCAATTCCTCTGGCAATAAAAACTGACCAGGTAAGAATGAGAAGGTTATCTATGGTATTGGAGATTGGGTTGGCCCCACCCCTATTTTCATGATGTATAAAGAACAAAAAGTCAAAGGTGATGCTTTGTTCATGACAATGCACCTACAAGGTTAACAGCACTGTTCTGAGAGGGAACTGGGCATTGATTGATACACTCTGTTCTTCCCAGCAATAACGGGTAGGATCACTTGGATATTAAGTATGAGGATGGCTGAATTCCACTGAATAGACAGAGACTTTATATTTTTTCTGGAGAGTAGAGAGAATTTGAAATGGACTCCCAAGCTTACGGACTTTTCAGGAAACTTCTTAGTTCTGTACAAATATGTGAATTCATTCAAAACAATGTCCATAAACTATGAATCTTAACAGTGACCCTGAAACGAATAAAAAATAAGCATTCCTGCAAATAGAATGAAATTGGGTGACTTCTTTTGGTCTTAGTTGGACCTACATTGATACAAGGCCATGTAGGCCTGCAAACACCAAACCAAGAAGACAAAGAATGAGAAGAAAGTATTGCCATTTACCAGGAAGAGAAAATAAAGGAAGAAATCAACTCAAGGAAGGAAAGAAATTGCAAAAGATCTTGGTTCTTTAAAACTTACCCACTCAGAACTTGTGATCTCATCAGATTTGGTATGATTAATTACCTTTTTCTTCTTTCTGCACTCTTAGATTCACAGATCTTGAAATTAAAGGGACTTGAGGTCTGTGGGTCATAGAATTATAGACTTAGAGCAGGAAGGTAATTTAGAAGGTAATTAAATGCTTAATTTATGAGATATAGTCCAATCTCCTGCTTTTATAAATGAGAAATTAAGGTGTAAGGAAGAGAAGTCCCAAAGATCACACAAGTACTAAGAGATAGAACTGAGATTTGAACTCAAGTCCTATGATTATGGTAGTCTATATTACATTACCTCCTTTTATAAACTCCCTCCTTCACACTCCTTGAGGATTTGAAGTAATCAGTATGACTTCTATGCTGTACCTGAGGGCAAGTGAAGATCCAAGAAGTCCAACTCTATTAATAAAAAAAAAAAACACCTCTTCAACCTAATCCCATGATTCATTGCAACCCTCCTCTCTTCTAAGACCTATTGTTCTGACAGTATTTAAATAAGAGAGATCAGTTATTATAACTCCATTCCAAGGAACTGGAATGTAATTAGGTATCTTTTGTAATTATAATAATTCTTTGGTAGCTAAGCAAGCAATCTCCTGTCACAAGAAAAGCAAGGAAAATCTATTAGTTGGAGTGGAGCTAATAATATATCCTAAAATGCAAGTTGATCTTTTTTCAAGTTGAAACTTCTTTTTTTTTTCTTCCATCTCTTCTGTCAAGAAGAATGATCTCCAGGTTTGAAAAGGTAAAAAAATAAAAATAAAAATGGTTAAGAGATTGAAAGGCAGTGTGTGACAGATAGAGTACTGGGCTTGAAATTAGAAACGCCGAGGATCAAATCCTACCATGGAACTTACTGGCTGTGTGACATGGGCAAATCAGTTTTATCTCTATGAGCCCATTTCTTCATCTGTAAAATGCTGAAAATAATATCTGCAGTATCTTCTAAATAAGGTTTTTCTAGTATTCAAATGTCATAATGTGTTTAAAATACTTTGAAAACCTTAAAATATGATGTAAAGGTCAATTACTATTAAGAGAGGGATTGATATCCAAGATAACTGAAAAAATAGTAGATAAGCACTTAGTTATTTCAAAGAAAGTTCAAATCTCCTGATATTACAAACATAGACATACATTATAACCAATGATATAGGGTTTTTTGCAGAAAAAAGGTCATTAATAATGATTTTTGAGTGATCAGAGAGAATAGGATGTTGATAGAGACTGGAGAGATGCGAATGTTTTATCAAAAAGCATAAAAAGAGATTCTGAAAACTACATATTGGTGAACTAAATGCTGATTCCTAGAAAAGTCTAAACAGATAATCTCTGAATTCTGAGAAAGAGAAGGGTGTTTACTGGGAACCAGCATGAAGGTCACTAAAAATAAGATATACCAGACTATCGGTTTTAGAAACATATTGCTAGAAAGATGGCAGATCAGCGTGAATGCTGTTAAAAAAATATTTTATTTGGATTCTACCAGATATTCAAACATTTTCTTCTGATATACTTGAGAAGTAGATAAAGAAATGTGGATTGGATAGTAGCACAATTCAGTGAATTAATAATTGGTTGAAGCTCCAAAATTTTAGTTAATGATTTGATGTTCATCTATCAAATCTTTATTGTCATGGCAAAGACTCTTCAGTATTGTTTTGTTCAGTGATTTAGAAGAAATTGATAGTATAATTATCAATTCTCATAATTATATGAAACTCAAAGGGATGTTGTACACTTTATATGATAGGATCTCAATAAACAGGCTAGAATGTTAGGCTGAATCTAATAAGATGACATTTAATATGGACAAATATAAAGTCCTTTTCATGAAAATAGCAACTGTACTAATGCAAAATGGAGGCAGTAGGGGTAAGCAGTAGGTCATGTGAAATATGACAAAGATATTAGTCAACAGCAGACTATTTGTGAATCATCAGATTTCAAAAAAAGCTAATACAATCTTAGACTTGATTAATAGAGATAGTGTGTACAGGAGAATACAGAGACTGCATGCATTAATAGAACTGTTTTTGCTAGTTAGATAATATCTCAAAGATTCTATTCATTTATTAAGTCAAAATTTCTGAAACATTTTGTCAAACTGGAATCTAGAGAAGGTAACCAAGATGAATGAGTAACATTTCCTTCTGTGTAAAAGAAGTGTCTGAAATAGATGGCTTATGACCCAGTAAGCTCTATATGCATGACTCTTTGTCCTGTAGTCTGGGGTTCTTATACTATTTTGTGTCATGATCCTCTTTGGCAGCCTTGTGAAACTTCTGGACCCCCTTCTCAGAAAATTGTTCTTAAGTGAGTAAAATTCGATACATAGTATTGAATAGGGAAACTGATTATTTTGAAATACTATTGTAAAAAAATTTTATAAGTATTTTTCAAGATACCAGTTAAGAATACTTGAGTTTACATTGTTTAAATACCATTTGAATGAGCTAATGATGTTGAGCTTTGAAAAAGAAGGTTTAAGAGAGATGAATATTTTAAGGACTATTATCTGGAATTCAAATTGGGCTACTTATATGTGGCTTCAAATACTAATAGATAGAAGCAGATTTCAATAGAAGAAAGAATTTCAGATCAGTCAGAGGTGTACAAAATAAGCTACTTTGTGAAGTTTTTTAAGTTTCCTATAATTGTAAGTGTTAAAATCTACAAGTTGGGGATAATAATGTGATTCCCATGTTATTAGGTAGACTTGAAGCTTTTTAAACTGTGGGTTATAACCCCATGTAGTAAGTGAATGTGATGGTCATAAAATAGTATTTTATTGTCAGCAAATGTTTGATTTGTATACATGTATACCTGGGGTCACATAAAATTTTTCAGGTGAAAAGGGATTGTGAGTGGACAAAGTTTAAAAAGCCTTGGACTAGAAAATAAATTTCCTTCTATGATTCTATGATTCTGTAATTCATCTCTCTTATCAGAGTAATAGGGAAAAAAAGTATTTTCAGAAGAGTAAATAAATCATCTTCCACTATCACCATCACCACTACCAAGGCCACAACCATCATTGCCATCGATCACATTTCATTTTTCCATCTAAACAAGAAAACATGTATTCACTATCAGTGTTCACCAGTGTATCAGAGTATATCTTTTTATGCAAAGTCCTAAGGAAAAAAGGATTTTCCCTAACACCAGAAAGGTTCTCCAAGTACACCTTATCTTGGTACTACATGTTGTTGATTTCATCTTACTCTAGAACAATATAATGCCTCCTTAGTCACAGTTAAGCAAAAGAAATAGTTAATCCACACTAGCAAAGTGGTGAAACCACTTTGTCGAAGTGGATGAAAAACGTGTTTTGCTCAAATGGGGCAGGGAATGAGTTTATCAAGACTAATAGGAGCATCTTAAACAGATGATACAGATGATAGCGAGCTGGGCTCAAATTAAATAATAGGAAGAAGTCAGGTCACATACATTTGGGAAACAACATGATACTTTCAATGATCCAAGTGCCTTGTTGCCACAGAAGTCCATCTTACTAATACTAATATTCTTTTAGTCATACAAAATAGCTACGGATCATGGTCTCAAGAAAAGCAAAACTACAAATGATCCAAAGAACAATGTGTCACTAGGGATGCTTTGCAAGCAAGAACATGTATAAAAGATATCTAACATGTATAGCCTAAAAAGATGGACTAGATCTATAGCAAGAATGAAGGATGCTAGTTGTAAAGTCTTGAGTGTCCATGAAAAGTCAAAAAGACCTTGGAAGATCTTCAGGGTAGTAGGCAGGTACCATATAGAAGATTTGTGGAAAGATATTGGCAAAAATTTCTCAGTATGAGAAGGTATGGATAAAAGACTAATTTCACTGGGAGCACCCCTTCTACACTCCAATGAGAATAAATATTTACTGAACTATTTGAAGTACAAATATCTTCATTCTTTCCAGATCATATGTTCCTCATCTATCGAGACCATGAAAATCAACTATTCTAATTTTATAGATGAAGACACAATGGCCCACTCAAAGAGAGATTAAACAATTTGCACAAGGGTACCCAATTAGTTTGTTGCAAAAGTACTAGACCCCAAATCATCTGATCCCAAGGTCTTTGAGAACTATAGAAAGAAACTAGTAACTCAAGACTTAAGCAACTGGCGGTACAGATGAAGAAAGAGGGGAAAGCATATAGATATAGGAGATCTTTCCAGGACTGAAAAGTCTTAGTTAGGATTTTCTTAAAGAATCTGGGATTGCCCTCCCAGAGATGCATGATGGCTAGAATATTGAAAAAAGGAAATAAAACCTTCACTTCAGCAAGTGTGGCCAGCATCATCAGGTAGATTGGTGTACTCCCAACAAATGCTCTGTGTAAAACACAATTCTAGATTGCCCATGTAATAAAAAAAAAGGCTTCTGTGGTGGAAAAGGATCTTTTATGGATTCCTTGTAACCCTTCTCTAAAGAGTATACTTGGATAATATTCATAGTTATTGCTTAGTATAAAAGAATCTAGTTTGGGGTTCTGATATTTTTTGGCACCTAAATCCCTAATTCCCTATTATCCATTATTCAGCCTCTGCCAGGACAATTAGAGCTATTATTTAACATTTGCCCCCTTGTTGCCTTTTTAGCCCTGTGCTAAAATGATGTAGTCATCATCCAGATCACAATAGTCCATTTTCTGGAATTTATTCACAAGGAAAAAGTCTATATAAATTTATAAATAATATATCAAGGCAAGGTAATTGGCAGTTCATGTCAAAAAATATTAGTCCAAGACAGCATGATAACTATATTGTCTAAGCT
The DNA here is from genome assembly GCF_902635505.1 of Sarcophilus harrisii. NCBI lineage: Eukaryota > Metazoa > Chordata > Mammalia > Dasyuromorphia > Dasyuridae > Sarcophilus > Sarcophilus harrisii. The sequence goes on along the minus strand of NC_045427.1, from coordinate 518,011,586 downwards.
GGTCATCTCACAAATCACAACAGTGATTTTGGCTTATCTTGACCTGTAATCCTTCTTAGGCTTGAGTCCCTATCATATTATATAGTGTTGGACAACTTTCTAGAGTTCTCCACCTGAAGAATGAAACTTTCTGTCCCCAAATACCACCCCACAAGTCTAGATAGAACTAAGTATTTTAGATTAAACAAATTTGCCCAAATTATAGCACCTAATTCACTTTCAGCTAATTAAGGAAAATTGTAATACCTCTTCCACATAATAGCCCTTCACATTTATAAAAACAGCTAGCCTGCATATTCTCTTTTTTAGGCTAAACATATCTAGTTCCTTCTAAGACTCTTCATCTATGGCATGATCTGAAGGTCGTCCATTATATTAAACACCTTCCTCTGGACTTTTATCCAATTTAGCAATGTCTTTCCTAAAATGTGGTGCCCATAAATGAACACAATGTTCCAGATGGGATATAAGAAACCAGAGGAGAGCTGGACTATCACCAATCTGTTCCTGGATACTCTTTATCTCAATGCAGACAAAGATCATGTAAATTCTTGGCTTCCATTTCACCTTTACCCTTCACTCTGACTACTAAAAGCATTTCCACTGCCATTTGTTTCATTTCAATTTACTTATCATTGGGCAGTTAGGAGCTATGACTTATATTGCACTGACAAAACAGGACACCCTTTCTTATATACAGTAATGCTTCATTTATCAGATCTCACTGAAGAATGTACTCTTGCATGCTAATGAATCTGCAGATAACTGAAGCTCACTTTTCTAAGTGCTAAAACTTTTTTTCATTTTAAATATTTTTGCAGTTAATCTTTCTCACATATATTACACAGTTCACTGCACTCTTATTCAGCTGTTACCAAGTAAATAATTTAATTTCTTTATCACACTGGGCAGTAATAGTTTTCTGATTTTCAGTTTTTCTGTCTCTGTTATCCATATTAGCTTTCATTCTGCCATTGTACTTTCCCTTAATGCTTCCTCCTCTCTAGCTGACTATTAAAAACAACTGGGAAAACAAATGGTTTTGATTTGGTTATTTAGCTAAGAATAAGGCTTGGTTGGAGGGCCTAACAAGAAATATGAATGAGCTTTAGTAAAAGATTCTGTGCTAATATTTCAATCCTTTTAAAAATTAGTTCTGGGTTCATTCATAGCTGTGGCATGGAAGGCTAAGATAACATAGTAGGTAGAGTGCTGGGCCTGGAATCAGGAAGACCTGAATCCAAATTCTGTCTCAGCACTTACTATGACCCAGAGCAAGTCGCTTAATCCTGTTTGCCTCAGTTTTCTCACATGTAAAATGATCTGGAGAAGGAAATAGCAAATCACTTTCATATTTTTGCCAAGAAAATTCCAAATGGAGTCAAGAGGAGTTGGACATGACTGAAAAAGAACTAAAAATCAATTTGCTAGGTATTATGCTAAGGGATGGATATGCAAAGAAAAGCAAAAACAGAAGCCCTTACCTCAATTCTAATATGGGAAATAACATGTAAAAAATTAGACATATAAGATACATTCTATGCAATTGGAAGATTATGTCATAGAAAAGTTCTATTGGTGATGGGAGCTGGAAAAGGCTTCTTTTAGTATTAGTGAGAAAGTGCACTCCAAATTATAAGACTCCTGTTATTATTATTATTATCTTACAGTGAAAAGAGCTGATTTTTGAGTGAAGGGATAGCGGTTGGAATCCTCTGGTATTCACTGCCTATGTGACTTTGGATAATTAACAATTTCATGTCTCAGTTTCCTCATCCGTAAAATGAGAGATTTGTACTAAATGACATCTGAGCTCCTTTTTGGCCTTATCATCTTATGCTGCGGCTATACCATAGGAATAAGTGACTTTAATAAAAAAATTATTATTATGAAGTGGTGGGGACTCAGCAAGAGAAGTAGGGTACCTAATCTAGATACCCAGATGATCCCCCTTAGAGGCTAAGGGTAGCAGCAGCTACTCTCTCTGTATGGTGGTCCAACCTACTAACAACATGGGAGTAGAAGTTGAAAAATACCCTGCAAGGGTGAGGAGAGATAATGTATGTTATTTTAACACACTTAAGGAAGAATTTAATTTCTTAGAAAGAGAAAGCTAAAGAAGTTCATTTTTTTGGTTGTCCCTAATAATTTATCAACCTAGTGGGCATAGACAACTTTGTCTTGGTATGTTCATCCTTATTAAGATAAAGAAAATAAAAACCTTCTATTATCCCAAACATCAATCAGTTGGCAAGCATTCATTAAGTGCCTGTTATGTGCCAGCACAGCTAATATAGGTGCAAAAGCAAAAGTAAAGTAGTTATTGCCCTCAAGAAGCTTACATTTTAATTAGTGTATTACATTATTATGGAAACATTGAAATTCTAATGTTTGGTAAAACACATTTGCTAAAAAAAGTTTGCCAAATTTCTTTTCTAGATAAAATGCATATTTTTGTCATAATGTACACATATTTAGGTTTTCACTTCTTTTTTCAGAAAATTCCATCACTCAAGCTTTAGCCATACTATAATACTAGCTCACAGTTATTTAGTACCTTACAGATTACATTAGGCCACTAAGATGAGTCTGTAAAATGGTGTGATGATAATATTTGGGCTTATCTAATTAAACTGAGCTAAGGCTTGGATGATGGAATTTTTAAACCTAAATCTCCTGAAAAGAGAGATTGGCTTAATGGATCTCCAAGACTACTTCTAGCTTTAACATGTTATGATTCTATGTCATCTGGTCAGTAAGCAGGAATAATTTTTGAAGAGCAAAAGACTAGTGTGGGTTTGTGTGGTCTTATTAAACTGGGTCCATTTCTTGGTTTTTCTCAAAAGGTTAAACAGAGTTCAGATTTCACTTCAGCTATACAAATGGACATTGGACAAATGAACATTGGAATAGGAAAAAAAATGTGAGGCTGATTTTTTTTCTTTTAGACAAATTTTCAGTGGAAATAGCAAGTGAGCATTATCCACTCAACTGCTTTTTCATATACATTTGTCAAAAGTGAACCAATCATTCTAGGCTTGGTGTGTATAAGACAGTATGATATAATGTAAAGAATCTTTGATTAAAAGTCAGGAAAGGTTTGGGTTAAAGTCTTACCTCTGACCTTTACTAACTTTAAGGTCACAGGCTATCTGGTGGGGAAGGGAGGAGGAGCCAAGATGGTGGAGAGTAGACAGATCTTTGTCTAAACTCTTCCTGACTTCCTCAGATCAACACCAGATCAAGCCTCTGAACTGATTTTGGAGTGACAGAACCCACAAATATTTGGAGTCTAACAAATTTCCAGCAGAAGACATTTTGGAAGAACTTCAGAAAAGATCTGTTTCAGTAGGGCAGGAGAAAGTGGCCAAATGCAGATATAGCACAGAGATCCAGAGCTGAGTGGCCTCTGCACTCTGGGAGAATCTACTGGGAGGATTTTATCCAAAATACAGCAGCATTGGCTACTCTGCCCTGGTTCAGAAGCCAGAGAATCAGCAGACTAGCTGTGAGACATCCAATGCAACTACAAAAGGCAAAATAGCAAGTCTCTGAACCCAGAATAATGTGAACTTAGCATATCTACCCAGAATGGGAAGGAAGCCAGCAGTACCCAGGCTCAGGGTAGTGTCAAGCCACACCTGTAGAGGAAGCTTGGGACAATCTCTCCTTTGTTCTAAGAGCAGACCGCAACCTTCAAAAATGAAAAACAAATTAAAAAAAGCTCTAACCAAACTCTGAGGACATGAAAGGCACAGTCTCCAGATGAAGCTCCAAAGGGTAATATGAGTTGGTCTCCATCTCACAAGGCTCTCTTGAAAAAATTCAAAAAGGATCTTAAAAGAGAGAAGAAAAATGGAGAAAGGAAATGAGAACTTTTCAGGAGACTGGAAAAGGAAACACAAAAATTATCTGAAGAATACATCTTAAAAATAGATTTAGCAAAATGGAAAAAACGTGTAATTCCTTACAAAATAGATTTGATGAAATGGAAAAAGAAAACAACTCCTTGAAAAATAGAATTTGTGAAATGGAAAAAAATCCAATTAACAAAACTTATTTAAAAGTTCAGTTGGCCAAATACAAAAGGAGATTTAAAAAAAGCTAACTGAAGAAAAGAATTCATTAAAAATTAGAATTGAACAAATAGAAATGAATGACTCAATGAGACATCAAGAATCAGTCAAACAAAATCAAAAAAGTTAAAAAAAAGGAAAAAAATGTAAAATACCACATTGGAAAAATAACTGACCTGGAAAATAGATTCAGGAGAGACAATTTAATAATTATGAGACTACCTGAAAACCATGATGAAAAAAGAGCCAGGATAATATCTATCAAGGAATCATCAAGGAAAACTGCCCTAATATCCTAGAACCATGCTGTGTTATGGCCAGTGTACTCAGCAACCTGGCTCAGAAGAGCATGAATAGACACAAACAGCTGAGGTGTGATAAGCAGAATCAGTTGTTGTTTTTTTAATTAAAGCATACAGACATTTATAGCCCCAAACCGTATGATTAGCATATGAGAAAAAATAGACTTGGTCAATGTTGTCACAGATGCATGCTTGTGGTTTCATGTTCCCATGAAGTAAAATCCTGAAGCAAGACATTTGTACAATAAATTTCAGGAACTTATGAAAGGTCTATGGAAAGCTACATTCCAGGAGATTTGTGAGATCCGCAAAAGTCTTTTGACCCAACACTGAACTCCTCCTGAGCTCTCAACATTTCTCCCTTTTTTGTTTCCTAATAATTTATCTACACCTGTCTGCCATGACTTTCTAAATGGGAAACATGATCACGTACATTTTTTGTAGTGAGACATTGCCTTCATAATAGCAAAAAAAAATTTTTTCAATATTCCAGATAAGCAATAGATTAAAAAAGTATTATGATGAGTACAACAAACGTTAATATATCATGCACCCTTGTCCCAATAATTGTTGGATGTTTAAACCAGTAACTAATCTGTGGTCTTCAAAGGTATCAAATCCTAATCAAATCAAATCTGGCATCATGTATATCTTTTGCTGCTTCATACAAATCCCCAATATCAAGGGTTATATTAGGCTTCCCAAAAAGACTATTCAGATGATTCCTAATCCTATGCCACTCCCAATAAGTGTCATTATATTCAACTTTTATCACACAGAACTGATTATATCTATAATCACAGACAAGTATTTGTCTAAAATTCCATGTTGACCTCATCTCCAATGACTATAATAGCTTTTTTCAAATTGATTAATGCCTAGAAAAACTTAGAATTTGAGTTTGCCTTCTGAATCCTAAACTGACATTCCTGCTTAACTCTTCCATGTATTTGGCCTGCACTATCTCAGCAGATACAGATATAGCAATAGATATAGAACTAATCAAAGAAATGATCATTAGTACTCCTAGTACAACACAACTAATAAATACATCTTTTATTCCTAAATCTCAAAGAAGTTTTTGTCTTTCAACCAACTCACTTAATACATAATTAACTTGTATTGTTACACCCCTTCATTTTTACTGGCATCAGCACATACAAAGGCCTAATAGTAATAATTATCAAATTTTCTGTCTCTAATCTTGAAATATAATTGGTTTAACATTGCAAACATTACAGGTAACATTGTATGAACCTGTAGCATTAAAAGGACCTGTGGGACCCCATAGTCCCAAAATGCTAACAGAGGTGTTAAATCCTACCACGAAGACCTAAGGCTCTTTTAAACAGGCAAAGAATGTCAGCTCTTCTTGCTACTACCTGTACCCCATTGGTGTTTTGGAACCCAAAGTGACCTTGTCCATGGCCGCTGGAATCTTCCACGTCTGCTGATCAGCTAGTCCATCAGGAGGTGTCCATGTGAGAATGAGATACCCATGAGGGATAGGAAAGTCCCCAGAGTTATTATGCCAGCTTTGCAAAGTGGTATTTTGATCTATTGAATAACAAGTCTATTTTGGAGTTCTAAGTCCACAAAGAGTGGGTCTATGAGGGCATTATCTCATAGGCCAGGAGTATATTTAACTTGTCCCAGTCCTCTTACAGCTTCAATAATAACTTCACATGAATAACCAATTCATTTGTAATTGTAATCCTGTAGTAGTTCTATATTCATTGTCCCTCTTCCCTTCTTTCCTTTATATTTGAACATAATAAGATCGTCCCTCAATACTTGTACCTGATGTTGTGGCCATTTTTGATAAATACTAGAGAAGACAAAATTAATGGAAGGGTAAGAGCTAAACCTGAGAAATTAAAGCCATGTGTGTGAATGTGATTGTCTATTTTATGGAGCTTAAATTCTGTTGTAATTTCTGTTGTAAAAAAAAAAAAAAGTTCAGAAGCTATCCCTTATAATTCAACCTCTGAAAAATGTTCCCCAAAGTGATTACCCTAGCCCATGGTGGATGAGAGACATAAGCCCAATAACTTTTCTCAAGTTGTTCGCCTCTACACAGCTGCAGTTGATGCATGGTGATGACCAGAGCAAGAATCAGGTTTCTTGTTTTGTTGTTTCTTTTTCTGGTTCTCTTTTTCTCTCTGGGCTGCTTTGTTGTTTATCTCTTTCATCTTCTTCCACAATTCTCATGTTCTTTTCTGGCATCCAGATTTTTTCTCCTTCATCTTGCCCCTTGATTATTATCCTATCTGGTCCCTTCCAACAACCATCCTTGCTTTCTTTCCACATGATTTTTTGGAAATTTTGCTATTATTTTGCCTGTATCTCTGTTTTTAAAATGTTTTCCAGCTGGTATTAACTAATTTATATCCATTGTTAAGTGATTTATAGTGCATAATCTTCTATAAGGTCATTCCATTGCTTCCTCAGAACCAGAGGGTAAAATAGCCATTGAAAGAATCATCGATTACCTCTTAAGACCCCAACATGAAAACTCCGGGGATTATCATAGCTTAATTTAAGAATTGTCATATCAAGGAGAAAATATTGCAAACAGCCAGAAAGAAATAATTCAAATATTGAGGAGCTATAATCAGGATTACCCAGGACCTAACATCTTCCAATTTAAAGGATTAAAGGGCCTGGAATATGATATTCCGAAGGACAAAGGAGCTTGGATTGTAGCCAAGAATCAACTATCCAGCAAAATTTAGCATTATCTTTAAGGGGAAAAGATGAACATTCAATGAAATAGGTGAATTACATTTATTTTTGATGAAAAACCAGAGCTGAACAGAAAATTTGATCTTCAAATACAGAACTCAAGAGAAGCATAAAAAGGTAAAAAGGAAAGAAAAAAAACTTTTTTTTTAAAGTTAAAAGATTACATTCCAATATGGGAAGATGATATGTTTAACTCTTGAGAACTGTATCTCTATTAGGAGTATATCTAGAGAGTGTAGGTTTTTTTACTTTATTGTGATGGTATATTAAAAAAAAAAGAAATTAGAGGTAGAAAAGGGAAGAAGAAGAAGGAGATAAAATGTGGGAAGAGGCAAAAAATACCTATTACAATTAATGGAAGAAGAGCATTGTGTGAACTTTAATCTCATCAGATCAAAGAGAGAATATTAGACATATTTCATAGAGAAATTTGTCTCAACCTATAGGGAGGTAGGTGAAGAAAGGGAAAAGGAAAGGGGGAGGTTAATAGAAAGGAGAACAGAATGGGGAAGGGGGGGAAAGGATAGAAAAGGGGGAAGGAGCTGTTAAAGTGGAGGACAGTTTGAGGGAGGTGGTGTTCAGAAGCAAAGCACTGGAGAAGAAGGAAAGGGGGAAAGGAAAGAGTAAAGCATAACTTGGGGGAAATAAGATGGCAGGAAATACAGAGTTAGTAATTTTAGCTGTGAATGTGAATGGGATGAACTCTCCCACAAAATAGAAATGTATAGCAGATTAGGATTAAAAGCCAAAATCCTATAATATGTTGTTTACAAAACACATTTAAAGCAGAGTGATACATAAAGAGTAAAGATAAAATGCTGGAGCAGAATCAATTATGCTTCAGCTGAAGTAAAAAAAAAAAAAAAAAAAAAAAAAAAAAAAAAGCAGGGTAGCAATCCTGATCTCAGATCAAGCAAAAGCAAAAATAAATCTAATTAAAAGAGATAAGGAAAATACATTTTGTTAAAGGGTACCATAGATAATGAGGTAATGTCAATACTAAATATATAAGCAACAAATAGTATAGCATCCAGATTCCCAGAATGCTGCAAGAAGAATTAAACAGCAAAACTATAGTAGCAGGAGATCTCAACCTTGTTTTATCAGAACCGAATAAGTCGAACCACAAAATAAGAAAGAAGTTAAGGAGGTAAATAGAATTTTATAAAAGTTAGGTATGCTAGACCTTTGGCAAAATTGAATGGAGACAGAAAGGAATATTCTTTTTTCTTTGCAGTACATGGAACCTACACAAAAATTGACCATATTAAAAAAAAAAAAAACAAAAAAACCTCAAAATCAAATGCAGAAAGACAAAAATAGTAAAGGCATCTTTTCCAGATCATGATTCAACAAAAATTACACGTAATAAAGGGCCAAGGAAAATAGACCAAAAATTAATTGGAAACGAAATAATCGAATCCTAAAGAATGAGTAGGTAAAATCATAGAAACAATCGATAATTTCATTCAAGAGAATGATAACAAGGAGACGACATGCTGAAATTTATGGGATGCAGCCAAAGCAATTCTTAAGGGAAGTTTTATATCTCTAGATGCTTACTTGCATAAAATAGACACAGAGAAGATCAATGAATTGGGACATGCAACTTAAAAAGCTAAAAAAAGAACAAATTACCCCCCACCCAATTAAATACCAAATTTGACATTCTGAAGATAAAAGGGGAGATTAACAAAATTAAAATCAAGAAAACTATTGAATAAACAAAACTAAGTTGGTTTTATGAAAAAAGCAACAAAATAGTTAAACCTTTAGTTAGTTTGATTAGAAAAAGAAAAGAAGAAAATCAAAGTTTTAGTATTAAAAATGAAACGGGACTTTCCACCAATGAAGAAGAAATTAGAACAATAATTAGAAGCTATTTTGTCCAACTGTATGCCATTTTTAATAGTTACAAAAGCATAGATTGCCCAGATTAACAGAGGAGGAAGTAAGTTACTGAAATAATCCCATTTTAGAAAAAGAAATTGAAAGCGCTATTAACTCCCTAAGAAAAAATCTCCAGGGCCAGCTGTATTTACATGTGAATCCTACCAAATATTTAAAAACAAGTAATGTCAATGCTATGCAAACTATTTGGGAAAACAGGGGGAAAAGAGTCCTATCAAATTCCTTTTATGACTCAGATATGATACTGATACCTAAACCAGAAAGGGTCAAAACAAGAGAAAGCAAGATTAGTTTCCCTAATAAATATTGGTACAAACATTTTAAATAAAAAAGTAGCAAAGAGATTACAGCAAGTTATCACCAGGATAAAGGCTATCTCTGAGTTTCAATTTCCATTAAATGTGTATAATTATGATGATAACAATTGTACTTCCTAAGATATTGGATTGTAAAATGATAAAATATGTGTTGTTATGATGTAAAACATTTTAAATTTACAACAAAATTAATTGGCAATTTTTTTTACTATTCATTGAGATCTTTTTAAATTATGAAGTGAGTACCCATTTATTATAGCATGTGATCACCTATATTAATTATGTCCTTAGAGGACAAAATTAAACTCTTCATGTGCAGAAGTGTATTGAGTGCAGTGATCCTCCTGTGTAAGATCCTCCTGTCACGAATTTCAATATAAAAATTCATGTTTTGGAGAGGTTACATGAAGTTATTCCTTTAGTGATAGTTTTCCAGGGGTAATCTGCATAGAATTCATCTGTGAGATACCAATATGTATTTTCTGTGAGTAATAGGTCATTCTGACTCTCCATATGTTATAGCAACTTCACCTTCTGCTATTTTTGTCCAGTTCCTTGTATCTAACTTAATTGAAAATCATTTTTAGAAGAGTGTGGGGTTAAATAGAATATACATTCCTATATTTAAAGGGTCAAAATTTCAACTAGTGCACGAAAACCCCCAAACTATATATTTGAGTATACTTTGTGCTTGGGATGAGAGAGAGAGAACTTGGATTACTTTGCTTTTCTGGGTCTGGGTCTATTAGACATTAGGTGCCATAGTGAAATGAGTACCAGGCATAGAATCAGAAAATCTGAGTTCAAATCTAATCTTAAACCCTTACTAGCTGTGTAATCCTGGACAAGTCATTCAATATCTGTTATTATTTCCTCATCTGTAATTTGAACAGGTTGAATTAGGTAATCTCTATGATTCCTATAAAAACCTGGCCCAAGAAAATATAAGCATGAAATTTAAGGGTTCCTAAAGCTATTCTTAGTCATTTATGTAATAAACTGGCATAGTGTATTCAAATCTCTTCCTAATGAATTGTAACCAATAACATGATAGCTTTACTTTAGTTACTTGCATTAAGGTAGAAGAGAAACTATTGGATTTATGGTAAAACCTGTCTTTAAATACAAACTCTACTACTGCATCTTGGACAAGTCATTTCACTTATTTGGCTTCAACTTTCTTATCCTTAAAATGTGATTATTGGATTAGATGACCTATAATGCCCTTTCCAACTCTAAAATCCTTGATTCTATGCATAAAACATCTAAAAAATCCTTTTTATTTGGTGCTCATTGAAATGGTATCTTGTCACCACCAAATTCATTTTTCTTGGGAAAATTGAGACAGACTTCCCATTATTCTATCCTATTGGAATTTTTTTTACATATGCCCAACAGAATCAACCCATCAATCTCCATCTTTCCAAATAACCCAAGTAGTCCTTAGTGGGGTCATTTTCTCTTAGAAATAGAAGTATCTCAACAACAATACTATATGATGACCAGTTCTGATGGACCAGGCCATCCTCAGCAACGAGATCAACCAAATCATTTCCAATGGAGCAGTAATGAACTGAACCAGCTATGCCCAGAAAAAGAACTCTGGGAGATGACTAAAAACCATTACATTGAATTCCCAATCCCTATATTTATGCCCACCTTCATTTTTGATTTCCTTCACAAGCTAATTGTACAATATTTCAGAGTCTGATTCTTTTTGTACAGCAAAATAACGGTTTGGTCATGTATACTTATTGTGTATCTAATTTATATTTTAATATATTTAACATCTACTGGTCATCCTGCCATCTAGGGGAGGGGGTGGGGGAGTAAGAGGTAAAAAATTGGAACAAGAAGTTTGGCAATTGTTAATGCTGTAAAGTTACCCATGCATATATCCTGTAAATAAAAGGCTATTAAATAAAAAAAAAAAAGAAAAGAAATAGAAGTATCACAGAAAAGTTGAAAGCAATGCCTTGGCAATCTGAGAATTCTCTCTAGGAAAAAAAAATCACATTTGATTGAAAGTAAAGCCTATCAGAGGCAGCTAGGTGGTTTAGTAGGTAAAGTACTGGGCCTAGAGTTAGGAAGTCCTGAGTTCAGATACTATCTCAGACACTACCTGTGTGACCCTGGGCAAATTTATTCCTTAATATGTTGAAGGAAATGACAAATCACTACAGTATCTTTATCAAGGATGGTATTGATGTGCTATGGTCCATGGGACTACAAAAAGTTAGACACAACTGAACAACAACAAAACCCATTGGATTTTAGATGAATATTGTTTCTATTTGAGCAATAATAATCTTATGCAAACAATTATAGGAATGGGAGTCCACTTGTGTGGCCTCTGAGGTAGTTAAAAGTCATTTTTCAAATCATCTCTAGAATTCTTTCTTATATTTCTACTCAACTTGGCTACATATTTTGTCTCCACTGAAAAATTTACTATTATTAATAGTATAACTCTCTGGATCATGTGACTTCAAAGCCTATTTTTTTCATACTTAGCTCCCAGAATTCCAGAAGAATCAACAGCTTTGGGAAATTGTCCTTTAAGGCAGAAAATAGTCATTTCATTATATGAGTGTCTCTACTGGGCCTGTATCCAAAGAGATCATAAAAAAGGACAAAGAACTCACATGTACAAAAATGTTTGTACCAGTTCTTTTTGTAGTGGCAAGAACTAGAAATTGAATGGATGCCCATCAGTTGGAGATTGGCTGAATAAATTATGGTATATGAATGTTTTATTGTTCTGTAAGAAATAACCAACAGGATGATTTCAGAGAGGATTAGAGAGACTTACATGAACTGATGCAAAGTTAAATGAGCAGAATCAGAAGGTCATTATACAGGGCAACAAGAAGACTATACGATGATCAATCCTGATGGATGTGGCTCTTTTCAATAGCAAGGTGATTCAGGCCAATTCTAATGATCTTGTGATGGAGAGAGCCATCTGCACCCAGAGAGAGGACTATGGGAACTGAGTGTAGATCACAACATAGTATTTTCACTTTTTTGTTGTTTGCTTGTTTTTTGTTTTCTTTCTCATTTTTTCCCTTTTTGATCTGATTTTTCTTGTGCAGCATGAGAATTGTAGAAATATGTATAGAAGAATTGTACATGTTTATGATATATTGAATTACTTGCCATCTAGAGGATATGGTAGAGGAAATGAGAGAGAAAAAAATTTGGAGCACCAAGTTTTGCAAAGGTGAATGTTGAAAACTATCTGTGCATATGTTCTGAAAATAAAAAAAACTTTTTTAAAATGGCAGGTATCTGAAAGGCCATACAAACAAATCTCTCCACAAATCTGGTTCAGAACCTGAAATATTATCTTTGGAAATGTCTACCTTTGGAGTTTGAAGCATTACCATTTTGGGGAAGCTATATTTCAAATTTCAAAGCTCCTTCAAAGGGCAAAACAATTATACCTGAAAGTTACATATAAATCAATCCCCTCCAGTGAGGACACAAAGTACCAAAGAGGTGACAGTTTGCTTCAGGATCATATAACTTTAGTAACTCTAGAACTAGAATTTAGATTTCCTTGATTCTAATTCTATGGTAGATCTTTCCATTATGCAGTATTTCTTCCATTAACACCTTCACAGAAGTAAATGCAAAAGATAAAGTAAATATGAGTAGAAATTTGATAGTCAGGAAAAGGGTACCATTACAATTCTATAAAATAGGGAATGGAGAAGAAATGATGGAGTGAGCTTGGAGTGTGGCCTAGAGAGGACTGAGACTTGGCTGGCCTAGTTAATGCCTTCCTTAAATAAAAGTCTGGCAAAAGTGGTTCAGAGAGAGAAGAAGCAAAGGTGGAGGGAATTTTCAACATGTGACCTCAGGGACTTAAGTGAATTTACAGTAGGAAAAGGTTTCTGAGGTATATTTCTAGACATGTTTGTGAGTTAGAATAGTATAAAAGGAATATTTATCCCCAGAAAAAATTGATTCCAGTGTTAGCTCTTCCCTAACTTTATGACTTTGGACAGGTCACATCATCTCATTTCCTTATCTATAAAATAAGGGGGTCAGACTATATCTGCAGTTTTTAAACTTCTTTTGCCTTGAACACTTTGGTGGTCTGGTAAAGCTTATGGATTGATCTCTTCACAAAAATTTATTTTAAAAATTGGAATGTAACACAAAATTTCAATTATAAGTTAGTAAAAATAAAGATGTGATTCCCCCCATTTGAATTCTCAAACTCCCCCGCCAAATCTATCAGGAACCCTATTCATGGATGCCAGATTTAGAAACTTTGAACTAGATAGTCTTTCAGGTACTTTCCAGTTCTAAAATTTTGTAACTAGATGTTATCTTGCAATACCACCCTGTTCAACACTGCCCAACAAGTAATTCATTCTTTCTGAATATTTATGTAAATACTAGCAGTCTTTGGCACTAATATATGCTTTTTTTTTCTCCAAAAAAACCCTACAACATTGGATACCTTTTTAATATGTTGGAGAATTACTTAAGAAAAGTTACATTGAGGTCAAATAGCGATCTTTAATTTTAAAAAAAAATTCTCTATTTTAATCTAAACTTCCAACTACTTATTTGTAGTTTCTATTAATATACAGTGTCAATGCCTCATCTACCTTGATTTTAGTACCTACCCTTTCCAATTTATCATGTTTATTCAGAGCTGTTTGCATATTTTCCCCCTTCAGCACAGGGACAAATTTTTTGCCTTTTTTTCTTTTTTTCTGAAAAGAAAGAACTTTCTGAAAAGAACTTTTTTTTCTTTCTTTCAGATTGAAAAGAAAGAAAGAAAGTTCAGACTGAACTCAGGTCCTCCTGACTTCAGGGCTGGTGCTCTATCCACTGCGCTAGCTAGCTAGCCCCCCCCTTTTTTTGTATCCCCAACATTTAGTACAGTACATAGTTTTTAATAAGTGTTTTTTGACTTGAATTGTTGATTAAATCTTTTATGATGAAAAATCATCATGATGTGGAAGTAGTCCTGGGTTCTTTAAGGCTATGCTAGAAGAGAACAAGCTTTGGTAGGTCCTTCTACTAAATAAATGCTCAATAATATCTATTATCCAATATAGCTATTATCCAAGGGTCAGCCATCTAAATTCAGAGAGACTCACCCTTGAGGCAATGAATTTTTCAGCCATAGCAGTTCCCAAAGGCTATCTTCTAAGACCACAGAGAGGGTGTGTTCTGCATTAATAGAGGGAATACACACTAATGAAATCATGGCTCTTTTAAGCACTAAAATGAGTGTGGTTTCCCCAAGTTGTTGTTGTTACGCTGCTAAGTTACTTGGTTATTTTTTACCCCATTCTGGATTTTGTTTGAGTCTGGTAAGTTTCTTGGACATTGATTGCATTTTAGAAACAAAGGAGAGTGTACAAGGACCGGTTAACTCATTTGGCTAAAGGCCCACGCTAATAAGGCCAAGGTCATATTTTAAGATCTGTGTGGGCCAATTAGTTTCACACAGAGTGAACTCCACTTCAGTGACCACAGAAGGCACGCGTAACCCCAACCAAGCATCTCACAAATGTATATGCTTCAGTGTAAGAGTGACCAAGGAAGGAAGGTGCATGGCTCAATTTAAAACTATTACCAACCCAGAAAAAACAAGTTAATATTTTACTAGTTACTGCTAGGTCAGTAGCACCCTATTCCTATCTGAAAGCATTCTCTGTACCAATATAAAGAGGCAACAGAAGATGATGAGTAGTAACAGCTCACATTCATGGTGACAAATTGCATGGAAAGAATTAAAGAGTTGTACCTAGAACCTCAAACACAGTGTGACCTTTAATCAGGACTCTTATTCCTAGCTGTCTGAAAAGCGTTTTTGTCTTTACCTGCCCAATGGATCTCGCAGTGCTGATGCACTGCTTTAATTTGGAAGCCTTTCTCTTGAGAGGAATGTTTTTCCTTGCTCTAAGTCTAAAGTGCTCCCGAGTGTGACATTCTCTGTGACAGATGTACTATAGTTATGCTTTAGCTGACTCGAAACTCATAGTTCTCCAGTGCCTGAGTGGTCTTGCTAGTGGCCAAGAGTTTGTTTCCTTTGAGAACATGTCTTTCCTGGAGCATCATCCAAGAAGAAGCTCAGGTATAGCCCCTTTGTTCTAAAACAGCAACTGTTAATTTTTGTAAAACCCCTTGAGGCTATTTTTTCCTGGCAGTCAAAAAAGGAGGTGTGTAAGTATCCATAAGATCAAGAAACATTAAACGGTGTGTAGAAGTGCCCAGTCAATTCCCTGAGGATGCACCATCTCCACGAAGCCCTAGTAGATTTCTCTCATTTCAGAATGTCAGGTTTTTGGGCCTATTCCATTTTGATAGATTGAATGCTGTCTTCACTCTGCACGAATCTCCGGCATGATAAGAAACATTGAATATATTCAGCAAAATTTCTCAGTACAGTACCCTAGTTTCTCCAATTTCCTAATCTGTAGGCTCTTGCCTTGGAGAGGTTCAAGGATTTTGTGATTCAGATCAAACATTTAGACGGGGAAACCGGCCAATTCTATACTATATCCATCTGTGATCATTTTGAGTATCTGGTTTCCTGTGATGAAGTATTGTTTTTCTTCCCCGCATTCTCACCTCCATCTTTATTGACATCAGTTCTTGGAAGCAAAGCTGAGTATAGCCACAGGCTTTTCCATCAGAATGCATGCCACTTGCCTTCTCCTGGGAGCTAAAGCCTCTCCTGCCAATGTCTATGTTGGCTAAAGAAAGAATTGCTTCTGTAACTCTTATTGATGTGAGATAAATGAATTTTTCTCAACCTGCCAGACAGTTTGAAATCTCTTGACGTCCTGGTGGATCAGTAAGGTTAACTATCTTTTTATGAAGAGTTTTCTATCAATCTCACTATTTGAAACAACTATAAATGAACTATCCCTGTGCTAACTTCTTTTAGAATGCCTCTCTTAAATGATTTATAGCCCCTAAACTTAGTGATAGTTCACATTTAAGTGAAGCTTCCATAAGAATACAGTATTTATATATAATGCCTTAAGGTTTGTAAAGTCAGGCAATCAATAAGTATTTGTGAAGCACCTACTATGTATGTGGCAGGCACTTTGCTAAGAGTTAAGTGTCACTTCTCCAATAGTAATCCCTTAAAGTGGGTGTTTCAAGTATTATCATTCCCATCTTACAGATGAAAGAACTGAGTTTCAGAGAGATAAAGTGATTTGCTTATGGTTTCCAAGTTAATAAGTATCAATGTCATGTTTTGAACACCCATCTCTTTTTTCTAATTCTAGCACTTTTTCCATATTATCATACTCCTACTATATAGAACTAGAAAAAAAAACTTTATGATTAAGAGGAGTTTAAAGGATATATATATATATCATATATGCATACAAATATATCTTTTGGCTAGTATTTTGTGGGTAGAGTAAATATCTGTATTAGATTATTCTCTTTGATAAGCTTTTTATTTGTGAAGTTTACTTATTATTGAACTTTGAAGAAAAAAGAAAATATTATATAGCAGTCTCTATCACAGTATACATTTAACAAAAATATTGAATGCATTGTGCATTTGGAACTTTATGGCATATCCTTGAAATGCAGAGGGTAATTTAACCTTAGAATTTAATAGACTAAAAAAAAGGTTCCTTATCTGAAAAATGTTAACATCATGGGGACAGATATGCTATCAGCAGCAATGGCATGTTCATTGATTTCCTAAGCAAGGTAAAAAATGAGAACTGTTAACAGAAATCTGACTTATGGAAATCTGACAAATGGAAAGCAAAACCTTGTCTTGTTGATTGCCTGGCTCAAGAAAAAATAACTTCTACCGTGTGATAGAGGACGGTATAACTTCTATCATTTTATTGTTGGTGATCACTAACAATAAAACTTTGTTGAAACTTTACTAGTTGATTCATTAACATTTCATTTCCTTCAGATATCACTGAATCATGCCCTTGCCATCCAAACAATGCTTCCTTCTTTTGAGAGTGCAGGGATGCAACCTGGGAAGGCTCAAAACTGAATGTAAGCCTCAACCCAGGGATCTAGCCTGGTACATATTCATAAGGGATGTGTGTGAAGGAATGATATTCAATGCTGTGTGAGGGAAGTGCTTGGTGGGAGCTCAAAGAGCTCAGAGAGGATCATTCCAGGCTCTCATCAGCTCCATCTCTCTTACACACACACATTCAGCACTGAATTTCAGCACTAAAAATATTTTGATATAAATGTGCCAGGCTTCACCCCCAGGTTATGAAGAATGAAAGAAACATGAAATGTGGAAACTGCAGAAATAATAACATGCAAAAAATTGTTCCCCTGTAAAAATCACCGCCTGATATTAAGAGAAATTGATAGGGAAATGAGAATTAAATCTGTCGATTTAAATTTCATAGAAGAAATAGGACTTACTTCTTCTGGAGATTCAGAAAAGCCTGGAGGATCTTGATCAATACATTTAAAGTGACTGTGGTGTCTCTATAGAAAAAAGTTTCACCTTTTTTTTTTTTCCAGGATTGGTAGACATGTTATGAATGAGAAAGCAATGTTAACACTGTTGTAAAACCAGGTCTGCTAAATCATTGAGCTTATGGGGTCAGCTGACCATATCAAAGTTATCCAAACACTTTATTTTATATATGATCTGATCTCATATAGTTCCCCTGAGCAATTAGCACTCTTCTATAAAAATGTTAATCGCCTTGAGTGAACCCTTAGGTCCTCTTCTTGTAATGAGTTTTATGATATATACTAACCAGACTTTGTCATTATGACATATATATGTTAAATCAATACTAGGAATTCATTTCAGATCCATATCTTCTCACAGCTGAGTGGTAAATGATAATGTGCTAGTGCATCTTGACCACTCATTTAGATGAGATTACAATTACTCTAAATCTGTTTTAATGTTCTCTTTCTTTTTTTTTCCCTAGCCTCCCACGTTGATATCACCTCAGCCACTTCAGAAATCACCTATGGATTATGATTTTTTTATTTACAATGGCGTAATAGATCCAGAGGCTGAAGATTTCTTAGCCTTCAAAGAACATTTTTGTTTATCTTGGGGAAATATCTTTTCTCTCTTGGAACACATAGAGAAATTTCTCAAGGACTATGCAATACCTGAAGTCAAGATAAAAGGGAAAAATTTGATAGCACTTCTTCCTGACTTTGAACTTAACAGTAGGCCTACTAAATTAGACCTCCTGTCAGCATTAGAGAATCCAACTTATATCCTCAAATTAATTAATCAGCCAGGCCGGAGGTACCAAGGGCAAGGGGGAATAGAGGAAGCTATTATCAAGATCCAAGCAACATGGCGATGCTATATGGCCAAAAAAACATATTCTCTTTTCCGAGAGCAGAAATGGGCTTCAGGTGTGATTGCCATCAACTGGCTTCTGCATGGTCATAAGGCCCGAATAAAAAAGATCCTGAAGGAAGTACGAGAAAGACACCTGGAGAATTTCCACAAGCGAGCCAAGGTGCATGAGGCTGCCAGCTGTTATGGCAGACTTCCTTCTCTAAACATCTCTTGCTTGAGCGATCGCAATAAGTGTGTCTGTTTCTCTTCCGCTCGCCTTCCTCTTCCCTTGTTTTAACCATCCATTTGTTCAAGCCTCATATTTTAATCCTCATCAACAATTTAATGCTTTTGCAGCTACAAAATCTCTTGCAATTTTTCTATAGAAAAAGTCTGTTCACTTTGACCAGGGATAGGTCTGTCAGAAAATCAATGTTTTTAACTGCATTACCTTTTCTCCCTATATATACCTTCTGGCACTTTAATTTGCTAGGGAAAAAAAATCCTTCTCTTGTCTACATTGCTGTCACCACTTTGTCAGAAAGTATTTAAGTTTGTAGACAGCCTTTTAATTAGTGCTCACAATTTCATTTATGTTTGCTTTCTCTTTTTTTTCATTCATATTCTGTTAATTAAGTGAGCTGCCTCTAATCTTCCCCTGCCAGTAGCATCATGTAGCCACCTAATTAAATTAATTGGGGAAGATGTTTTAAGTATGTAATTAAATCAATTAATATAATTTATGCCTGGCTTAACTGTACAGTGGAAAAAACAGCTGAAGTTTGACTAGATGAATCCACTACAGCTTCCTGTCACTGATCAATGCTCTTCTTGATTTTTAGCATCTGGCAGCCAACTGGAATCGCATCAGGACCTCCAGGAGGACTATTATCCATATCCCATCATTAGGTATAACACTTTTGCCTGCAAATCTATCAGCAACCTCTATTACCCACCACATTATGGCTCCTTGATTGAGTTCAAGGAAGGCCCCTTGTTTTATTCAAATTGGTCTCGGCAGGAAAATGTTCTCGACATGATGAGAGTAATAACACAGGGCCCTCGCTTGAAACGGCGTTTAATTTGGGGATTAAGCAAATAAAGTCATTATGTGGGGGCTGCTATTCAGTGGAGAGGTGATTTGCTGTAATTCGCTTTCATCTGTATGAAATGAACTAAAAAGTTGTATTTTTTCCCCCCTGAAATAACAGATAATGTTTTCGATCTTCTTTAATGATAGAAGAACATGGGCCTGTGCGTGTGGCTGCTGTTCCGCCAATAAGCCAGGATATTGCTTGTACACTGTTTTTAATCAAATGTGCAGTCAAAATGATAAGCTACATTCTCTGAAATTATTTAGTTCTAATTACGAGCAGATGGGATGCTTTATTTGCACCTAGGGCGCCTGAGCAAAAGGAAATGCTGTGTGAACAAGAATAATTAAGAAGTTGAATAGTGTTTTTTGCGCTTAAATAATCTGCAGTTTCATGTTAATTAGCACTAATGTAATTATTTAATTACATTTATGAATTGGGGAACTTAAAAGCTGTTGCCTGCAACACAGGGGTAAAATAGGTGTACCAAAATGACAGAATATGCTTTCTTGGGAATTTCAGAATTGCACTGATGATTCTTCTAAAATATGAGCTGCTGTCAAAATGTTTGGGGTTTGATTTATTTTTTTTACACTTGCCTAGCACATTAATTTTCCTTGGTGAGTTCAAATTTCAGAAGCTGACTTGGTCGGGTTTTGAAGTAGCAATATTGCAAAAAAATGAGTTTACAAATTGCCCCTTATTTGTGTCTTGGGGCTTTATGTAGAGATTAATTTATTAGACAAGTTATGATGGCAGAACTCAAGCTTGACATTTTAAAATAGTTATGTTGTTTAAAAAAAATAAGAAGACTTTCAAATGATGTAAGTGAGGAGCAAAAAAAAAAAAAGGGGGGGAAGTTAGTATAAAAGAAAATTTTGTTTGAAAAGTAAATAGTGTTGAAATGTCCATTGTAAAATAAAATTTAAGAACATCTTAAAATTAAGGACAAAATCCTAAATATTAGCGATTAAATATTAGGTCAGTATCCCCATACTTCATCTGAATCTATAATCTCATGTTAGTTAAGGAAATATTTCCTTGTGTCTATAAAGGAACTGCTGTTCAATAGAGAAATGATCTGCTGTAATGTGTTTAGATCTGTATAAAAATCAAAGACATATCTGAGTCCCACAGATCCTCATATAATCTGTGACTTTTTAATCTGTAGCTGAAGTCTGAAATGACTTCCTTCTGAGGATATAGACATAAGATGGTTTAGTAAAATATGATAGATGTGAATATGAGCCAGGTTTCTCTCAGGTCTCTATTTTGGTGGGCCTGCGTTTGCACACCAAATTAGTTCACACAGAAATTGCCCTTGTAATTGATTGCATCCAGAGTGGCTCATTGCAGGCACAATTAACTGACATGAGCCCTTAGAATAAGGTGCAAATGTCTTTTGTGCTTCTGTGACTAATTGCAGTCCTGGAAATCCTCAAAATTTGGCAAACTAAGACTTGACCTGACATCATGGCTAAGATTTTTTTGCTATTGTTATCTTCATTTCATTCAAAGTTAGGAACAGAAAGTACTTCTCTTCCTGCTGTTTAGGAGGTCAGAAGTGGAGAAAATAAAATGGGAATAGGCCAGTATAACAACACACTCAGAATTTGATGCTCCTCATTTTTAGCTAGATGTATCTGGTTTACTATGCAGTGGGATGTGACAGAAAAGAAATGAGTTCTTAGTGATCCCTCTCTCCTACTCTGACCTCCCCCAACTCAGCTAGGAAGCCAAAACTTGGTGGACAATGATCAGTGATCTATCTAATCTGTCTTCTCATGGAATTTTAAAAGGGAAGATATCTGGAAATTTAAAATGTGTTTGCTTAATAGTTTGGATTTGGTTTTAAAACCAATTTTCTCCTAGATAACACATTTCCCATTTATATAAATGCATAATAATTTTGAAGGTCATTTTGGTCTGTGGAAAACATGAAATCCATTTTAAAGGAAAAGCTGCTAATTACACATTTATCTAAGAGATCAAAACAAGCTCTTTTTTTCTTAATTGAGCATTTTTTAGAAAGCCTAATTACCTATTTTCACTCAGAGCCTAAACTGGCCTTTGATCAAATAATCCTCATTCAATAACCTTTGATTTGAGTTTTATAAAATAATTTGAGCACACTAAATTATATTAAATAACATGGCAACCATGATCTATACTTTTATGATTATTCATTTTTTTAACCTTATGTACAATTTCCCTTTAGGAATACCCTGAATAGATTTTAGCCATCCACACCATGACTCCTTTTGTTGAGTGTCCAAGGGACTTACCTGCTCAATTCAAGAGAATGGAAGTGAGAGTTAAATGGTCCGGCCTTACAAACATATTGCTACGTACACACACACACACACACACACACACACACACACACACCTACTTAATACCGTATTTTCATTTCCAAGATTGAGATTATTAAGATCAGATTTCTCTCTTTGCTTGCATCCCCATTCCCGGACCCCAGAAAAGAAAGTTTAAGAAGGCACTTAGTAAATCACATCCTTCTCTATCACTTCTTTTTAGTTTGCAAAATTCTTTTTACAATTAATCATCTTTTAGAGCTAAACCCAGCAATAATTCCCCCTGCAGTTGGCTAATTGGTGCTTCAGTGACTTATTTGAATCCTCAAAATGAAGAGCAAATAACTGATATTGTAAACTCTGTTGCAGATGTAGGCAATTGGCTGTTTGCTCATGCATCTTTGCACACACACAGATAACTGCATGTATAAAAATGGTATCAGATCTTGAAAAGGATGGTCATCTTTTCATGATATCCCCACAATTTATATTATTTAATTTTTAACACATTTTATTGGTTTTTTTAGTTTTCATATCATTAGAGTTTTCCCCAGGTTACCTTTCCTTCTTTCTAAGAGCCATTCCATATAACAATAAAACTTTTTAAATCCCCAAAAAAGAAAAAGAGAGAAAAAAAAATAGCACGATTGGTTCATGAATTGAAGAAGTCTAAAAACATGTGCAATGTATAATACCTGTGGATTCCCCACTTTCACAAAGAGATGGATTAGGAGTGTCCTTTTGTATCTTTTTGTTTGAATTATGCACATTCTTTATAATTTTGCAAACATTCACTTTTTGATTTTTTGCATGTGGTTAGTCCCTTCATTTACATTGATAGAGTCATTGTTTATCAAGTTTTCTTGGCTCTGCTGACTTCATTTTGCATCAGTTCATGTAAATATTTCTATGCATCTCTGTAGTTATCTCATGTTATGCCTTTTAATGAAGGCATATTCTATTATATTCATATATTATAATTTGCTTAGTCATTTTCCGGTCAATGGTTATCTATGTTGTTTCCAATTCTTTGCTATCACAAAAAATGTCACTATAAATATTTTAACATATAGTAGGACTTTTTCTTTTGAATGGTTCCTGCATTATATTTTAAACTAAGGATTTTTTTTTTTGGTTTGTTAGTGCATCTATGATTATTACCAACACTAATGAAATGAACAGCGACATTTCTAGAAAGTAGAATTGATTTGCCTGTTAGAGTATTTCAAGTAAGGTTCTTTTTTTTTCCCTTCAGTCTTATTGGGTTAAGATGTAGGTGGGGCACTGATGCCTATTAGGTTAAATAAACTGGCCTTGAAATCCTCTGAAGAGGTGAGAGAATGACTTTTTTCGAATGTTAAAGAAAGATCTCCTGATTTAACATTATAGGTTTTTAAAGTAATTTTCCCATAATTATGATAGTATAGGTATCTTATAATTTTTTTCCGGTAATAATCAGTATAAAGAAACCTGCTATGGTACACAGATTATACTGGATTCTATTTTAAGTAGTCAAATAAGCAAGACTGCCACAGGGGAGTGAGTGTTCTAGTTGGAAAACAAGAGATCTTTAGAGTAAATAGTCATGCTGTCATCACCTTAACTAACTCTTCCACTATGGTTGGCCTGGTTCCTCCTACATCTCCCTTTAACCTCCGTGTTCCTTTCTTTGGATTCAGCCTTTGTGCTGCATTTACATTCTGTGGCATTCTTTAATGTATCAGCATTAAAATAGATGTGCCAATTATATGGCTCTAATGTTGTTACTAGGTACGTTAGGCAGCGATCAGCCAATTAAACCTCCAATTATTTGTCTCCCCTCTCAATTCGCCTCACCCTTTAAGATCTGATTTGGTTTGGGGTAGTAGAAATTGATGAAAAAAAATTTTATTTGGTTCTCTATATTTAGTCTCAATTTTAGCATCAATTGAAAAAACACATGATTAAAAGGGATATAAAGGCAAGTACTACATTGAAGGACAGTAGGTCTTGGAGCACTATATGTCTTAGAGTGAAAGAGCTGGGGCTATGACCAAGGGTAACTTACCCAGCTAAGTTAAGTATAATCCTGAATGGAAAAAAAAGAGCATTTAACAACTGAAAGATTTTCAGGTTTTTGTGACAAAACCCTCAGAACTTAAGGAGAAATTCAACATATAATATCCAGGAGAAATGTAAAGATTAAAGACTAATAAGAGATTCAACTAAGGCCAAATTGTTAACTTCATATATGTGAAAATATTATCAGTAATCTTATGATTGTCATTATTTGTGTAGTTTGAAAGAAAGGCTTGGGCTGAGCTGAGTAGATGGGATGATTTCAAAAAAAAATGAAATTGTTTATGGACAGATTAAAAAAGGTATAATTATCTCATACAAAAGAGACATAAAAGAAAAAAAGTGATATAGAAGAAGCTAGAAACTTACTCTCAACAGGAATGGGTTAAAGATGGAAAAATATGTACATGCATCTATATACATATATATATATATATATATATATATATATATATGTGCGTGTGTGTGTGTGTGTGTATGTATGTACGTGTGTATATACCTCCATAGATATAAGGTCTTCTACATTTAGAAAGAAATAAGCAGCAAAGGCATAGTGTAGAGGAAGAGGATGAAGGGACTTTTAGAGGGATGGGTAGGTTAAGGAATAGGAAAACAAGATAAGTAGAAATAAAGCAGTTGTGAAAAGAAATAGCATAAATAGGGTGGGAAGGATACTGAGAAAAAATAGGAAGAAGGGAAATACACAAGTAATTGTAGCTTAGAATGTAAATGGGGTGAATTTACACACACACACACACACACACACACACACACACACACAAAAAAAACCCAGAAATGAATAGTAGTTTAAAAATTTGAATTCAATAATATGTTGCTTTCAGGAAACATTATAAAGATGAGAGACACACAAAAATAAAATAAAAGGCAGTAATAGAATTTATGTTTAAAAAGCAGAGATAGTAATAATGATCTCAGACAAAAGTTAAAATAGATTTACTCAAAAGCAAAAAATAGAGAAACTACACTATGAGTCAGCAATATTATTCAGTATTGCTTTAGACCATTTAAAATACTTAGGCAGTATAAAATACCTAAATTTATACTTGCCAAAACGGACCTAGGAACTATATGAATATAAAAATACAACACTTTTTATAAAATAAACTCAGATCTAAATAATTAAAGTAATATTTATTGTTCTTGGGTAGGTGAAATAAACAAAATTTACCTAACTAATCTGGTTATTCAATGTCATACCAATTAAATTGTTAAAAACTATTTTACTGAATTAGAACAAATAATAATAAACTGCATTTGGAAGAGCAAAGGGCCAGGAACTTCAAAGAAACCAGGAAAAAGAGATGTAAAGGAAGTAGTCAGCAATATTAGCCCTTAAACTATATTATAAGGGAGAGCATTTTGAAGTATAAAAAAGATCATTCCAATTACTTTAAATTAAAATTTTATTTTATAAACAAAATCTATGTAGTCAAGAATAGAAGAAATGCAAAAAACTGGGGAAAAAACTTTCATAGATAATCTCTCAGATAAGATGGGTTGGAATATTGCTGTGATACAGGAAATGATGAACCATTTGATTTAGAAAAACATGGAAAAATTTGGACCTATGAAGGAAGATGCTATCCACCGTTAAGAAACAGATAATTGGTGGAAATATAGTAAAATCTTTTATATATATATATATATATGTGTGTGTGTGTGTGTATGTGTGTGTGTGTATATATGCATATATGTATATGAGTGTGTGTGCGTGTATATAACCATATCTATCTGTATACATATATAATATATGTATGTTTATTAGAGATCTATATATATGTATGTATATATACATATCCGTGCTTAATTGTATCTGCCTTTGGAGAGGCAAAGAGAAAAAAAAATGTGAAAAGTACACAGCAGAGAACAAAAGAAAACCGACAAGAAAGCTAAGCTAGGCAGCTTTGAAAATAATATGTAGTATTTATTATATAAGTTTTCTTGAAATGGAAATTTATTGTTTTAAGTTGAATCCTCTCATGTTCTATGGGGTATGACGTTTTGTTTTTTCTCTTCTCATTTTGTATTTAAGCCCCCTCCCTTTTTTTTCTACCTCTTGCCCCAACAAATTAGACATTAAGTGCATGTAAATACAAATGATATCTCTTTAATTTTTTCTCATTTGTTTCTATGAAAATGAAGGAAGATCAATGTTCACTTGACTTTGGACTTGTAGGAACTTTAAAATTCTTGTTTTAATCTCCATTGATTAGGACACTTAGACTGGCAAGAGTGATCACAGTATCCAGTTTATTGGCCATGCCAAATATTTTGCCTCAAACAAACAGATTTATAACAGCCCATAAGCAGAGACTATTTTTCAGACAACAGTTTTTCACCAAATGTATTGAAGTCTTTGGGGATCAAAAAATCTTCTTGAACTGCTAAATCTTCCCTTGGATCAAAAGCATTTCTTGTTTGTTAATCATTCATTTAGTTAAATGTTAAGAGTTTTAGATAAGATTTTACTACTTATTTGTATATTATGTTTTATCTTTGCTGATTATTATTAAGTTTCTAACAGAAACTATTTTAAAAATCTTTTTTATTGGGAGAAACAAAAATAGATACTGTGTTGACTGAGTCCCCTTATGCTCTGTGTAGGTCAAAACTGGTATTATGAGGTCTGGAATAGTTTATATACCTAGCTTCTTGGATTGTTTTTGTCCATTTTGACACACTTTGGCATATTGGAAGAAGAACAGATTAGATATCAGAACACCTGAGTTCTGGTTCTAATTTCTTCAGTTCTTTAGTGTGTGAGTTTTACATAAATCAGTTTTTCTGGAGCTCAGTTTCCTTATCAGTAAAATGAGGGAGTCATACCAGATGATGACTTTCTAAGATATTTTTTAATGGTAATAGTCTTGTCTACTTCATGTGCTGTTTCTGAGAGAGAATAATGTTGATATGTGCCCCCTAAAACAAATATTTAATATACTAAAGTCATTATAACTCCTCTTATCTATTATTTAATCATTATATAATTTGTAAGCCATATTATGATGGACATAATGCAGATATATCTACAAAGAAATAGGTCTTACTTTCTAGAAGCCTAGATTATAGGATAGCCTTCACACTTAATAATAATAATAATAGCAGTTACCTATAATAATATATTATTATTATTTATTAATATAATAGTAAAATATAAGATTAAAATATTAACATAATATATTTAATGTTGTTTACATTGCATATTATACTTGATTACATTCAATAATATAATAATTTTTTGTCAATAGATATATATAATATAGTGATATTATATAAATTGATATATTTATTTTTATTTTGATATTATATACAATAATATATTATAATATAGTAATATTTTAATATTCTAAAATAGAATAATATATTCTATAATGTAATGTTATATAAATTTTTATTACAGGTAAGTGCTGTAATAGGTGGGTACCAGTACCTATAATAATTATTATATTTATAATATAGTAATATTTAACATAATTATTAATAAGTATTGTTTATCATATACTATAATAATATTGTATAAATTATTATTATTATAGGTAGGTGCTATTATCCTCATTTACAGATGAGGATATTGTATCAAAGCTAATACATACAATACTTCCTAAGTGCCAGGCCCTTTATTATTTCATTTGATCCTCACAAATACCCTGGGAAGTAGGTGCTATTATTATACCCACTTCACTGATGAGGAAACTGAGGCAAATAGATATTAATTGACTTGCCCAGGGTCACACAGCTAGTAGGTATCAGAATGGAGATGAATTTAGATCTTTCTGACATGGGACTTGACTTTCTATCCATTGCCCCACAGACCTATTCCTTTTACTTAAATAAAATACCAGTCTAATACTTAATGATACTTAAATAAACACACACACTCACTCACAGACAGACAGACACACACACACACACACACACACACACACACACACACACCCCTCTGAAAATTAATTCCGGTCAGCAGATATTTATTAAAGGCCTCAGGTGCACAGCACTGCTTCCTGCCTTCTCCCCAGGTCTTTTCAGCTCCACTCCTCTCTCCTCTCTCCCCCTCCAAAAAAAGGAGAAAGAAAAAACTTCGGAGAGGGCAACCAGAACAAACTGATGCAATGCATGTGGGGCATTAAACTAGCAACAGAACTATCAGACTGGGGGATCCAGAACACCTGGTTTCAAATCTTGACACCAGCATCTACTAACAGGAAAACTGCCTTAAGTCTCTGAGGAGCCGTTATCAGGATCTTAACCACTAATAATCCTCATTACAATAGCAGCTAACATTTCTCTAGTGCTCTGTGTGCCCGGCACTTTGCTAAGCCTTTTGTAGTTTTTATTATATTTGGCCCCCTCAACAACCCTTGGAAGTGCTATTGTTATTAACCTCATTTTACAGATGAGGAAACTGAGGCAAACAGAGGGTCAGTGACTCATGCTGGTCCC
Organism: Sarcophilus harrisii; assembly: GCF_902635505.1. Classification (NCBI taxonomy): domain Eukaryota; kingdom Metazoa; phylum Chordata; class Mammalia; order Dasyuromorphia; family Dasyuridae; genus Sarcophilus; species Sarcophilus harrisii. The sequence continues at coordinate 517,983,012 of NC_045427.1, read as the reverse complement.
ACGGCTGGTGGGCGTCTGAGGGCCGATCTGAACGCAGGTCTTCATGACCTGAACCCAGAATTCCACCTCACGGCTTGTGAGGGCCGCATTCAGGTGAGCTGCCCTCGGGATTGGTGGTGTAGCTATTGCTACAGAGTTCAGACTCCCCAGATGGCTATTCCAGTGCGGGCATCTGCAAGGAGGGCCGCGGGCAAGATGAAGAGACCGGCCTGGCAAGCTCTGGACTTAGGCTGGGCGGAGTACTCCGGGCCTGTCTGCGCTGGCCAGCCTAATGCATACGGGGTCGGGGGGGTGGTGGTGGGATGGACCAAAGGCCCATCAGGGAAGGCACAAACATCATCAAGTCAGTGTAAACCAGGGGTTTATTGGGAATTGACAAATAAATGATAGGGTTTGTCACAGATAGAATAAAATAGTGTAGACACGATACTACCGGTGTCCTAAAGCCACTATCATGGTTAGCATTCAGTCTCTTGGAAAAACCAACCACCAATTACATAATCCAAATAGACTTATTCGATCATAAAATGTAGGCTTGACAGCAGAGTGATCAGCCATCTTTTATTTTGTAAATTAGATATCTTTAATGAGATCTCTTTTAATATGTTTTATCTTTATTTTTTCTTTTTAAGAAATGTAAATAGAATTTTATTTTTCCTATTACATGTAAAGACCGTTTTCAAAATTAATTTTATAAGATTCTGAGTTCCAATTTTTTCTTCTTCCCTCTCTCCCTTTCCCCCTCTCCAAGACAGCAAGAAATTTGATTTCATCTTTATTTTTAAAAGAGTTGCATTTGGAGAATGCTTTCAGACATATTCTGAGACTTTTTTTATTTGGAAAGAAAAACTAATGTTTTTATTTCTTTATTATCGACAGTTATGTGGGATGTGACCACCCATTCTTGGTTCTTTAGGCATCTCCTCTCCTTGCACCTACCACACACATAGTCTTGCCTTATCAATAGTCATAGTGTCTAGAATTGGAAGAGAACCCAAAAGCCATTTGATTAATTCTCTTCATTTTAGATAAGAAACTGAGGTCCAGGGGAAGGGGAAGTGATTTGCTTCAGTTTGGACAGTAGTAAATGTCAAAGGTAGGAATGAATAAACCCAGGTCTTTTGGCTCCAGAGTTGGTGTTCTTTTCATTGTGCCATGTGGCTTATCCAACACTCTAAACCTCTTTTTGAACATCAGTAAGTAAACTGGAGAACATCAAGAAGAGACGAGGTTAATCAGAATAGCAAAGGACCTCAAGTTATGAGAGAGGAGGTATTGGTCAAAACAACTGGATATGTTTAACCTGGAGAAGAGTCATAAAAGCTGAATTCAAATATTTGAAGGATTTTTTGTGGAAGAGAAATCAGACTCGTGCTAATTGGCCCCAGGAGGTTGAACCAGGAGCAATGGGTGGAAATTGGAGAAATCAAAATGTAGGCATCTTGTCAGGAAACATTTTCTACTAATTAAGAATTGTCTGAAAGTGGAATGGGCTCTCTTGAGAGGAGATGGGCTCCTCTACTTTTGAAATCTTCAGAGGTTGATCAGCAGCTCTTTGGGTATGTTACAAAGAGAACTCTTTTAGTGTGTAGGTTGGACCAGCTGGCCTCAGAGTTCCATTCCAAATCTCAATTTCTGTGATTCTGTGAGATCAGTCTAGAGAAGCATCCAACTAATTACCAAAATTCAAACATTTCTAGTGGTAGAATTGGGAGTTCGTTAATAGTTTTCTTTTTAACATTTCCAATTTTACAAGTCAAGTGGATTTCCACTTTAAGAAGTGAAAATATTTTCATGAACCATTCTGTCTGTTCTTTTTACTCTCTGTTGCCATTTTCATTTCTTAAACGTGTAGGCATAGAAGCAAAGATTAAAGCAACAAATTATAAATCACTTCATTTCAAAATTCTATCTGGTGCTTAAACACTGAAACCAGTGCAAAGAACCAGTGCAATGATCACAGTCAGTTTTATCTGAAAAAACCTAAAAGTGGAATCATAAGTATCCTTATATTTAAGAAAAACACAATCTTAGAAACACCTTGAAGATTTAGTAACATAAAGTCATTTAATCTGGAGTATTTTAATTTGAGACATGTGTTTGGACTCAGTAACCACAAGGAGGCATTGAAGCGTCTCTTCTAAATGTGAAAAGCTTTTGAATTAAAAAAAAAAGTTATGCCCACAAATGTTGAATAACTTACAAACAGAAGTAGTCCAGCCTACAGATATATTTTTGCCTTTTAAGTTAGCTTTTTGATTCATGGTCTTTGAATCACCTAAAAACTAGAAGAAAATATTGCTGTCATTTTCGATGGCATTGGTAGAAGGTTGGACCATTGTGACCTACAGGCTTTTTCCTCCTGTATTATTTTCAACAGAACCAGATGAAAGAACTGAAAAATTAAAGCAAATGTATTCTCAATGGGGTTTTCCTTAGTCCTGACAAAGTAGCTGTTTTCACCTTTTAGCTTTTCAAAGGTTGAGAGTTCCTTTAGCTAAGTCCAGAAGCATATTTCTTTAGTACTTGGTATTAGTAAATCCACATACTTGACAGCAAAAGGTTTATCTGAAATCTGGTTGTCAGTTCAGAATGAATCTGGGAAGGGTTTTCAAAATGCCCTGATACAGGAGATAAATATTTTTCAAAGCCCAGTGATCCAGTGTTTGATATCTCAGTTGGTGCATACACATCCTATTATAAACATTCAGATTTAAGCATCAGAAATTTTCTGTTATGACCTGAATACTGGCAGCTTTACTGCTATTATTTAAGAAACAAAGACACCCTCCCCCGGAAATGCTGAACCTTCCTATTTCCAGAATCAGCAGCTTGATACATATTTCGAAATAATGTTTAATTTTCCAAAGAGCATGAACCTCATTCTTAAGATTGTATCATTTCTATAAGATGTGTCACAGAAAATCAAATAACATTCCTGGAAACGTATTGTGATTTGTCTTGTGACTCAATGGATTTTTTGCAATTTTTGCAAATGCTTTGACAACTACCTCTTCCCAGATTTTGACACTTTCTTTGTGATTTTTTTTAGGATATACCAAATATGTACGGGAAAATGCTGTTGATTTCCATGTGCAACAAAATTTGCAGCTGGGAAGACTGTGTGATATACTAGGTATACTAAATTTTTTCACTTGAATACAGTTTTCTAAAATGTTCATTTGGATGAATTAGTGAATGTATAATATTTTTCAAATTTAAAATGTAGCATAAGGGTTAATTCTGATTCTGACATATATCTGTAAATGAACAAGATTTTTCAATTAAAGAATAATTGCATGTTTTATTTTTAAGATGCAGGTTTCATGGTGAAATCAATTCTTGTGATGACTGCATATTTTAAAATCAGCCAGAGTCAGGAATTCAGGTTAAGGGAAAATCTTCAATCTTTATTCTTTGTGGAGGTCAAAGCTGCGACAGGATCCAGCCAGCAGTCTCTTTCCCCTTTCTCTTCTCTCCTCTGCTTCCACCCCCCAAAATCGTCATTTCCTATACAACACATTAGGACTTGCACAAAGAGTGGGTGCGGGCCATTCTTTCTCCAAGCATATATATTAATAGAGTATGATCCAATTACTATTTAGCCTCATGTGCTTGGGACCTCAGTGCATCAACTCAAGCCTCAGCCCACTACAAATTCCAATTAAAATTTTTAACCAAAAATAAACAAAAACTTCCACTATCAATTGTTTATACTTTAAATTAACTTTCATCCAGATTTGGTAGAACATTTCTCTTTTCTCTAGGCGAGGAGCTTTTTCTTCTTCAGAATCCTTCAGTGAGCTCATAATTCTCTGTTTATGTCACTGGCAGTCTATTACCTTGAAAATTAATGTAATGTACTATAATATAGCACTGTGGCTCCATTGCAGAATAAGTAGTTAAAGAAAATGGGTGATCCTTTAAAAAAAAATAACCTTTTAATTATTAGCAGGTAAAAAAAAAAAAAAAAAGATCTAATCAGGAATTGCTTAACAATGTGAATGTCAGCTTGAACAATGAGTCCCTAAAGTCAGAGTTTTGAAACCTTTTTGGGTCGTTGCATTCTTTCTAGCAGACAGTTTGGAAGAAAAGAGACAACAAGCAATTTTCAAATGAAAGATGAGGAAGATGCTTGTAATTTGTGGAGAAAAGTTGCTTTGGGTGATGTTTTCTAAAGCCCAGTGTTATGAGTTAGGTATGAAAGATAAGAAGTACAGATTATCAAGAAGGAACACTGGGTAAAATTTCTGGACCTAGGCAGAAAATTCCTTGAAAAGAAAAAATTACACCATTTCTAGTCTTTGTTATCAAGTAAGAATTGCCTTAGTTTTGTTGGTGCAATAGTTTCTCCCAAGTCCTTCTTTAAGCAAAATAATGAAGAATTTTAATTTATCAATGACCAACTTAGCTGGCTCCCTGGAATGACATACTTTACATGATTCATATATATTTCAGCATCATTATTATTTCATAAATGCCATTTGGTAACAAAAATATATCTGTTCTGGAAATTTACAGTGTCCTAAAATAATAGTATAATTGCTTTAATCTATTATCTAGGCACTAATATTGTTTTGCTGCAATACAGAATTTTTAAGACCTTAAGATTGATTTGTTAGTTCTGAGCTATTGGAACTAAAAATCTGGCTAGGTGGAACCTACCTAAATGCAATAGATAACAGATTTTGTTTTGGGGTTTTTTTTAATGGCTAATTATATCCATGATGCTCAAGTACAACCTGTTATTATTGTTTAATTGCATCCAACTCTTCATGACCCTCTTTGAAGTTTTCTAGATACTTCTTTGAAGTATCACCAAAGATACTGTGGAGTGGGTTGCCATTTCCTTCTCCATCTCATTTTACAGAGAGGAAACTGAGGCAAACAAGATTAAGTGACTTGTCCAGGGTCACACAGCTAGTAAGTATCTGAAGCCAGATTTGAACTTAGGAAGTTCTTCCTGACTCCAATCCCAATGTTCTATCCATTGCACCACCCAGCTGCCCACTTCTCAACATAGTCTGAATCACTACTATAGAATTTTTTATAAAAGATTTTCTTCACACAGGATTATGTAAAAGAGATGTTAGGCTTCCATCTTAAATAGTTCAGCCAGAAATCTTGCCTGCCATGGAGCTTCTTCTAGCTATGAGTAACCTTTGGGAGAATATAGAGTTGATTGAAGCCTTTTCTTCCTAGACAATGGTGGTATTACTGCCATTCATTCTCTTCAGAAAGAGTTCATAGATCTTCAGGGAGAGTAGATCAAAGGAAACAAAGTACTCATTCATATAAAATAAGACAGGAAAAAAAAAAAAGAAACACCAGAAAATCTGGTAAAGATCACTTTCTTCAAGACTCCCCAGTATGAAAACATCTATCTCCTCTTTGCAGTTATTTAGCTTATCTAGGTTTGATGGGGGCAGGAAAGGCACTTGGAAAATTCTATAAATGTAAGTAACACCTGTTATTCCAATATTGGCTGATGGAAGTCAGCTGGTATCTATTAGAAGCCTCCATTGTTAATGCTTTCAATTCCTGGGAAGAATAATAAGTGAGAGACTGAATGAATGTGATATTGAATATTGATTAACAAAGAAACTGTAATCTCCATCTTAACTACTTTCCAAAATTACCTAACAATGAATTTTTGAATGTTTGCAGCTTGATGGTCAGCCTTAATGGATGCCATGTGGTTGTGTAACTTGAATTGCTTTTCTAGAAGAAAGGGAAGAAAATGAAAATCACCCACATTACTTTTGTTCTGGAAATTCCTTCATTTAAAAAATGAAACAATTCATGTATTCATATGTTTTTCTTTCCTTTGAATTCTTCCTATATATTTAATTGCTTCCCCTTCTTTTATCTTTGAGAGTTTTTCAAAACATTATGGCACATTTGATTGCCCTTGACATTGCTAGTGCCATTGGTAAGATTGTAGTGGCTGTGAAAATACAAAATACAAGATTCCAAATTAAACCATTGAAGACCTAAATAAATTATTTAGTCTTTCCCAGTTTCTCATTTATGATCTTGATATGGAATTCTGGATTCTGGAATTATACAGGATTTGTCAATGAGTATCCTTTTAAACATGGAAGACTTCCTATTTTCCAGCTTTTCTTCCATTTTCCCTAGCTTTAAATCAATCAAAAAATATTTTTAAGCACCTACAATATGCCTAAGCTTATGCTAGACATTGTAGAGAATGAGAAGACATGCAAAAACATGGAATTTGCTCATAAAGTTTCTGTTGTTTTTCAAAGACTAAATTAATACATCAGAAAGAACTGCTTTGTGTGTATATATAAATATATGCATATACATATCAATGTTTATGTATGTATATAGATACACACATGTATATACAATATAAATATAAATGTTTATGTGTATGTATATACAATATACTCACATACATATAGATGTTCAGAAGGGAGTAGATGGAGATAAATGAAGGTTGGAATAGTTGGGGGTAATTCGCACAGGATATGGGGTTTCAGATGACCTATGCAGCTCAGTATGTCCACTTCTTCCTTTGACCCAGTTTTTACTGAGAAAACATTCTGACTCCATTGACTTATAATTACCTGGTTAGCCTATTCACAGCTATTACTGTCTTGCTTAAAAACAGCTGTACCATGCAGTGAGAAATCTCAGAGTTTTCAACACCATGTTGGATAGAATGTTTAATTATCATTTCTCTCTGTGTACCAAATATCTCACAATATGAGAATTTTAACCAACTTGATAGAGGAAAATATGAGATCATTCAGATTAAGACAAAGTGTCTTATAAACCAAGAATCATTACCTGTGTCATTTAAGTCACATGCCCCTTTGAAAGATATAAAGCAGAGAGATGGTTGGATCCTTGGAATAATCACTGTGATTGGAACCATCCAACTGTTTATCTGTTTATTTGGAAAAGACATTAATGTGGATTGGTCATGTCGAGTCCAGACAAAGAAAAGGAATTAGCATTACCATAACAGCTCAGTTTTATAATGTGCTAAAGTTAATGGGATGCATTCTTAAAGTAATATGTAATTCTCCCCTGAAGTGTCTGGGACTTGGAAACAAAATCCCTGCATACTATTGGAATATGTAGCTGTATAGTCCTTTACATTCCTCCTCCTGCAGGAATAACCATTTCTACTTTATTTATCATCATTCTTCATTGCTTATTCAGAGAAATGCTAAAATACCTCAATGTCTGTTAAATTGGTAAGAGTTGAAGAAAATCAATCTAAATTAACTCCTGCATAGCTTTTGAAGGTGTTCTTTATTTTAAACTACTTTGAGACAGTCAGATACCATGGTTCACAATATTATTAACCTTTTTTCCCAATAATTAACGCTATGCCCATTGTTTTTAGATGCCAACGTGGAAGTCATCTACATCTGCCCCTTTCATCCGCCTGACGAATTATTGGGTTATTATAATACATTGCTGGGTCTACAGCCAGCTGTCATAACTGGAAACCCTAAGGACATAGGTGACCCGAAGGACAGGTTCAGAATTCTCTCCCCTGAAGCTATAGACTTCTTCCCTGTGAGTTTGTCTTCTAATTACTACAGCTTCAGGGATGCAGTAAAATTAAATTGGAAATTTTATAACTTGTAACGCTTGGGTACACATCAGTGAAATATTATTGCAAGTTTAACAGCTTTACTGATTAGACTGCTAGTTAGTGTCTGGGAAATAAATATCCCAGTTTAGCTTTATAGACTTAGTTGAGGTAACCCAGCCCAGCCTATCTCTCACCCATCGTCCAATTTTGACAACTGGACTATCAGATAGATTTATAAGAACAAGGCAGTATTAATCAAAAACAAGAGCCACTTAGAAATATAGAAAATTTAATTAGCAGGAACCTCATCCACTTCATCATTGTATATAGATGGTAATAATAAGTCACAAATAGGTTCACACACTGGTGCCATTTGGTCTAAGAGCCCAGGTTACTAGCTCCCAGCTAGTATTCCACCATGCTCTTATTTAGAATTCTGAATATGTTGTCACTATTGTTCAGTCATTTCAATGAAATCCTTCTTTGTGACTCCATCCAGAGTTTTCTTGGGAAAGATAGGGGAATGGTTTGGCATTTCTTTCTCCAGATCATTTTACAAATGAGAAAACTGAGGCAAAAAGGGTTAAGTGACTTGTCCAGAGTCCCAGCTAGGAAGTATCTAAGGCCAAATTTGAACTCAGGATGATAGGTCTTCCTGATTGCAGGCCCAATACCCTATCTGTTGCATCATCTTCCTGTCCTATTGGATGTTTAGATTTTTCTAAAATTTATGGTTGCTAAAAGGTGGTTTTAAATTGGGCTGGATCAATTTAGAGTAAATCTGAACAAGAACCTTTGAAAAGCAGGCAGGAGGAATGATGATGATGATGATGATGATGATGATGATGATGATGATGATGATGATAATGATACTTAGTAATTATATTGATGGTACCTAGCAATTATATAGCACTCAAAGTACTTTACAAAAGTTATTTCATTTGATTCTTGAAATAGTCCTACAAGGTAGGTACTATTTATTATCCCCATTTTACAAGTGGAAAAACTGATGCAGGTAGTGATTCCGTGACTTTCCCAAGACCACATAGGGTTTAAAGCCTTTTTTTGCATTCAAGTCTTCCTGACCCCAGCTCTAGTGTTCTACGTACTGAGTGACTTAGCTGGCATAAGGAAGAACAGTTTTGAGGGTACCCTAATAGTTCAGAAAAGTTCTCAAGATTCTGTTTTCCAAGTAGTACTCCACAAATTCTCCATGTAAAAGAAATAAGGATAATATTAGCTTATAGGTCTAAAGTGCCTTAAGATTTACAAAATGTTCTTTATGCAACAACCTTGTAAGGGTACAGGAGTCTAAACACTGTTACCTCCGTTTTACATTTAAGGAAATTGAGACTCAGAGAGCTTAACTGGGTTTCCCAGAAACATGTTGCCACTAAGTGTTTAAGCTGGGACTTGAGTTCTGCAGGTCTTCAGGTTACAAGTCCAATGAGAATTGTATAAATTTTTTGTAAAGCATTTTTTTCTTTAAATATCTTAAATTTGTTTTCTAATGGTAAAAGAGTCCTTCCCCATTTGCTTCTGCAAGTCCAGTCTACCAACACTGACTTTTTTTATCTACTAGTGAATCTTCCCTCCTCCTCATATACTACAGAGGAATCACCAAATACTTTGAAATATAATAAATCCATTTCCTTTTTCAGTTATATTATTCCTGCTTTAGGACTTTGCCAAAAAGTCTGGATTTGGAGAATTGGGGGAAGGGATCAATGTGTATTGTGATCTTTCACAATAAGTAAGCTTTCATTAGCTTCCAACAAGTTGCATCCATCTTTCAGAATCAGGCTCCTATGGATAGCAGATATCTAATATACCACAAGATGCTTTGTTCTGATGTAGACAGGAGACTGAGGTGACGGGAAAGGAAGAAAACAAGGACAAGGTCAAGAGTGTCACCAGTCCTTCCTTGTATTCCTGGGGACCATTTGTTCATTACCAGTTTATCTTTTGCTCTCTGCTTAAATCTATTTCCCCAAGTTTATTATGTGGAAATTTGGGAGTTACTAAAGTATTAGATTAGGGAGAGAATTATACTCATCAATGCTTCAGTGCCTAGTAGTTCAATTAATTCTTTTTAATAAATCAAATATAACAAGTATTTATTGAGTATTTACTTTGTGGCAGATATTATGCTGAGTGCTGAAAGATACAATTCAAAAGTGTACAATTCCTGCCCTCAAGTAGCTCATATGAGGGGGAAGGAAACTGTTAGGGATGATAGAAAGGGGATGAGCAGGCATTAGGCAGGAGCCTTGATGTCAGCGGTGGTTCCACCATCATGACCACTTAATAATGATAATGAAAAAAATGCTTCCTCTTCAGCAGGAAGAAGGAAGTATAGGATCAGTTACTTATCAGTTGATAGCATCAAGGCTCTTCCCCCCAAGGTGCTAGGTGGTAATGGAGGCTGGAGTGAAACATGGTGTTGGAATTGCAACCTCCTGAGAGGCCTGGGCAAGAGGGCCTGTCCATAGAGGGCGGGATTTAAAGTTCAATGACCCTGGTTCAAGACTTACTTCTGAACATGCTAACTATGAGAACAACAGCAAGTCACCTAATTTCTCATTGCCCTCAGGGAACTGTCTTAGAAGGCAATAAATTGCAGATGAATTTCCATTCTACATTGGTAGAAGATATTTCTATAGCAGTAGCTCTTATGTCAATTAAGTCATAGGTTCAGTGTCTTTATGACCACTCCCTTTTGCCCCCCAGGTATAAACATGGAGTAAGATGTTATGGGAAAAATTTTTTTAAAGTGGGTGTATGTGTCTGTGTGCAAAAGGATTTTAGTGGCTTGCCTAAGGTCACACAGCTAGTAAGTGATGAGTGTCTGAGGCTGGATTAAACTCAGATCCTCCTGACTTCAGGGCAGGTGTTTTATCCACTGGGCCATCTAGTTGTCCTCCACCCCACCCCCCCAAGAAAAAAATCATTGTCCAAGAATCAGAAGACTCTTCCCATCTTTACCTCCTCCCACCTCTTTTTCAGGGACATAAACCAAAAATTTTTTTTGCTACATGTGAAGGAAAAGATAATACACTACCCTGTGATTACTGTGATTTTCTGCCTAGGCCAAAGCTCCCATTGATGACCATCACTCCCTAATTCCTCACACACATCCAAATCCCTCCAGTGTATGTCTCCCATTCTTCCCTACCCTTCTTCTGGAACTAATATTGATGAGGTTTAGGTTTGGGAACCAAATGATGAGGTCCAGATTTAGGGAACCAAAACAAGATTAGGGTTCCTGGTGGTCAGGGAGTTAAATGATAAGGTCTAGTGGCAGGTTCAGGGTTCAGGGAACCAAATGGAGAGGTTTGGCTCCCCTGCACCCCTTGGGATTCAGTGCAAGGGTAGGGAGTTTTGGGGAAACCCCTCTTGGTGGTGTAGAGATTCTCTGTAAAGGAATTCACAGACCCATAAAGGTTAGACTGAAGAAAAAGGTTTATTATAGGCATTGGGAAGTAAAGAGTTCCTGACAGAAAGGCATGAAGTCTTGTTAGGGAAATAGGTGAGGGGATAAAGAGAGGGTAGCACCAGAAGAGAGTATCATCCAGTGGGCAGAGGTTTCCTTGGCATGGCATGGCATGTTAGAACCTCTGCAAAGAGTTGTTCCAAGTTGCAGTTTTTATAAGCCTTGGCTACAAGCTGGGGTTTGCTCTTGATGGGGCTAGTGGGTGGAGTTCCAAGTTGGCTCTTTTTACCTACAAGCTGGATTTCAGCTTGAGCTAGAATTGGAAAAATCTTATAATTGAATGAGTGTTTTTCCATTTCAACAGGATTGATATCTCCAACTCTGAACTCAACCAGCCCCACCTAAGTTATAGAATGAAGCTGTTTGTCCTCGGATGGAGTCCCCACAGACACAGGGTTCAAGGAGAATCTCTCCTTTAAGGAGTTTTAGGGCTTGGGGATCCCTTCAGTATTACTCACAAACTACCCTGAAGTTTAATAGATGCCCTCTTTGAAAATTCTTTTGTATATATTTTGTATTGACCTGAATGAGTACATATTGTTCCCCTAGATAGAATGGAACCCCATTGAGGGTAGGAACTGTTTTATTTTATCTTTCTATTCCCAGCATAGTGCTAAGCACTTAGTGGGTGCTTAATAAATTCCTACTGGGAATCAAACCTAGATTCCATCTTTAGTTCTGACATTAATTCATTGAGTTACCATGATTGAGTCACTTCACTGAAAGTAACCTCCTTCTTCATTTATAAACTTCTGGTGGCCATTACAATGACTACATTTCAAAAAGTCCTTTTTAGCTCCAACTTCTTTGGATGTCTATCTAAGGAATGCTATGCTGTAAACCCTGTCTTTGATGTCTGCTCAGCTGGTGGTCTTGAGCAATGGACATTTTAATGGATCTTGGGTGATACTCACTGGTGCAACAGAATTATATTTTGTGTCTACATCTTTTTGAATGGAAGTATTGCAAATGATCATTTTAAAAAATATCTGACCCTTCATGGCACCATACCATTGGTAGAGAGCTGGCATCAAAGTTGAGAGCACCGGGATTCAAAGTCTCTTCTGACACATTCACTGGCTCTATGACCCTGGACAAAATCATTTAAGTTTTACATATTCTGGGCAGCTAAGACTCTTAAGTTACAGAGATATTAACTTGTATTAGTAGATCAAGTCTGCTAACTCTGGGAGTTCTCCATACTGATGAAATCACAGTTCCAGTCCTTTTCCCTCTTCCTATTCTAATTTAGATTATCTGAGCAACTAATCTATTTACATGCAATTGACCTTTAAAAAAAAATCTTCTCTTTGTGTTCAATTATTGCTTTTTAACCTTCTAAATAGAGACATGCAATTGTGACAATGCTGATTTTTAGTAGCTTAAAAAGCAACTCTCCCCTTAAAAAAAAAAGCCAAAATAAAATACTGTTCCAAAAGAAAATAAGACATTGAATGGAATGCCAAAATGTTTTTTAAGTCTGCCCAAGAGATAACACAAAGTTGAATCTATAATGACAAAATGCACTATTGTATCACGTCAATATTTTTGAGTCATTAATCTTTTAAGGAAGTGATAAATAAGCAATTAAATGATACCCGACTTATCAGAAAAAGAAAAAAAAATCAAGGACGAACATTTTCTGTGACACTCTAATGCTGACACAATTCTGCAAAGGTATTTTAGGTTTGGGACATTTGTATTAGTCCAAAGTAAAAAAGCCTTGTAGTCCATTGTAGCACTGGTCCATTGTAGAGAGCACAATTGTTTGTCTCTATATGTCCAGATAAGATCTGTTGGCAGTAACCTACATTCCTTCCTTTCCCTGACAGAGGTTCAGGAACAGGGTCTATATATTTTATTCTTCATTCATTTGTTCAATAAGCACTTATTAAATATCTACTATTTATAAAGCATTATGTAGGTATTTTGTTCAGTCTTTTTTCAGTTATGTCCAATTCTTCAAACCTATTTAGGGTTTTCTTGGCAGATTTACTAGAGTAGTTTGCCATTTCCTTCTCCAGCTCATTTGACAAATGAAGAAACTGAGGCAAATGGGGTAAAGTGACTAGCTCAGGGTCATTCAGCTACTAAGCATGTGAGGTCAGATTTAAACTCAGGGAGATGAGACTTCCTGATTGCAGGCCCAGCACTTATTGCACTGCACCATCCACCTGCCTGCCCCATTATGGAATAGATAGAAAAATACTTAAGATTTTTACCTTTAAACATTATGTAGTAAAAAAAAAATGTTATGTCCATAAATAAAGATAATTCCAGCTAGAGTATATAAAGTACCACAAGAGAAAGACAAAGTGCTCAGTAGGGACAGAAAAAAGATGATGATTTCCATACAGAAAGGTAGTTTGGGATTCATAAAACACAGAACTTTAAAAGGAAAAAATTCCACATGGAATTCTGTTCTTCCTTTTGCCATTTGTTGGATTATCTCCCCCAAACACTTTAGACCACAAGTATCTAACACAGCCTGTGGGCCACATGTGGCTCACAAAACTCCCAAGTGCGGCCCAAAATAAATTAAAATATTATTGTAAAATATTTAACAAAATGAATAAAAACACAATAAAACATAGATAATATTAATATATATTTTTCAAAGTTAACATGTGGCTAGCAGGGATGGTTTGGTGGCCCCATTTCTATTTGAGTTTAAGATCACTGCTCTAGACTTTCTATTTCTTTATTGATAAAATGGAGAGAATGATGATTTTACAAAGCTAAAATAGTACTAGAAAAGTGCTATTCTTGGAATATTTCTGTGAGCATCTCAGATAAATCAAGCATCTGTAGCTACCAACAATGGGTCTCCAATAGTCTTATGCTCCACCTCATTGAGAAAGGAAGCAAAGCAACCCATAAAATGGGAAGGTTTAAAATATAGTCAATCAGACTGAAAAATCCAAAATTATCCAGAAGTAGCATTTAGTTCCTTACAGATTCAACAAGTGAAACTTTTAAGATTTCATTTTTTAAAAGAATTTATTTTTAATTAACAAAAATTGATTTTGCTTCTTTCCTACTTCTTCCTCCTCATCACCTTCACTACAGAGGAAATGAAAGAAAGAGAAAACTAACAGTAGGAAGCCAAGAGATAACACAAGTTGAACAAGGGTTTCCTAAGATTGCTTTCTCAGAAACATTTTTTAAAGTTAATTTTTATATAGTGTTTTAAGATTTGCAAAACCCTTTACAAATATCATTTCATGTTATCCTTATAACAGGTAGCTAGATGGCATAGTGGATAGAGCACTAGGTCTAGATTCAGGAAGACCTGAGTTCAAATACAGCCTCAGACACTTACTATCTGTGTGACCCTGGACAAATCATTTAATCTTGTTTACCTCAGTTTCCCCATCTGTAAAATGAGCTGGAAAAAGAAATAGCAAACCACTCCAATATCTTTGTCAAGAAAAACCCAAATATTGAACACAAAGAGACAGGCAGGACTAAAACAACTGAACAACATCTTCGTAATAACCTTAGAAGGAAGCTTCCTTTTACCTCTGTTTTACAAAGTAGTACATAGATGATGACCCCCAAATGGCATTACTCTCCATTCTTTCATATCTTATTTCTCCAGGAGGTAAGGTGGTATAATGGAATGAGAGAGTTTTGGTGATCAAGATTAATGTTCTAGTCTTAACTCTGTTGTGGACTGGCTTTAATGAACAAGTCCTTCCACTAGCCCAGATTTAAAGTTTCTCATATGTATAATTAATTAAGAATCCAGAATAGATGAACTCTAAGGTCCTTTTCAGAGCTATGAAAAAGATTTATCTCCAAAACCTCTAATGGCTCCTCATCTATTGTAGATGATTACTGATATTTTTCTAGGATTGGGTTAGAAATAAAATAGACCCACAAGTTTAATTTATATTGGATTACTTACTATCTGGGGGTGAGGGGTGAAGGATGGGAAGGAGAAAAATTTGGAACACAAAGTTTTACAGAGGTGAATGTTGAAAACTATCTTTGCATATATTTTAAAAATAAAAAATTATTATTAAAAATAAAGAAATAGAATAGATCAATGTCTCAACAAGATGGTTGAACAGTAAGCTTTGGGACTATGTAGTTTCTTGATCATAATCATCCATCAGTTCAGGGCCTAAAGTGACATGAGGGATCAGCCAGTCCAACTCCTTCATCTACATATGAGGGAAATGATGTTTTAAAAAGTCAAATGATTTGCCCAAGATCATACAGTTGATCAAGTGGAAGGAAAGGGATTCAAATCCAGGACCTCGAAACCTGAATCCATTTTCCATATTATGTTGCTATCCCAGTGGAGGTCCTATGAGACCTAGTCTAGCTTTAGGGTCCCATGATTCCATATGTGATCATAGTTGTAGGATTCCAAGATTCCATAGATTCTACATGTTATATTAGTTGTATGACATTTGAATATTGCAATTTAATTAATTTTCAATGATGCAGTTAATAGTAAGTTATCAAGGTACTTTTCAAAGATGTTAAAAATTACTCATAGTTGGTCATCCCCAAATAGCATTATTCCCTATCCAGGTCTTTGGATTTTCTGTTTCTAGGGAGGCAGTTAAGGGGTGCAGGCTAGATCTAGAGCTGGAATCAGGAAGACTTGAGTTCAAGTCCAGTCTTATACACTTACTAATAGTGTCACCCCTCACTTACCTCCTGTTTGCCTCAAACTCTTTAACTCTAAAATGGAGATAATTACATCTACTTCCCAGAATTGTGGTGAGGATCAAATAAGGTAAAGTCTGTATTTAACACAATGCCTGGCAAATAGTCTTCTCTATATAAATGCTTATTTCCTTCTCTCACCTACTAGAAAGATAGGAACCCCTTTGGCAATCTAGTGAAGCCTTTGTATCTCTACTTAGAACAATATTTTTAAATAATTAAAGGAAATACCTAATTCCATTTAGAGATTATTGGAGGCTGGGGTTGGAATTGAATTTATAAATCTTCCCATCTAAGTTCATAGAACCCCTAAAATTTAACCATGGCTTACTAAGGAGTCATCCATGAAAGCCACTTAAGAACCCCTACTATAGAGGGTGTAAAATATTACCTAGGATCTTACAAGGAAGTCATATGAATTACTAAATTCATATGTCTCATTGTCAAAAACAAATATGAAAAGGAGTTTTCCATTTGAAAATGAATTTGATGCCTGTTGGAAAATCCAGATTGTTTTCCCTCCTCAAATCATCTGCAGAGAAAAGGACTTGATCCATGATAACTATAGCAAAAAAGCATATTCCATGAAATTGGGCTCTCTAGTGAATGAGGGAGGGGGAGGGGATACTCCAAGTGCCTTCTTTCTGAAAAACCATTTAAAGAGTGCTTCATTTTGTACATAGTATGGTGAGATATATTCTTTCCTATTGGGCTTTTTTCTTCATTTTTTGGTATTGATTTTCCAGGCACTTTAGTGTTAAACCATGCCAGAAGTGTTGCTGAGATGAATCACTATTATCCAAAGGCCGCCAGCCTCTTTTCCAACTGACAGAAGGATAATTCCACGTGGATCAAATAAATACAGATGTGTAGTAATTAGTTCTATTCCCAGTGAGCCCATTCCCAACACACTAAAGATGTGAACGATTATGGAGCCTCACCCCAACAGCTTTTATCAATTTAAACTGCTAAACTACAGGATAGGTCATAACCCAGCCTGCTATTAATAATGTATTTATTGTGTGCAACATTATAAATTAGGGGCATGGAATAGGAAGAACACCTTTTAACAAGAATAATGTTATCTTTCCACAGGGACATTGTATGTGCCTGGCCAGTCATCTCAAGTACAGTCCCCAGACAATCAAAAGAATAAAAAATCTCATCCAAGGAAAGGATGCATACATTGTTGGCGGGCTCATCCACAAAGATGATTTAGCTGTGGCCGACATGTTGAATGTGCCTATTCTAGGCTCAGAGCCCGAAGTGGCCCAGCTCTATAGTACTAAGTCTGGAAGTAAACGGATCTTTGCCAGTGCCCATGTACCAGTTCCTCCTGGAGTTTATGATGTCTACAATTACCCACAGGTAAGCAGCAGAAGGAAGGGATGGGTTCATAGGCCTCTGAAAATCCTGCAGATCCTTTAGGCTTTAATGGCACTCTCTATTCCTTGATATGTCTGTCATCCAGCCCCTGCTTAAGAAATACCAATGATGGAAGGCTCACTACTCCTATGGATCAGAGCATTCCTTTTTGGGCAGCCCTGATGGAATTTTATTCTCTATATTGAGGTGAAATCTACCTTCCTCTAATTTCCTTTTGTTGTCCCTGCCTTTGCCCCATAGGACAAAGCCAAATCGTCTTTGACAGGGTGACCATTCAGATATCTGAAGAGAGGCAACTCACCCTTTTCCCGGTTTTCTCTTCATCAGACCCAGCTTCTTTATCTGATCATAGTATTGCATGTTCTTGAGCCTTCTCACTTTTCTGGTCACCCCTAAAGTGCCATGTCTAGACCTGGACACAATACTCCAGCTTTGGTCCAATTAAGATAAAGTACATTATGGACCCTCCAGACAACACTAGAGACACTATCCGTTTCCTCATAAGGACAAAACACATCTTAGCTCCTTTGGTTAATCATGCTGCTGATTCATTCAAAGTCAAGTCATTTAGAACCTGATTCCTTTAAAATTGGGCAGGGGAGGGAAGAGGGAAATTTCCACATGAATTGCTTTCCAAATGCTCATGTTTTGCTTCATGCATGTGGCTATGCTGTTGATTTTATGAACTGAATTATTGAAATTTAACTTTAAGAACTGGTTCTGCTTTAGTTTCTATATGGTTTTCCCCTGAAATGATCACTTGTCTTTATAATAAAGGAAAGGTAAAGAGTAAATAACTGTCAGTTCATCATTCTGTGTTTGTTAAGAAGAATTCTTACAAAGAATTATTACAAAGAATAATTCACAATCTCTATTAGTCACAGCTCATAGCCATATGTATATCCATATCTCAGGTCTCTATCTACCTGGACATGTCCCAAGACTAGAAATCTCCACAAAATCATAGAATGTTATAACTGGAAGGAACCTGGGAGATCATTCATTCATTAAATCTTAGGATTTAGATTTGCAGGGGAGCTTAGTGAGTGTCTACTCTAACCCTCTTTTTTACATATAAAGAAACTGAACCCCAAGAGGCTAAATGATTCACCCCTTATTACTTGTGAAGGCATTGAAAGCCCCTGTTATAATACAGATGTTGACTGGGAAGAGGGATGCATTAATCAGTTATCAGCCATTGATGGCTTCTTAATTCATGTTAGTTCATATTGGCTGATCAGTCATTTAACAAGGCCTTGAGAGAATGAGATAGGTAAACTTTGGACAAGATCTGAGCAAGGTCCAGAGTAGGGGGTTGGTACCTGGACATTGAGAGTATGGTAGGGTCCTACAGTGTCCTAATGGGAAACCAAAGCAGCTCATAGAATGAGGCAATTTGCTGGAACCTATACTCAGGGAGTATCTTCCTGGATTTATCAACTTAGTATCCTCTGCCAAAAAGCTTCTAGGGCCTCACATTGAGTCTTATGTCAAATTGTACTTTTCAGAGGCTAGCGTACAAATCTGTTTACAGATTTAATAAGGTCTATCGTTTCATTTATTTATTTGTTTTGTTTATTTAATTTATATATATAATTTATATATTTTAATATATATTAATTTTATCTTAAAATTAATATATATTATATAGCATATAAAATAATTTATTTATTTAAAGTCTTTGGGGTTCACTGAGTATTTAGAGAGTGCTCTATAAGCTGAGGCAGAAAGTTACTCTTGAAGAATAAAAGAGGGGCAGCTAGATGGTGCAGTTGATAGAGTACCATCACTGAAGTGTAATGTCCAGACTAGCTTTCTGAAGGATCTCTGGAAAGGCCTTGGTCTTAGTGGAGAAGTGATGAAGGCAGGAGAGCCACCATGAGGATGGTCAGGGATAGAGTCTAGAGTCTGGAGTCTGAGACTGAGCTCGAGCACACACTCACTGGAGTCTGCTTTTTTCAAGTCCTCTCAACCTTTAAATACTTTAGTACGATTACATCACTACAGCACACTGAGCATGTGCCAACTATAGAACCATTACATCAGCATATCACACTAAATACTAAGTATCTGTGAACTAGAGAACCATTTTCTCATCAATCACACTGAGTAAACACCTTGTTGTAACTATCCTTTTTTCAAGTATACTTTTCAGAGTTCTGGCCCTCTACACTGAAGTCAGGAGGATCTAAGTTCAAATCTGGCCTCAGATATTTAACACTTCCTGGCTGTGACCTTGGACAAGTCACTTAACCCCAATTGCTTCAGGGGAAAAAAAAGAAGGGAAGAATCCCAGAAATCTATATCATAGCCAAAGTTCAATGGAAGATTCTGTGGGAATGGTTGTCTCAACACGATATTACTAATCCTTCACAGGAATTAGGGCACAATAAGAAATAAAGTGCTTCCTAGAAGGGACTTGGCTTCAGGTAAGTGAAACAAATCAAAATCTCAGGTGATACAAAGATCACTGGACAAGTTCTACTATTTAATTTTCAGATCTTCAACAACTGCATGCTCTTTGGGAGCACTGCCTTCATCTTTTTTTTATGAAAAACTTGAACCTTTATTCTGAAATATTCTAGAACATTCTGGTCATATGTTAAGCGATCTCTTTGGATGTTATTTCTAAAACACTGTAGTAATAAAAAGTCAGATTAGAATAGAGTACTATTTTCCTTCTTGGGAAAACTTTATTCATCTCACCAAGATAAAAGTCCTCATTTGAGGATTTGAAAATGGAAAGCATATTGCAGCAAAAGATCCACCCAATCCATTTGGGGTACCAGTTTTCTAATCTGTAGATGGTGTTGAATTGATGACACTGGCCTTTCACTGATGGGCCTCAGAAGCGTGAAGCTGCCAAAAAGAGCTGAGACTATTTTAACTTGGGTTGATAAATATTGCTAACAGCTGGATTTGTGCCGAAGATGTCTTTTCCCATTCTCTCCTTTGCAAGTAGAAAATGAATGGGCAACAAAACAGATATATCACATCTTTCAAGCAGAGAGAATCAAACAACAGATGATAGATGTTTGAAAAGAGCACAAAGTCATTTGGTTTATGATTAACTAATTTATTTATAAAAAGCTGTATAACACAGACACAGTGGCATAGAATTTCCTCTTTTGATCCTTGAAACAACGATGAAAGTTCTTTTTCTGGCATATGCACTGTATGAAATATTGACAGCTTTGGTTAAATAATCAAAAATGGCGATGGTATTTTAAAGCACTGTTCAATTTTCACTTAAAGATAGCACATAATTCTTTCTAGTGGTGTAGCCTTTACAATACTATTGATCCTTTTCATTACTGTAGGGGAGTCATCAACAGAAACCCATTTATAGGATTCTCAGAAGCAACAAATAATAGGATTTGGAGCAAACACATAATAATTCTGTGTGTGGTCGAAGTCCCAACTATACACTTTAAAAGATGGTTATGTCAGATCACCTTCCTCAACAATGAAACACAAGAATTTTCATCAGATTTTAAAGATTTTAAGGCTTATTCTGCACCTAAGAGTCTGATTAGAAGACATCAAAATACAATTGAATATAGAATGTCTTTAATAACACTATAACCACAGAGGAGGGACAGAAACATTTTGGAAAGGAACATTTATAAGCCTAACTATGCTATGCTTATGGCCATATGATGTGTAATTTTATTGTTTAAATATCCATATTTACCACCAACCTATCTAGATAGTGACTAAATGGATAGCTAGGGAGTAAAATCTGTTTTGATCTTCTTCAAATGCATCAAGAATACAACGTGGCTGCCAGGACAGTAGGGAACCCCAGGAGATCCACTGGAACATCACCTCCACGTTTAGTATGACAAACTGAAGAAGCTTTACAGGCCAGAACTAGCCCAAGAAAACAATTCTTACTTTTGCTCAGAATAATTTTAATAATATTGTCTCTGACCAACAGCCATTCAAGAAGGAATTACAAATATGTTCCCCAGGGCAGTCCTGGGAAGGAAGGACAAAATGAAAATCAAAGTCAGAAGAGAGTTCTTAGAAAGAAAACAGGAAGAAGATAAACCTGCATCAGTGTGAACAAAGAAAGTCAAATTCAGTTTGTATTCAAGGAAATTTACAGGCATAGGAGCAGAAGTTGCTCACAGAGAGTCACTAGTCCCTTGCTATTTGTGACTGTTGCTGCCCCTGCCTTCTTGGTGTCTGTGCTCCTTTAAATCCAGGGCATGTTCACATATGGTGATGGATTTTAGTATAACTCTATAACAGAGGGTATTTGTGTGTAATGTTTTAAAGACTGAGGGGTCAGCTAATCCAAAGAGGGTTTTTTGATATTTTTAAATATAAAACTAATTATAGGGTAAAGGAAGAAGGATAGAAATGGAGAAACCACATCAAAAGAGAAAGATTCATGACCAGGCTAGCCACAAGATAAGTCATTTTCCAGCCATTTGATATTCCTGAAGACCATAGGATCATGTGAAGGAATTATGATCTGTATTGGTGAAGTCATAGACCCTCAAAGTAGATGTATCCAAAACTGTTATCATAGTATTGCTCAAGATTCAGAAATTTTTATAAATAAATCTGGTTACAAGTTCAGCAGAAGTAGTTTGTTGATTATAAGACTTGCCTACTTATCTTTTGCTCTTTTCCCTTTCTTTCACCTCTCTTTTCTCCCCTTTTCCATATGGAGATGGACATTTCTGGGGATCTTGATGACTTTCTTCTCATCATTCAAATTTTCAACTGATTGAGCCCACTTTTAATCTTGTGGGAACTACCCTTGTTTCCATAGCTATAATGAAAGAGTTAAGATCTCTGATCACTTGCCAACTATGATTCCAGAGAACCACTAATAAGGTATACTGTCCACATCTCTTCAAAGGGTAGATTCAATATGTAGAATAATATATGCTTTTTCTGGACATGGTCAATGTGAAAATGTATTTTGCTTGACTATGTGTGTATGTTATAAAGGTTTTGTTTTTCTTTTTTTTCTTCCTTGATTTTGGAGGGAAGATGGGATGTGGAAGAAAAAGAAAAATAAATATTTGTTAGTAGGAAAAAAATTGTCTTTAAAGGCAGGTAACATTTTAAGCTTATCTTTATATCCCCAGGACCCAACATAGTGCCAGTACATGATAGACTATTAATAAATGCTTGCTAATATCTAAATGTAATATTAATGTATGGACCAGGACTAAGTGCACTGATTCTCCTAAGAAGGAAGACACATTCATAAATGCTGTATTTTCATTACCTGTCTTGATCATGTGACCTATGTGGTCATAAATGGCCTCCTGGTCTACTGAATGAGATTCTGTCAGGTATATCAAGGAGGAAAAAAAAATATGTTTTATAGATTAAAGCATTAAAAAGCTCAGCAAAGCCCCAAACAGCTAAAGTTTTGAAGAAACGCTTAATGTTTTAGTACTGAAAAAATAATACCATATGGCCAATCAATAAATAAACACATGTCTCCAAATGACAAATAAAAGCACTCAGATTCAATTACACACGGTTTAGCCCAAGTGACAGAATTTATTGTTGCAGGAACCAAGAATATACTTTCAAACCTGATACAAACCCAAGATTGTTCATATTTTTAAATTATTTCTTTATACTCTATACTTTGCTTAAAACTTCTCTGAGTGAGCTATAATTTAATCAGGCTACCCTGCATGGGGATACAGAATGTAGCTCCTACATACCTCAGTCAATAGAGTTGGAGAGATACTAGTGTTTGACAAAAATCCAGTTTTTGACATACCTGGTAATGAAATTTTCTGAATGAGGAGAAGCTAGTTCTCAGATGACAGGCACACACAGTTAGTTCCTGAGACCATAGTCTTAAGCCTTTCCAACTTGGTGAGACCTGCTCAAATCTGTACTCCCTTGGTATAGTCTTCAAGGCTATAGATTTCACTCCATACCATAAAATGCTATTAGTACCAGACTTTGGTGCATGAATAAGTCTCAACAGATAAAAGAAAAACTGAATAAAAATACCACCTGGAGTATCATATATTTAGATTTGGAATGCATCTTAGATATTATCTATTCAAACCCCTCATTTTATAAATGAAGAAACTTGGCCCAAAGAGCAAATCCAGGCTTACCCAGCTGTTAAATAAGTAAATATATTGATGAATTACCTGAGAAGGAAACTGGGTGGAGAGAGGGGGGAGGCAAGATAGGGTGTTATTATCCAGGGAAAGAGTCAGCATATTATAGTAGAAAAGGCTTCTTAGAACATTTGGATTCAAACCTTGGTTCTGATATCTCCAAGTTATGTGCTTGGAGTCAAATCATTTAAGTCATCTACAATGTCCCCTTAAAGGGAACATTAATAACACTGAAATTGCCTGCCTCATAGATTTAGAAATATTATGCTAACTTGAAAGTTCTATATCAATACAAAGTTTTTAAAAGTTGTTTTCATCCACAGGTATTAGAATGCTTAAGTCGACTTATCATTGATAATCTGATTGTACAACGCTGGATATTTAAAGTGGACAATGAAACTGGAGCCAACGGGACTGCATTTTGTGACATTATTTCTCACCTGAAGTGCTATAATTGGGTCATACAGCAAAGTCGCAAATACGGTGTCAGAAATTGGAATAAGAAATGGGCACATGTGAGTTTTCATTAAGTTATTCTACATGGTAAAACAATAAAGCTGGGTTTGGATTCTGACTCTGTTGCAATTAACCTGTGTGAATGTGGGCAAGTCATTTCACTCCTCTGTAAAATAAGGAAGGTAGACCAGATGATTTTGAAGGTCCTTTCCTGCTCCAAAATTCTATGTCATGTCTTCAAATTGGCTGAAGCCATTTGGAAGTGAATGTTTTGTCATATTCAACTGAAAACACTCACAAATTTCATGTGTTTATATCATGTGAGCTTAGCAATCTATATGATGGAGTTAGCTACATTTTCTTTTAAGAGTAGTTCTCTAAGTGGTTGTCATTTAGAAGCCCAAGTATGACATCATTCAAAAGAATCGTAAGTTACTATAGATAAACTTATGTGACTTCTGTCTCCTAGAGAACTTCTGGAAAAAGATCTCATCCCAGTTGACATGTCTCCTCCATGACTAACCACAAACTCTAAACAAATGGCTTGGAATCCATGGATTTTTTCCCTTGCATGTTAGCTAAGAGAAAGAAGGAAGAAGTCTATTCAATGAATTCCAAATTCAACTTAATAATGACTAAGTAGTTTGCACCATACTGGGAGATCAGGAAACACCTAGGTCAAGTTGATCCATCTGCAATGGGACTCACAAGACAACATAGTGGAATGGAAAAGAGTACTGAATGTGGATGGAACAAGAATAACTTGGTTCAAATCCTGCTTCTAGCATTTAGTAGCTATATGACTGTGGGCAAGTCATCTAAGCCTCAAATCTCCTTATCTGAAAAAAAGGAATATGTATATTACCTGTCATTCAGAGTTGCTAGATGGGAAGTACCCTAAAACTTGAGTTGTGACTAGCAGCAAAGCTTTTCTAAGCCCCTCCCAATTCCTGTACTTTTTTTTTTTTTTTAGTCGCCCCACACAACTGGATTTACACATCCAGAGGAGGTAGAGCTGGCAGGAAAATACAGGCACAGATATCCTGACTGCTTCTTTGGCTATTCTAGCATTTTGCTGTAAACTTGGATCTGCATCTGCTCAGAGCATCCCTATTCAAGAGGTAGAGATGAATCAAGACACAAATGATGCACAGGGAGGGGCACACTGGAGAGCACAGCATTTTTCATGTTAAAGAGAAATGATAAATACATCTAGAGAACAGTCAGAAGAGAAAGAGAGTTCACTTTGACAAATGTTCCTATTCTCTCCGTGATCTATTCTTTGTTGGTGGTGGTGTTTTCCTCTATCAGCAAAATGGACTGAATGCACTACCTGTCACTGAAAGCTTTTTACATATTATTTAGAGGATACCAAAGTGAATTACTCTTCTGGAGAAAAAAATAATACAAGGAAAATGTATTTAATTTTGAGGCCCATAGAGGTTTCCCATGTATTCTTTGGCTTGACTCGTATATTATCTTTTATAGGTTTTTATTTCTTAAAGTGAAATTGTTGAACCTAAATCATGAGTATCATCATTTTGTGTTTTAAAAAATTGAGATTTTTTAATGTGCAAAATGCTTGCTGATTTAAATATTTTATGCCCTAAACCATTTAAGGGCATGTCTAATATTTAAGGATTTCATGCTGCAGTGATAAATTTGTAGTGTGACATAGCATAGAGTATTAGAAAACACCTAAATTGGGATGAGTTGTGCATGGATTAAATTATGCTTCTGGTTGTAAATTATATTAGTTAAAATTCAGCTGAATTTTAATTGTTGTGAATTATAGTTCTGAGCAATAGCAACACACATATTTGGAATGATTGGAAATAAATACTGATTGGACTCTGAGCCCAATGAATTATGCATAGCCTAGCCAAATCATTTTTAAGAGCTTATCAGAAGAAAAAAATTGATTCAGTAAACTTTTCATAAATTCAGGGCAGCTCTTAAACACTCTGTAGTAAAAGGACAAAAAAAAATCAAACAGTTCTAAGAACCTTTTTGCAAATGATAGTCAACGTTTTTAATGCCTTCAAAGTTAGAGCTCTTTTTGAGAGTAGAAACCTTTTCCCATAATGAACAGCAATCCCCATTGAGTTTTGCCATTAAGAGAGCACAGGATTAAAATTATCCTTTTGTTAAATGGCACACTGTCAGAGTATTACATGGTTAGACATCAAAGCATTAGTTTATGAGCACAGGCATGTTTTAATGTCCTATTATAGGACAGAGACCTGTTTCTTTTGATAATGAAGACATCGTGTCATCAGGCCTAGCTCAGAACATACCAAACATATGCTGGCAGGTTATTAAACATTTCAGCTTCCTGATGAAAGACTATCCTGCAGGCTTGGAGTCCAGAGAAAGACTCCATTTGGGGAAAACTATTAGAAATGAGAATATGACTGTAAGCACCAAATTATGTTAATAGTTACAAAGAGCACCATTTGCATACCAGTTTATGACAAGTTGCCATGATTTCTCTCTTTGGTATATCACAGGCAGTGGATTAAAGGTACAGTTGTTTCGGTGTACTTGAATTGATTTGAGATTCTATGACTCTACCAAAGATGGAGCCTAGAAATAGACGTGATTTTGTGCCGACAGACAGAAAGGCCTTCTAGAATGATGCTCTCTCCCTATGCTAAGCTATAACAACAATTTAGACAGCCCTTTTAGGTATATAAAGAGCTTTAGATAATATTACTGCATTTGATCTCTCCAACAACAATAGTAATAACAATTAGAGTTTACATCTAACATTTTAAGATTTATAAAATACCACAGCTAGATCCTGATTAGTACAAGCAACAACTCTCTTAATTGGTTCCTTTATTTGAATTTGCATCACTTGTTTCCATTGAGCTGGAACCAATTACCTTATTTTATATAATTATAACTTTGTATGAATTTGAATGCATAAGACCACTTCTGGGAATTTATCATTGCATTAATCAGGACCTAACTATACATGTTATGTAAGTTGAGTGATACTTAACAACAGGCCCCTAAAGTAGGTTCTCTTAGAATGTCCATTTTTCAGGTGGAGAAACTGAGGTTGAGAGAGATTCAGCTACTTCTCCTAGGTCACAAAGCTGCCTTACATGTGTCTAAGGGAGGATTTGAAACCAGTCTTTCCTGATTCTAAGTCAATGCTCTTAAGTTTTTCCAATGCTGTCAGAGAATAATCTTAACCCCCTCTCCCATCAATAGATTATCAAAAGCTATGCTAGTTTTGTTATCTTATGTTTAATTAGTAAAATACAAAGGTTTGTTGGGTTTTTCTTTTAGAAAAACAGCATTAGATGATAATTCTATAAAAAGTATTGTGCTGCATTTCCCACTCTTCTCACAGACTTGTTCCTTTATGCTCTGTCTGCTTTGCTGCTCTCCACTAACTGTATTATCACAATATGAATATTTAGAGATTTCAATCAGTAGTATAATTTTCCAGTTTTCTAGTAAAATAGGACCAGCTTCATCCAAATCCTTTTTTTTTCAGCATCTTTCCTTACCTTTTCCACCTGTCTGGGTCCCATTCTCCATTACACCAGGTATCTGATGTGCTCATACCCTCTTTCTCCTATATTAAATCTTGACCCTGGGAAAGAATCCAACTAACTCATTCACATTGAGGTTTTAGTGTCTGATAAGGATTATTCTATTGCAGTAGTCTTTTATTCAACTTCATAAGAACTAAGTTGTACACCAAATGCATGGCATCCATCATCCAATAAGATCCTAGAATTTTAGAGTAGTGTAGTCAATGTCTCTCATAATAATTTTGTTCTATAGCCTAAGTTTACTCAGCTATTAAATGAGGATAAAAACATTTGCTCTTCCTGTTTTACCAGCTTATTGATAATGAGAATCAATGAGGTCATGGACGAAAAGAATTGTATAACTATAAGATACTATATAAATATGAACTAATACTCCATCAACATGGAAGACTGGCTCTAGGGAAGATGTTATTTGCCTTTCTTGCAGGTCTCCTTTTATTGAAGAACAGAAAAGATTTACCTCTTGGCATTTTCTGTGTATTTTATTGGGAGCAGGAAAAGGAGAAAGAAATAGGGATTTTTTTGATGGTGTCTTTTGCTTTAAAAAAAAAAAAGATCTTGTCAAAACTATTTTTTGTGAACTGATCTGAACTCATTTGTACTTGAAGAATAACTTCTGGAGAGCAAAGCAAATGTTAGATGTAACATACAAAGTAGAATGAGGCTCTAATAGATCAGGCTCCTCTAGTCCCCCTTCTGCTATATGACCAGGCACTAGTCATTTCATCTCTCGAACTTTAGTCTCCTCATCTGTAAAGTGAGGAGACTGGGTTAGATTATCTACAACATCCCTTCTTAAATTGACATTTTTTATTTCTTTGGTGAAAATTTGCTGTGATTTGCTAATTATGAAAAAAACATGAACCAAGTGGCTATTGGTTTTAGCCTGCTACAAGAGCAGTTTTACCATTTCAGAGAATTGGTGTCCTTTGATGGTAAAACTTGGGCTTGATATAAAACTACCAAAAAAAAAAAAAAAAACCAAGCAGAAAAGACAGGAAATCCATGGCTTCTTGTCACTTATTCTCATATTAGTTTCTGTTGGACATAAAGGGATAGAGGATAAAAGCTGTCCATCTGTGTGTGAGGGGATGAAGTAGGAGGGGGGTGTATAACCAAAGAGAGAGACAGAGACAGAGAAGTGATTTATGTATAAAAATGCATATTAGACCAGGAAGCAGCTCTCCCTCCATTCTTCTACATATGCTTTCTTCACATAAATAAATATATATATATATATATATATATATATATGAATACAAATTCTCACACATAGACATGTATATACACACATGTGTACATATATGTGTGTATGTTATGAGCCATTGTGGTGCTGTGATGGAGAGCTAACTTTACAATCAGCAGCCCTTAGTTCAAATTCTTCCCCTAAAGCAAAGTGGTCATGGGACCCTGAACAAGTCGTTTGTCTTCTCAATTCCTTAAACAAATTTTTAAGACTATAAGTTGTAGGACAATTGTCTGCATTGGTAGAGGATTTCTGTTTCCAGACATTCCCTCTACCAGTGAAATCATAAATCCAGACAAACACAGATATTGATCACATACATAGGTGGTGTTGTGGAAGTTGTGTTCAGTTATACCCAACTCTTCATGATCTCATTTGGGGTTTTCTGGCATGTTTTGCCATTTCTTTCTCCAGCTCATTTTACAGATGAGGAAACTGAGGCAAAGAAGGCTAAGAGACTTGTCCAGGGTCATACAGCTAGGAAGTGTCTGAGGACACATTTGAACTCAGGAAGATAGTTTTCCAGACTCTATTCCAGGCACTCTGGTCACTGTGCCACCTAGCTACCATATGCACTAATATGTGTGTGTGTGTGTGTGTGTGTGTGTGTGCGTGCACACTAATGACTAAATACCAGAAATGACTAAACACCAGAAAGTTATCTCCATTAGTGAAAAAAGCAATTAAATTTAATGAATTAGTTTTCTATTTGCAATTATGCAATGAAGAGTAATCATCTGTTATTTTTAGAAAGTCATTTTGGCTTGATTATAGATATCAGTATATGAAAATGTTGCCTATGCCTGGGTCCCTTAAGTGAAATGGAAGACTTTAAAATTCGAACCTACTTGTCAAAATTCAAGCTCATCTTCATTTACGTAGGACTACAATTGGCCTGTTCATACAGACTTTGGTTAAACAATTCAGCTTCCCTGAAGAATATGCATAACCACCCATTGATAACTTGCTCATAATTCTTTTATTATCTCAGCTGATAGTTGTGCCCAATTTATGCTCAGGCAAGGTAGAGAGCATGGGACTTGAGTTCAAGTCCTGCTTCTAATATTTACTGCCTGCATAATACTGGGCAAGTCATTTAACTGCCCTAAACCTTAGTTCCCCATCTGTAACATAGAGGATTTGGTCTGGATCCTATGATGTATGATCCTAGGAATAATTCATCTCATGAGAGTAGAATACTATGTGAAAAGTAAGCTATTTCACCCGAATTCTTTTTGAAAGTTTTTGGTTTAATTTGGTTCTGTTTTTAAATAATGCAATGCTGTGAGTAACATTTGGAATGTTGTGATTATTATTTGATGTAATGTTTCTTGAGTAGCAGCAGTATGCTGCACAGAATTATAGCATAACTAGTTTCCAGATGCCACTAGAAAGAAATCCATTAGCTAGGCAATAAAGATAAGGAAAACTTAAGACTGGATATACCATTTAAAATCAAATTTTCAAACATGAATAAGCACAGTGGTGGGGAGTGGGAGAATGGGAGATAGGGGACAAAATGAATCAGAGCATCCGATTAATTAATAGACAATAATTATCTGTAATCTATAAATGTAAATTGTACACTTTGAGAAAAAGGAATAAGTATACCTAATGTAGTTATATCTCAATTATCCAGAACATTTAGAGAGTAATATTTCTGGTAAGTGAAATTTCCCAAGTGAGAATTGACATCTTTTAGCAAGGAAACTATTTTTATTAATAATATTTTACTTTCCCCTTAATTACATGTAAAAAACGTTTTTAACATTCTTTTTTCGTTTGTTCTTTTAAGTTCCAAATTTTATCCCTCCTTCTTCTCTTTGCCCAACTCCTTGAGATAATAAGCAAATTGATATAAGTAATATGTATGCAATTATGTAAAACATTAGCATGGAAACTCTTTACAGATTTTAGCCATTTTTTATTTTATTAAAAAATCCTTTTGAAAAGCATCACACATTTTCTAGATTTATTGAACAAAGTATACATATGCTTCATTCTTCTAGAATCTATGATTTCATTAGTGTGAGTCTTCCCTCCTTCAAACTTTAGAAGGCTAGGGCTAAAATACTCCCACACACAGACACACAGAAATTCCATCAATTCTCTAATGTTGAGCCTCTTCTCAACAAGCTACATTAGTCTTTAAGGAGTCAAATCTTTCAACTTTTTAGGCCATCCAAATTAATAATGGTCTGCTAATATCAAGCCCTTTCATATATCCATACTGTTATAATAATGATGCAGAGATCTCAATGTTCCCAGAAGGTCTTCTTTCTCTGTTTGGTTGTAAAGCCATGTAAATTCCATAGATATGGGGCCCTCAAGCTATACCATCATTTTGAAACTCGAGAAGTGGAAGGTATTTTCCAGCATCCAAATCACTAGCATTCTGAGATACCTTGATTCTGTTTGTTAGTCCATTTTCTTTAGGAAGATAATCAAGATCTTGCCACCATGGTTACCTTCCAAAAGAAAATCACCCAGAGCCACAAAGATCTTGTCTGTCTGTCTCTCTCTCTCTCTCTCTCTCTCTCTCTCTCTCTCTCCCTTTTCTCTTTCTCTCTCTCTGTCTCTGTCTCTGTCTTTGTCTCTCTGTCTGTCTCTCTCTCTCTCTCTCTCTGTCTCTCTTTCTCTCTCTTTCGCTTTCTCTCTCTCTTTCTCTTTCTCTCTTTCTCTCTCTCTTTTTCTCTCTCTCTCTCTTTCTCTCTCTCTCTCTTTCTTTCTCTCTCTCTTTCTCTATCTCTCTCTCTTTCTCTCTCTCTCTCTCTGTCTCTGGATCTCTTTCTTTCTCTGTCTCTATCTCTCTGAGTCTCTCTCTGTCTCTGTCTATTTGTCTCTGTGTGTCTATCCTTTTTCTTTTTCTCTTCATCTCCCTCCATATATGTGTATGTATATATATACATATATATGTATATATGCACATACATATATTTAATATAGAATATTTTATCACAATGAAAAATATATTAAAGTACATGTGTTTGTATATTATGTACACATAGACACATATATTTACCATTTAACAAAACATTGTTTTAGTTGCTGTAGGACATACAAAGAAAAATAAATCATGGCCCTTATATCCAAAGGATTTGCAGTCTTAAATAACAATATGTACCATAGTACAAAAAAAGTTAAAACATTTATCAAGTGCCCAACGAGTGGTATTAGTGCTAAGGGCTTACTCTGAGCTGGGAAGACTTCAGAGAGAGGGTGAGCCTCCATTTGGATAAAATATCACAGTTGTCAGAAGCAGTCTTACATTTTGAATAAAGAGCTGGCTTAGAATGCAAGAAGAAGTGGGTCCAAATACTGCCTCTCAGTTACAGTAGTTGGGTGACAGTGGGCAAATCTCCTGATCTCTCAGGACTAGATAACTTTTTAAGGCAATAAATTGCAAAGATGGCTCTGACCTGCAGTAGTTATTTCACTGGTAGCTTTCCTCAACAAAGAATTCTCTTTCCCATTGAAATCACGGGTCCATCCATTCCCTGTGCTTATCATAAGCTTTAGAGCTGAAAGAGACCTTTGGGATCATCTGGTCAAATCCCTCCTATTTATGAGGAATAAGGCCCAGAAAAGAGAATTTATTTTCCTTAGATCATACATACATAACTAGGTAAGTGGAAAAGCTAGGAATCCCTCATAACTGGTTTCCTTGCAAACCTCAAGTAAATTGAATTGTAATTTGAACTTATTCTTACTATGATAACCCACGTAACAGCTTGGGAGCCCCAGATCTCTGTAGTATTGTTTTATGCTTTCCTTCCTAATAGTCCTATATATTTATCAGAGTTGTTGCTGTTCGGTCACTTTTCACTAATGTCTGACTATTTGAGATCCCATGTGGGTTTTTTTTGGAAAAGATACTGGAGTGATTGGCCATTCCTTCTCCAGCTCATTTTACAGAGGAGGAGCCTAAGAGAAATGGGGTGAAGTGACTTGCCCAGCATCCCACAGCTAGTGAGCATCTGAGGTCAAACTTGAACTTGGAAAGATGACCCAGCAACCTACATGACACTATGGTCCCACGTGGTCCATTTATCACAATAAGCTGGTGTTGGAGAAGGGAAGGCTTCTTTGTGAATTGTAGAGAGCGTGGCTCACCATGGTTAAGAAAAGTCATTTCTTAATAAATGAAATGTTTGGGGCAGCTAAGTGGTGCAGTGGATAGAGCACCAGTCCTGAAGTCGGGAGGATCTGAGTTCAAATCTGGCCTCAGACATTTAATACTTCCTAGCTGTGTGACCCTGGGCAAGTCACTTAACCCCAATTGCCTCAGCAAAAAAAATAAATAATTAATTAATTAAAGTGAAACCTTCAAGGCCTTTCATGTATTTTATTGTGGTGATGGTCATGTGGCACCCTCTTAGCATTATCACTTGGGGAAACATCATCATCCTAGAGTTTACAAGACCTTGATTCTAGTCCAGGCTCTGGTCCTCGCTAGCTGGGTATCCATGGACAATGCACTTAACATCTCTGAATATCAGTTCCCTCATCTAGAAAATGGGGATAATAAAACTTAGAGTACCCAAGGATCAAATGAGTTCACAAATGCAAAGAAATTTTATGAATTGTAAGGCATTATGCAAATGGAAGATTTTATTATCTCCTATAGTAATGATAGTAATAATATCAATTATTTCTTAAATTGAGCTGTTTTCTATACGGTATTCTCTTCTTTCCATGAT
Organism: Sarcophilus harrisii; assembly: GCF_902635505.1. Lineage (NCBI taxonomy): Eukaryota > Metazoa > Chordata > Mammalia > Dasyuromorphia > Dasyuridae > Sarcophilus > Sarcophilus harrisii. The sequence continues at coordinate 517,949,784 of NC_045427.1, read as the reverse complement.
GAGAGCAGAGCTGTATTTTAACAAAGCTACATCCAGTTCAGTTCAGCTGAACATATATTAAGTCCTTCAGGTCATTGTGCAGTATATGTACATACATACATACAAACATGCATACAACGTGTGCGTCCAATAAATAATTCTTAGCAGAAAAATCTCTTATATGGGGGTCATTTGTTTAGTCTGAGATTGCTTTGAATTTTTTAACTCACTCATAAGACACATGTGACTTTTCAGTTTCCTATGCACATCATGACATTGAGTTTTATATAATTCCCTTTCAGTCCTTCATGAAATGTTGTAATAAGCTGTCAATTCATTTCACAATTTAACTTAATATTAGGCCCACAGGCAGAACCAGCTTAGTATGTGTTTATTTTTTGGATAGCTTGTTTCTTGAGAAGAAAGACGATTTGGAAATGTAGACGGTTTATAATTTGCATCCTTGGTAAAAATTTTTTTGGTATTTTAAAAAATCTGCTGCAGATTAAAAATAAATAATAAACTCATTTATTACAGATGCTCAGAGAATGGGATTGTTCTGAAAAACTAAATATTTAGATGGCTAAGTATATCACATCAGAATCATCAATTTTCAAACAGTTAGAATATAATGTAATATATAGCTTTTTCCCCGCTCCTCACTAGATCCCTTCTCAGATCATTCATGGAAAGCCTGGGTTCTTGAAGGTGTTATCTTTGGAATACCACTTTGGCTAGGTTCTAGCAAGCTGGAAAAGCTTTTAGGGTAAACATCTTGACTACATGTCTCAAGTCAGAGAACCAGCCTAGATAAATTTGGTGCGATTGGTCACCAAGGATCATCATTAATTTTTAAGGGAGAGAGTAGGGACTGGAGAAACTATGAGAAAATCTAAGGTATTAATGAGGCGTAATCTATATTGGTAGAGGAAAGATGCAGAGGGATGAGGTTTTAGATAAATTATCAAAGAATTGACATGGAACATGATAAAATATACTTAGGACTGCAAAATATAAATTTATCTTTCTTTGGCGATTAGAAGGTTTTGATTTCTTTGTTTTGTTTTGTTTTTACCCCAAAGAACTTTGGGGCCATTATTTTCTACATCAGTTATCTTTGTGTAAGAATGTAGATGAAAAGGTATAGGAGATGTGTTTTATCCTATGACCTGAAAATAAAATGTTTGAGTAGATCCCCTCTGGTCAGTTCACTTACTTGTCAATTAACTTGTCAAATAACAGAGAATAATTCTAACAATGGATAAATAATAAATAATTCTAATATTTGGATTCTAGGGAAGGGAGAATTGACCATACATGGTTGGGAACTGCAACGATTCAGTTCAAAAGAAAGGGAAGTGGTTCTTTCCAATTTTTCCCGTTCCAGTCGGTCTCCTTTCTAATTAGTACAGCTGATGCTTCATCACCATTGGAAAAGACTGAACCATGTTCATATTTTCCTTATCTCTGAGAATTCCTCATGATGATCTCTTCCAGTTCAATGGTTATCTTTATCAAGCTGCCAGTGTTTAGTTTGAAGTGGCTCTCCATTCCACAGGAAGATGACAGAGAATGAAAATTGCTTCCCTAAGTTAAATTAAAATCAGGATACCCCTTCCTAGGACCTACAATAATCAGATATGCAAGCTGTTGGTTTGTATGTCCTATTGATTTAATATGCTTCTAATCAGTACATAAAGCTATAGGCCTGCAGTGTTAATTTTTCATATGCTTACAAAGTACCCTTTGATTTTCTGTCACACGTTAATTACAGCGTTTTGCCATTAAATAGGAAGCTTTGTGTAAACTAATTACTAGGTAATCATTGTCTACCGCAAGCGTGCTGTTTGTACCTTTTATTTTATTCTAAAAATGCACAGATCTCACAGTCTGGGAACACTCTACCTTCCAGCCATTAGCTCTCACTAATTCATAGCATTATTGTGTTAGGATTGTAGGAGTTGTAATTGTTGTGGTATCAGTGCTGTTAATTACCGGAGTAAACAGTTGAAATGGTGCCAAGGTCTATTGTACAAGGCAGAGAAAAGGAGGTTTAAATGTTACTTCCACCATCTGGGGACCGGAGGAGAGGCAAATGCTTGAAAACAGCAGTGAGGCAAGATCAGATCTTCAGCTCCAGGGTTTTAGGCCATATGGATCTGGAATAGTTTGAATCAATTGAATTTAACTGCCAGTTTTTAGCAATAACAGCGTGGAAGGAAAGGATGAAGCAAGAACAGTAAAAGATAAGAGAACTTGGAGAGTGTTCCCCTGTCCAGCAAGTACTCTCCGGCACTCTTTGGGAAATGTTTATTTTGCGAGGGACCACAAAACAGGGCTGCAGAGATGGAGAGCGGGGAGAGTCCCAGAGAAGCCTGGTCATGGTGGGCAGCGAGAAGCACGACCTTTTTAAGTCCCTCGTCCTTCCTGCCGTTCTGACGGCTACACCAAAGCAGGTTACCAAGGCTTCAGTAAAATTTTATTATTTTTTTTTTAATTCATAGTTGTGCAATGTGTTCAATTAATTTCTCTCACTACAAGCAAACTAGTTTTGAAATTCAGTTTTAAGGAAGTAAATTAGAAAAAATCCGTCTATTTCTAGCTTATTTATCCAAATCTCAAGTGTGCAAAAATTGAATTAGTCAAATAAACGAGGAAAAGAGTGACTAAACACAGATAGACATACATATAATTTTGTGCTTAATTTAGAATATGAAATCTCCTAACCTTCCTTGTCCTTGTTGTTCTACAGGGATGAAAAATCAAGCAAAACCAAAGAATGCTTCAGCTTTTTAAATTTTAATTTTCAAGTAGAATGAAAAGGGAAATCAGCATATAATATATATCCACATATTCCTATATATGCAGAAAAATACATATATATTCGAGTCACATAATTCTCTAGGAGGAAGAAAAATAGTTTATTTTCAGTAAATGTGCTTACTGATTATAGCATTGAATGCAAATTTATAATTTCTTTTTATTACCATTTTTAAGGAAGTTGGATATACTGGGCTGATCTGGTAGGTTTCTTATCTTTTATCATTATTTTCTTTTAAATTTTGCTGTGTCAAAGGGAAGGCATTTTTTTTAAATCACAGTAGCTTGCAATGTTACTATTTGGGGGGGAATATCATTCAAAGAAAATGGAGGTATCTTTCTTTTTCTAAACCACCCTGGATTATTTCTTTTTTATTGTTCTCTTAGCAGATGTTGAAAGTTGTTCGGGGCACGGTGTAAACAATCCTTTTAAATAGAGATATCCCAAATAGTCGTTCATAACAATGAACTGAAAGCCATGTGTGTGAGTTTTTACGATGATGGTTTTGGGCTGGGGATAGCTGTGCCCCGCTTTTGTGTGTGCAAGCGGAGCTCAATTTAGAATCTGAAGAAGTGCTCAATCTTTATATATTGAAATCCCCAGCATGCCGAGTGACAGCGTGAGCCTGAAAGGAAAACCATGGCCCCATGTGGTGTGGAAAAAACGGAACAGCAGTTTAAGTGCTGGAAAGTTGAAAGAGAACTAACCTTCATTCGCTTCTGGTTGGGGAGAGCGGTTGTTTTGTGTTTTAGAAGTGAGGCATAGCATATGTGCCTCAGTTGGACAAAAAGCCTCTTGAGTCAAAGCGACCCCTAGGCCCTGTGTGTTGATCCAAGGCAGAGGCCTCGATAATGAGGGACAGACCCCTCAAGATGCAGCGAGTCGCTAATGCTACATAAGTACAGAATTATATACACCGCATTCTTACCATTCTGTTTAATGTGAGCCTCAACCGCAGCCAATCGCTTGCCACCCAGCCGAAATGGGCCATTAGCTATCGAGGGAAAATTGTCTTTGCTGCTTTCAGCAGATGGAGCAAATATTTTACAAAGCAATTTTACATACCAAAAACATTTGTGTTCCTCGGTAATGGTGGCTGTTTTACATTATGGTACCTTCTACAGCAGCATAATTTTCCATCTCATCGGAGGCAAAGTTGGCATTTTTGATTTTAAAATTCTCAATTAACAATTAAACACAGAGTATTAAAACAGTCCTTAAACTTTAAGTAGGTGTGGAAAGTAGTTTATGACTTCCAAAGACATTTTCATTTTTCCTTCATCCCCTCAGCATATTTTCACCCTCTAAAGAGGTTATGTCGGGTGAGGGCCTCACTATGGAGAAATGAATGGGAACTTTTGTTATTGATGCCAAAACAAAGCAAGCCAACGTACGGGTCACTGGCCAACAATGGCTGCAGATGCCCCAGCCATCAGTTAGACCCCGATCCCAAGAAGTTATGGTTTGTGGGTATAGAATTTGTTCCTTGAGTTTTAGATAAAGCTATTACTCATAATGCAGTGGCATCCAGCCCTGCCACCTTTCCATACAGAAATGTTGATAGTTCCTAATCAAGGTAACCATGTTGGGAATCACAGATAAGACAAAACATCATCCAAAAAAGGAAAAGAAAAAGTATGAAAAGAAAGAAAAGAAAAAGAATGCAAACAAGCTCCAAATTTGGGAACTACATTTTCTTTCCTTTTTTGAACTTGGCAATCCAGACAGGTCATATCTACAGCACCACCACTATGTGGAGAAGACATCAGGGAACAGTGGAAAGAATACTCATTTGTCAGATACTGTCACTTCCAGCTTTACCACAAACTAATTACCAATCTTGAGCAAAACATTTCCCCTTTTGGATCTCAATTTCTCTCTCCCTAAAATTTGGGAGTCGAAATGGACGGTTTATAAGACCCCTGTCTTCTGCTAATAACCATGTATAATTTCTTTCCAGGGGTTCTCTGTCTCATTCTCCTGTACTTAAGCCAAGCTTTAGCTTCTCCCCACCAAGTTTTCTTATCTGAGTCCTTTAAAATAAGATTAGATAAGCAAAATACCTAGCGTGATTTTGAGTCCCATTGGGAGGAATGTTTTGATGTCAGAAAAGAGAAGAGGAGAGAAAAGAGGATGAGAGAAGGAAAGAAAAAGGAAGAAAAAAGAGAAGGAAAGAGGAGAGGACCAGGACAGGAGAGGAAGAGCAGGAGAGAAGAGCAGGGGAGGAGAGAAGAAGGCTTCTTGGTAAATAGTACACAAATGATAAGTAACCAAGGAAATTCTTATATACTCCCCCCCCCCAAAAAAAAGGATGCTCACTTCAAATCTACCGTAAAGAACTATTACAATGAGAAAGATTTTTTTCGAAAAGCACTTAAGGTCTCCATAAGTTTTAAAGCAGGTGATATTTGCAGGATTCTGATTTGTAGGCATTTAATTGGACAAAGAGGAGAGAAAGTCAAATTACCTTTAGGAAATTACACAGTGATTTTAATGACCCCGACCTTCTCCCTGGAACAAAGGCCTATCTTTTTAACATCAATATTCCTCTGGCAATGCTGTAGAGCTATAAGTCAGGGAATCCCAGTCTCTAGAGATTTGAAGTTGCAGGTCACCCAAAGGGCGATGGAGAGGTAAAGGTAGATGGAAGTAGGCTAGTCCACAGTATCAATGTACATTTGCGCAGGAGGACAGCCTAAAGTATTCCATCAGAGAAACATATGAGAAGAAAAAAAGAAAAGACAGATTTTGTAGCAAAAGGAAGGATTAATTGATGAATAATCAACATATTCCATTGATATTCATAGAAAGTCAAGAGAATTAGAGAACTTGTAGGACCTGAAAATTGGGAGAGACCTCAGAGGAATCCAGTCCAATCCCTATATGATGTGTCCAACAAGCCTTTGGTTGAAGACTTCTAATGAGAAGGAGCCTATTAGTTTTCAAAGCAACCTGGGGAGGTCCCATCATGTCATTATCTCTTGTAGAAAGATTTGTAAGAGGTCACTGGAAAGAGTCACATTAAATGAGAAGGTGGGGCTGAATTGCAATTGGTACCAGCAAAATATGTGTCCATAATGATAAAATCACATGGAAGTGAGGTTTGTACATTTTCTTCCTATATCAATCATTCAATCAATAAACATTTAGTGATACAAAGGACAAAAATATCACCTCTGCCCTAAAAGATCCCACATTCTCATGGAAAAGATAACATATAAATCTCTCTCTCCCTTTGCTTCTGTGTCTCTTTCTCCCTTTTTCCTTCTTTCTGTATCTGTCTGCCTTCCAGTGAGGGATGGAATCCTACCTTATTATTGGTGTGACCCTGGGCAAGTCACTTAATCTCAACATGCCTCAGTTTCCTCATCTATAAAATGAGGAAGTTGAGATTCCTTCCAATTCTAAATCTATGATTCTATGATTCAGCATCTTCCTGGAATGAATCATTGAAAAACCAAACTTGTAAGAGGGCATCTGAGTAGAGCAGCTCTAATTAGAAATCTATTCCTTTAATTGAGTCAAACTATAATATCAAACTAACATTATGGGGCTATAAAGAATAATGAATGAATAAATAAATGAAAAATACTTATATATGTGACTTGAAGTCAGGAAGACCTGAATTTAAATCCAACCTTAGATATTTACTCTATGAATCTATTCAACTCACTTAACTACTCTTAGTTTTCTCATCTGTAAAATAAGGCTAATAGCAGCACTTGTTTCACAGAATAGTTGTGACATCAAATTTTCATAAACGTACATGTATTTATGTATGCATATCTACAATGTATGTATCAAAAGAGAGAGGAAGAGAGATCTCTATGTGTATGTGTGTTTGTGCTTTGCAAAACTTAAAGATGCTATATAAATATTATCTATTAGTAGTAGTAGTATTTTGGGAAGATGAGGATTATGTCCTACCTGAGTGTCCCCTGGACTTAGTTGCTTCCATTTATCCTTATATAACATGGTCTCCAGACCCCCTCATCCTGCTAGCAAGAGAGTATACCTCTATGTATATTCCAGATTATCAATGTTGGTTCTCACATGTAGAACCCAGAACTGAACATAAAACTTCAAAGGTAGTCTTGTCATGATAGAGTACAATGAAACTATCACTTTTCCTCATTTTATTCTTCATATCTAGAAAAGCAGCCAAGAATTACACTTGCTTTTCTGACTAGCCAACACATTGAGGCAACAAAAAGACACAGTGAATAGAGTATTGGACTTGGAGTAAGGGAGACTTAGAATAAGTGAGTTCAAACCCAGCCATTCAGCAAATCACATAACATTTGTCTACCTCCATTTTTTCATATGTAAGACGAGTATATATAAAAGCACCTACCTTTCAAATGATATTTAATCAAATAAGAGTGGATCAAATAATATTTGTAAAGTGCTTAGCACAGTGCTTGACACATTTATAAATGCTAGCTATTATTATTGTTGAGCCAACGTACTCACTGATTTCGTTTCATAGAAACCACTTTTCTCTAAAACTATCATGGCACAAAAGAGTAGGCTATGCAGAATTAGCTCAAAAAATTAATCTCAAAGTTGAGAAATGTCATTCAGGAAAAGAAAACAAAAATAGATTCAACTACAAACTAAATATGCATTAAGAAAGATGGATCCAAAAACACAATAGTGAACCTAAAGTCATAGATGGAATAAATGAACTACAGAATGCAGATCCTGGGGGAGGCTGGGAAGTTGGTGGAGAAGAGGGACATTGGCTGCCAGCAGAGATGTGAGGTCTGTGCAAACCATGATTTGCATCCACCCAAGCCTACAAAAGTGGACTGCAGGCAGACTTTCATACCCCACCACCTCTGTGAGGTTAGATCTAGCTATTATATAGACAGGTGATTTTTGGATCTATATGCAGGCCTTTCATTCATTACATTAAAATGTTAAAAAAAAAATACTCAGGAGTAAAACCTAGCTTAACTAACTTAACTTTATTTCCCAAGACCTCAGTTTCCTCACTTTTAAATGAGGCAGGTTGAACTGAATGATTCTTGGGTCACTTTTAGTTCTCATGGCTGTGACCCAAGGACCTTGGGAAAAATCAGTTTTCCTGTTTGAAAAATGAAGATGATCAAATTGAGAAAAGATGAAAATATTTTGGTACTGAGGAGACAAGACAAAAATGAAAGTCTTTGTTTTCAAGGAATTTACATTCTATCAGGAAATAATTCCTACACATATAAAAATACAAATATTTAACATATGCAAAGTACAAACAAAATGTAGGGACTTGAGCTACTCAGTGGCTCCGGAGCGTTGGATGGAGTGGTGGGCCTAGAGTCTGGAAAACCTCATTTGAAATCCTGCCTAATCCTAGGCAAGCCACTTCACTTCAGTTCACCTCAGTTTTCTCTTCTGTTAAAAAGGAATAATAAAAGAGTTGTGGGAATCAAATAAGGTAATAATTAATAAAACATTTAGCACAGTGCTTGGCATCTAGTAAGCACTATATAAATTTTAGCTATTATTATTATTAATCTCTCTCAACTTCAATTTCTTTATCTGTGAAATGAGGATAATTATAGTACCTATCTCACAGGAGTATTATGAGACTCCAGTGCGATTTGAAAAGCACTCAAAAACCTTAAAGTCCTACATGAATGCTAATTATTATTGTTGTTGCATTATTATTATTATTATATACAAGGTACTTCTTGTTGTTCTGTCATTCTAGACGCATCCAATTCTTTGTGACGCTATTTGGGGTTTTCTTGGCAAAGATCCTGGAATGATCTGCCATTTCCTTCTCCAGCTCAATTTGCAGATGAGGAAACTGAGGCAAGCAGAATTAAACGACTTGCCCAGAGTCACATAGTAAGTGTCTGGGGCCAGATTTGAACTCACAAAGATGAGTCCCCTGACTCCAGGGGGGACGCTCCATCTACTACACCACCTAACTGCTCTTATCCAAGGTACAATCAAAGTAATTTAAGCCAGGAGGCATTGGTACCGAGGGAATCAGGAAAAACCTCCTATGGAAGAAAGTGCTTGAACTGATTTTTGAAGCAACCTACAGCCTCTCGAAAGGAGAAGGCAAGGATGAGAGTATATTACAGGCAGTAGGAACAAACTCTGCAAAACCGAGGAAATGGGAGATGGAACATAGTGTATGAGGAACACCAAAAAAGCTAACTTGTCTGGAGGAGAGGGCGTGAAAGATAACAATATGTGATAAGCCTGGGAAGGTGTCTCAGAGATAGGTTTGCAATAATTGATCCCAGAGTCATGAAGTTTATAGAGTAGGAGAACAACATGGTCGTGTCTGCACTTTGGCAAATTGATCTTGGCAGCTGAGGAAGGGAGAGAATGAAAGTGGGAAAGACCATGTGGAGTTTGATGAGTTTATGGTTTAACAAAGGCTTTCCTCCTTCCTTGGAGCTTTGGTACAGAATGCTGGTAGCTGGTCTTTCTGTGCTGTTATTTCTTCTGGCCATAAGCATACTTGAGCCTTGATATTTTCAAAGGTGCTCCCCACCTTGAGTCGTCCTTATGCCATATGAAATCAGCCCATCTCCAAAGAAGAGATAATGAGTTCTTGCTTTTGATGTATTAAGCTTGTCTTTCAAAAAAGGTCCCCAAGGGAAACCACTAGAATGATTCTGCCATAGAGGAAAGCATTATTCTTTGCATGAAATATTGCTGTGATTGTTATCACTTGATAAGCAGCTGATGTAGCCTCAGCATAGCCCGTCTGCTCAGCACCAAATACCAAATCCTCAGCAGAAATGGGCTTGGTTAGGTTATCCTAGCCAGCAGGGGACATGGAGGAAGGCCCTGAACCAGATCCCAGAATCGGGAGCTACAGGTCATACCATATGGTTGAAAAGAGAATCAGCTTTCGTACCAGGGTCTTTCTGGTCAAATCCTCTTTCCCTTTCTGAACTGATGCAGAGTGAGGGGAGCGGGAAGAACATTTACACAATGTTGACATTAAAAGGAAAAACAATTTTGAAAGACTTTACAATTCTGATTGTTACAATGATAAGCCAGGACCAAGGATGAAGCAAAACATGCCATCTACTACCTGACAAGGAGTTCAAAATAGGTTTAAAATGCAGGATGAGACATACATTTTTGGACATGACTGATGTAGGAATTTGTTTTGATGGACTACCTATATTATGAAAGTTTTCTTTTTATAAATTATTAAATTGGAGGGAGACAGTGGGAGAGAAACATAATAAATGCTTGCAAAATGGATTATTTTAAATATAATCTTTTTCCCATTTACCTACACACACACAAACACACACACACACAACAACAACAACAACAACAACAACAACAACAACAACAACAACTCATACGAATTGAATATTTAATAGTGTGGCATCCCTTTTCCCTCTGCCTTTTTCCCAGAGTTTATCATGTCCCCAAGTAGGCAAGCTCTGTTGAACCCTCCACGTTCACCACAATCCCCACTGCCACAATTGTATATCGCCCTGCCAGTGCCTTCAGCTGTGTACTTCTCATGGTGAGACATGATTCATTCTCCAGATTCCTACAGCAAAATTTCCTCTAGGATATTTGCTCCCTTGCTGTGGTATTTGTGAACAGAAAAGACACATGGTGGCAAAGCGGAATGGTTCCCTCTCTGAGCAAAAGAGATGGCATGGCAGAGTGTCCAAATGCATCATGAACAGAGCATTGCAATGAATTCTTTGCCCCCACACAGCGTCCTGCATCTGAGGAGATCACTTTATAAATGTCAACTCATTAATCTTCCTAACACCCCTGAGACACAGGGATTCCCCATCAAATCAGTGTAGGGGGAAATAGCATATCTGAAGGAGCTACCTGGGATTCATCTCTTTAACAGCTTGGTCTCCATTTGAGATGGTACGTATCTCCTTGTTCCATTACTCCAACTATTAAAAGCCATGTCCTTACCATTGCAAAATTATCAAAAAAAAAAATGAAATAGAGTTTTTAAACTCTCAGAATCCTAGAATCATAGACTCCAGAAGTTCTCTAGTCCAACTCAAGATATTAACAGGAATTTCTCTATATAACATCACTTAAAAAATATTCCACTAGATTTTGAAGACACTCAGCAATGGGCAGCTACTGCTTCCCAAGATAACTTATTCCATCTTTGGACTATTTCAAATGATAGGAAATTTTTCTTTTGTATCAAGGTGAAATCTCCCTCTCTTCTCCTTTCATCCCCTGTTTCCCCCAGGGAAAAGCAGAGCAAGTCTAATTCCTCTATCACATGACATCCCTTCAAATACTTGAAGACAAGTATTATATTTCACTCTATCCTCATCCATGACTTACCCATTTTCCCTTTTCTAGGCTAAACACCCTATGTTCTCCAAACAGATCCTCATGTGCCATGATCTTCAGTTCATTTCTGTCCTATTCATCTTTCTCTCAATATGCTCCAACTTGTCCATGTATTTCTGAAAACATGGTGCTCACAATAGAACACAGATTTTCAGATGTCATCTGACCAAGGCAGGGTACTGCAATGCCATCTTGTTCACAGAATCACATAATACTAGTGTTGGCAAAGAGCTCAGAGGCTAAATGGAGTCCAACTCTTACCTGAGCAAGAATCTTCTCTACAACCTTCCACCTACCGAGTGATCATCCAGCCATTGCCTAAAGACCTCCATGAGATGGAATACATTTTGTCCTGAGGCAGCACATTCCACTTTTAGATAGCTCTGTTGGGGTGTTTTTTTTTTCCTTTTCTTAAAAAGCTCTCTAAGTTATTAATGTCCTTCCTAAAATGGGGTGTCCCAAAATTAAGATATTACTCCATTTGAGGTCTCTCTTCATACAATACAAGATCCCATTAGTTTATTCAGCCACCATTAGTTTTCTCAGCCACTGTATCATACTGTGGATGCATAGCCAGTTTACAGTCCCCTGGAATAGCAGAATTTTCTTTCATATATCAGTTCTCAATTTGCCTCTGAGATTTTTCCCCACCACTCTCACTTTTGCCTCTGTCTCCTTTCTCTCATTTGCAAGATGCTCCTAGGAACTTCATTTTGTGGAGGAGCCCAGATGACTTTCCTTCGATCCTCTCCTCACTCCTGACTCTGATCTTGGATACCATCTTCTCCATCCCCTTCTTTTCAGCTCTCCTTTGGGGTAGCATCATCCCCCATTAAAATATAAGCTGTTTGAGGTCAGATGCTGTCCTCCTTTTGGTTCACACTTTAATCCCCTGCCACTTAGCACATTGCTTTCAGTCATCCCCCATTTAGGATTTTCTTGGCAAAGATCCTGAAGTAGTTTGCCATTTCTTACTTCAGCCCATTTTACAGATCAGGAAACTGAGGTAAACAGGGTCAAGTGACTTGCCCAGAGTCACAAAGCTAGTGTCTGAGGTCAGATTTGAACTTAGGAAGATGATTCTTCCTGCCCAGCACTTTATCCACTGCTCCACTTAGCTTTCTGGCGCATAGGAAGAGTTTAATAAATGTTTATTGCTTTGGCACAACCCAGCCCTTTAGATACTTAAAAATAAGTATCATGTCCCTCCTAAGTCTTATCTTCTCCACACTGAAGAATGAATACTATCATATCCTCCAACCCTTTGTCATTCTGAATCCCCCAATCATCCTGGCTTCCCTCCACTGAATGTCCTCTAACTCGGTGGTAATATACTCAAATTGACAGAGAAGACCCTAAACTATATATAAGGATTGCTGGAGGCTACATATTTACTTAGAAAACCACATATTAATATTGTCTATTTTATTGTATTTTTATTTATTTTATTAAGCATTTCCCAAGTACATTTTAATCTGGTTCAGCCACATTCCGGCCACATCTTTCACATGTCTGCTCTAGCTCATCTATATATAGCCTAAAACAAAGCCTCTTAAACTGTGGGTTGCAACCCCATAGAGCATCATGAACTGAATGTGAGGGGTTGCAAAAATAAGATTTATTATCAGTAATGTTTGATTTCTATATTTTATATACCTATATATCTGGGGCTGTGTAAAAATGTATTGGGCAAAAAGGAGTCATTAGTGGAAAAAGCTTAAGAGCCCTGATCTAATATGTCATGCCTCGAACTGAATAGTTAAGTGATGATCCAAGTTGGGCATATTTCAGGGGGACCACCAATTGCCCATCTCTGAACATAGGTCTCTCTGAATGCATTCTAAAATCATATTTGCTTTTCTTGGTTGCCAACCCACTGTGGACACAAAGATTATTCTCTTCATTGAGTGCCGGTAAAATTTATTTTTTGAACCCAAATTTAAAATATTACCTTTAAGCACATGAAAGGTCACTATCTTACAATTTGCCCTAAGTTTTTTTTTTTTTTGTTTTGTTTTTTATACATGACCAAAACGTTATTTTGCTGTACAAAAAGAATCAGACTCTGAAATATTGTACAATTAGCTTGTGAAGGAAATCAAAAATGCAGGTGTGCATAAATATAGGGATTTTGCCCTAAGTTTTTAACTGGACTTGTGCCACCTTGATCTGAAACATGTTTTTTGGATATTTTAGTAAAGGGTTGACTTGATGGCTACCTAAACCAAGTCAGAAGGAGGCTACTTGCTATGCGACCTTTCCCAAATCAGACTAGAAAGTAGTGGGTAAGCAAAGAAGAAAACCCAGATTCTCTAGGCAGTCGCATAACCTGCTAGGCCCTCCTGCTCTGACTTTTCATTTTCCTGAGCAGGTGGCTAAAGAAACGTAATGCTGCATCGTTCCAGCCTTCAGGCACTTCATGAATCAGAGGCAATTGGTCTTCTTCAGTAGAAGAGAGCCATTCAATCTGAAGCAGATATAAAACAAAAGGGAAGGTAGATATAGATAAAAAGGCTCAAAGGAGAGAAGAAAAGACTAGTGAAATAGCATTGTGTATTTTCTGTGCTCAATTCTGAGTGATGCAGGAGTTTGGAGAAATCTGGTGATTTATGTTAAAAACTGGGCAAACTATTACCTCATGCAAGGTGACAAGTGTTTGGGGAGTGGGGTGGGGGAGGGGGGAGGCCTATTGCTTTGAGAGCAGTTTTTCTTTCTCTGGTATCATCAGGCACCAGTTCACCACATGAGCCTGCTTTCCCAGCCCATCTTAACAGACCTCCCCCTACTGTGAAGTGAGTCAACCTGAACTGAGCATCGACCAAGGCACTCTGGCAGCTTCTCATGGCCGTTTTGTTTTGTGTGTCAAGCATTTGCTAAGCTAACTAAGGTGCTAAACTGCCTAAGACCATGCTACCAGAATCCTTAGGACAGTCCAGAAAAAATCCAGGTTATTTTGACCTGCCTAATCTATTTGCCCAGATGTTTCCCCTATAGTATTCAGATTTTTTTAGACGGCATCTGACACAAGACAAACTAAATAATCTAAATGTTTCATTACATTAGTCCTTCAAATATTTATCATTTTGTCCAAATGAGTACTCCCTTCTCTGATACAACCATCTAGAATGGAGTCTTTAATTTTCTAAATAGACTGGGGAGGAAGGAGAGGGCAGGTATTGTTATTAGGGAATTGAAAATAAATTTGCATTTGGATTATTTCTAGACTTTTTAATAATTTTATGCTCTAAAAAATTCTGTGGTTCTGAAGGTAATACATAGTTTAGAGACTATCTAATCCAACTATTCCTCCATTTTCAGGTGAAGAAACTGAAGTGCAATTTGATACAATGATTTAGAATCATAATATCCTAGACTTCAAGCTAGAAATGACCTCAGAGGCCATGTAACCCAACCCCCTCAATTTACAGATGATGCCCAGGGAGATTAAGTCATTTGTTCTGCCTTACTCATATAAGTAGTAAGTAGCAGAGCTGGAATTTGAACTCAGGATCTCTAATTCCATAGCTAACACTGTTTCAGTTTTATTGAACATCAGTAGCATGTTCATCGTTGGATCCCAATCCCAACACATTTGCTTGTCCATGCTATAAAAAAGAATTCTAAGATTTCTTCCTCTGAATCCATATGTCTGATATGATATGATTAGTCAAATAGATTTGTATCCAGAGTTTTGCCAAATTTAGGATGGAAATGAAGTCTAAATGTGACTTCACTTTAAAACTTTTTTGTGCAATAGTCTAGTATTTCATAAACCCAAAGATTCCCAGCTTCTGGGATAAGAATTCATTATTTGACAAAAATTTCTGGGAAAATTGGAAAACAGTAGGGCAGAAAATAGGCACTGACCAACATCTAACAAACACTCTATACCAAGATAAGGTCAAAATGAGTTCATGATTTAGATATAAAGAGTGATACCATAAGCAAATTAGAAGAACAAAAGATAGTCTACTCCTCAGATCTGTGGAGAAGGAAGGAATGTGTGGCAGAGAAGAATTAGAGTACACTAGGAAATGCAAAATGGATAATTTTTCATTAAGTTAAAAGGATTTTTTATTAAAGCTTTTTCTTTTCAAAACATATATGTAGATAATTTTTAACATTTACCTTGGCAAAACATTGTGTTGCAAATTTTTTCCTTTCCTTTCCCCACCTCCTCCCCTAGATGGCAAATAATCCAATATACACATTAAACATGTGCAATTCTTCTACACATATTTCCACAATTATCATGGTGCATAAGAAAAATCAGATATAAAAGGGAAAAATGAGAAAGAAAACATAATGCAAGCAGACAACAATAAAAAAGGTGAAAATGCTATGTTGTGATTCACACACAGTCCCCCCAATTCTCTCTCTGGGTGTAGATGTCTCTCTTCATCACAAGACCATTGGAACTCACCTCAATCATCTCATTAAGAGCCACAGCCATCAGAATTGACCATTTTATAATCTTGCTGTTGTATATAATGTTCTTCTGGTTGTACTCACTTCACTTAGTATCAGTTCATTTTAGTCTTTCCAGGCCTCTCTAAAATCATCCTGCTGATCATTTCTTATAGAACAATAATATTTATAACATTTATATGCCATAACTTAGTCATTCTCCCACTGATGGGCACCTAATCAGTTTCCAATTTCTTGCTACTACAAAAAGGGCTGCTTCAAACATAAGTTTAAAAAGTTTTTATATAAACCAAACCAATGCAGTAAGATTAGAAGGGA
The DNA here is from genome assembly GCF_902635505.1 of Sarcophilus harrisii. Lineage (NCBI taxonomy): Eukaryota > Metazoa > Chordata > Mammalia > Dasyuromorphia > Dasyuridae > Sarcophilus > Sarcophilus harrisii. Next base: position 517,933,910 of record NC_045427.1, on the reverse strand, counting down.
AGCAGAAAAGTGGGAAAAATTGTTTAGATCTAAGGGTTCTGATTAAGGCCTCATTTGTACAATATCTAAAGAATTGACTCAAATTTATAAGAATACAAGTCGTTTGGTCAAAGGATATGAACAGAAAATTTTCAGATGAAGAAATTAAAACCATTTATAGTCATATAAAAAATGTTCTACATCATTATTGATCAGAGAAACGCAAATTAAGACAACTCTGAGATACCACTACACACCTGTCAGATTGGCTAAGATGACAGGAAAGGATAATGATAAATGGTGGGGGGGATGAGGGAAAACTGGGACACTGATACATTATTGGTGGAATTGTGGACTGATCCAACCATTTTGGAGAACAATTTTGAAACTATGCCCAAAGATTATTCAACTGCACATCTTTGGTCCATCAGTGTCTCTCTCTACCGGGCTTACATTCCAAAGAGATCTTAAAGGAGGGAAAGTGACCCATATGTGCAAAAATGTTTGTAGCAACCCTGTTTGTAGTGGCAAAGAACTGGAAACAGTGGGTGCCCATTAATTTGGGAATGGCTGAATAAGTTATGGTATATGAATGTATGGAATATTATTGTATAAAAAATGATCAGCAGAATGATTTCAGAGAGGTTTGGAAAGATTTACATGAACTGATGCTGAGGAAGTGAGTAAAAACCAGGAGATCATTGTACACAGCAACAACATGATTATGTGATGATCAATTCTGACACATGATTTTTTTCAACAATGAGATGATTCAGGTCAAATCCAATATCTTGAAATGGAGAGAGCCATCGGCACCCAGAGAGAGCACTGTGGGGACTGAGTTTGAATCACAACATAGTATTTTCACCTTTTTTTGTTGTTGTTTGCTTGTATTTTATTTTCTTTCTCATTTTTTCCTTTTTGATTTCATTTTTCTTGTGCAGAATGATACTTGTGGAAATATGTATAGAATTGTACATATTTAATTTTATTAGATGTTTAACATAATTAGATTATTTTCTGTCTAAGAGACGGGGTGGAGGGAAGGGAGGGATAAAAATTTGGAACACAAGATTTTGCAAGAGTAAACGTTGAAAACTATCTTTGAATGTATTTTGAAAAAGGAGATCTGGAGTTTAAGAAAGCAAAAGTTGTCCCAAAAGAAAAAAGTCTTTTATATTTGGAAGTCAGAATGCTTCCATTTTATGGAAAGGCTCCTCCTGTGGTTTATTTGGGGAGAGAGGAGAAAACAGGGAAAGAAGAGAAAACCAAAATTCAAAACCCAATGGCCTCTGAGTCACTTGACTAATTCTCATGACTGTTCTAACCTAGAAGAAAAATAAGTGAATTACATTGTTGTTGTTGTTGTTCAATCACGTCATATTCTTTGGGACCCTTTTTGGGGCTTTCTTGACAAAAATGCTGGAGTGGTTTGTCAATTTTTTCTCCAGTGAATTAAATGCAAACAGGATATGACTTGTCCACAGTCACAAAGCTAGGAAGTGTCTGAGGTGGGATTGGAACTCAGGAGTTATCTATCCACTGAGTCTGCCACTGATGCTTAATACCTGTGTAACCTTGAGTAAGTGATTCAGCTTTCTCTTTTACTTTTAAATAAGAGGGCTGGATTGGACAGATTTTAACAGCCTTTCACCCACTAGCTCTACAATTTTTTTGCAATGCAGAGCACTTGGGCAGGACAATCTGCAGGAATCCAGGGAAGAAGAACCACTAAAGAGGGAAGGGGCACAGTATGGAGTGGGCTGGGGATACTAAAGAAAAACTTGGCTTAATTATCAATTTTATTCAAGACTAACCCTCCTAAAAGTTGTAGGACATTAGAATTTAAAACTTTGGATCTTAGATCTAGAGTTCTTAATTTGATTATGTCATGGGCTCCTCCATCAACCTGATAGAACCTATCCCCCTTGTCCAAATGTTTTTAAATGCAAATAATACACAAAATTACAAAGGAAACTAATTATATTAAAATATATTATCAGAATATTTTTAACCAAGTTCTAAGACCCCAGGCTAAAAATTTCTGTCTTAGACATTATTTTACCCTATCCCTCCATTTGATGCACGAGGAAACTGAGGCTCTGAGAGACTACTTGCCCAAGGCTACCCAGCCTGTTAATGGCATAAGTGAGACTAGAACCCTGATCTCCAGATTCCTAGTTCAATATGCTTTCCAGTTGCCTCTATTGTAGCTGTACTCTTCAGTACACCACATATAAGAGCCAAACCACCACCACTGGGATTTTAAAAGGGCAGAATACCTTGGAAAAATCAAAACCAAAAGAGTCTGGAAAAAGGAGGAAAATTTCAAAATGTCTTTTTTCTGACTCTGGGTAAACAGTAAGCACATTTTTTTTGCCTGTTGGAGGCCTGGTTTTTAATCACTCCACAAGCAGTTTTCATTTCTGTAGTAAAATTGCTTGTGGTTCTATTTAATTTGTTTCTGCAGGAGCCAGCTTTGGAGAGGATCTCCGAGGAGCTGGCGGGCATTTTAGCACAGCACGCGCAGCTAGTCAATGAGAAACGATTCCCTTCATGGGCAAAATTCCTCCGTACATTTCTCAGTCAAGGTAAATAAGACTACAAAGTTTCTCCTAAGTGCAAGTAGCTATATTCTCTTACATTTTGGGTTTGGGGCCATCTGAGGCTAGGGCAAGGTTTGACTTACTTGGCTATGTCTTTGAAAGGTGTTTATTTGTAATTGTCCCTCTCCTATTTTTGTATCTCCCATAAATATCTATCTTGTATCCTGCATTTTTAATAAACAAAAATAAACTATGAATATGTTAAGCTAGGGCAATTCCACATCCTGATTTTAATCTCCAAAGTCCTACATAATTCCTTGCTTTAGAAGTTTCCTCTCCTCTAGGAGGAATACTATTACTTCTCATCCTAAAAATTGAACTCAGGATAGATTGTTTTGACATAAGAGTCTTCTCTTGCCTAGGAAATTCAGAAAGCATATAATCAACTTCATCCTCTTAATTGCCCAACAAGTCTACACGAGTCGGAAGGTAAAAGAATCACATATTTATATATCTTTAGGTCAGCCATTGCACCTAATATAATGCCTTAATCAGTCAGTCAAAATACATTTATTAAGTGTTTATTATCTTCCAGGCACTGTGTTAAACCCAGAGAATACAAAGAAAGTTTAAAACACAGTCCTTGAACTCAAAGACCATTCTAATAATGGAAATAACATGCAAAAAATGTATATACAAGATATATACAGTGTAATCGGTATTTGAAGGGAGTTTCAGAGTAAGTGTGGTGTTGACAGGGAGATAAGGAAAGGCCTCTTTCAGAAGATGGAATTTGAGCAGTCTCGAAGGAAGCAAGGGAGGATGAAGAGGTAGAAATGAAAAGGTAAGAAATAAGTGCTCAGTGTGGGTTGTGTGAAGGTTTTTAGCTCATCAAAAGCATTTTTAACTACTGTGGAAACAAAATTATGATCTCAAATCTATTGATAATTGAAACTCAGCAAGACTTAATGCTTAGCTAAATTTACTAAGCCTCAAACTTTTAAAACACTTAAATGTAATAGTATAAGATACAGCACAAAAAAGAGTATATATATCAATCAGTAAGCATTTATAAATACTCCCTCTGTGCTAGGCACTGTGATAGGAGGTAAATACACAGAAACAAATAACCCTTGTCCTCAGCTTTCCTTCCAGAAGAGGAGACAACATTTACACTTAAAAGTACACATAAAAATGAAATATAAGATAATTTTTAGTAGTGGGAGAAGTGTCATGGAAGATGTAGCATTTGGGTATATCATATGAGCCACGTTCTCTAGTAAGCCCCCTAAATTACAGAGGAAGGCAGAATCTCTGACTAGTACATGAGGTAGTACATTAGTAGAAATAGAAGTACATTAGCACATTAATGGAAATCTAGCATCCAGATCATGGGCAGTAATCATTGTGTGGTATTTTGTGCTCACTGGCTTACATCTAGAAGATTACATTCAATTGTGAGAGCTACGTTTTGAGAAGGCCATTGACTGAGTAGTAGGCAGGTGAGAGCCAGCCATTGTGAGAAGCCTGGAAGTTATATTCACTGAGCTACAAACAAAGGAACAAGTTATGTTTAGCCCAGAAAAATGAAGAAAAGCTTTGATGAGTAACTTCCAATATTTGAAGAACTGTAGCTTATAATTGGGAACAGATTTATTTTCTAATGTTCCAGAACATCATACTAGAATCAATGGGTGAAACTCAACACAATAAATAGCTATTGAGCATCTATTATATTAGACATTGTGCTGAGCACTTGTGGGAAAACAAAGACAAATATAAAAAAATGATAATCCCCAGAATCTCATAGTCTGGTGGAGATAGGGGTGAGATAAGAGACAAGATAAGCACACAGGCAACTGTAATAAAAGTTTAGATATGAAAAAAGCATATCAAAAGGTTCAAATGAATTATTTTGAAAAGTTTGAGGGGGCAGGTGTTACTTTTAGCCAAAAGCATCTTGGAAGTCACCAAGAAACAGATTTTTGATTCAATATAAAGAAGTTGCATCTAATAAAGAGGGCTGTCTGTGAGTAGAATAGGTTACATTCTAGAATAGAGTTCTCCATCAATGGAGCTATTTTAAAAGAAGCTAATTGATTATCAGACAATAGTAGAGCAACAGAATATATTTGTTGAGTGGGAAATTGGACTAGATGACTTTTAATCGCCCTTCCAACTCCAAAATGTATTGATTCTTCAATATAAGTCAGCCAACTCAAAGCATTAAAACCACAAATGGAAAAACAATAACTCTTCTCTCTTTCTCTCTCTCTCTCTCTCTCTCTCTTTCTCTCTCTCTCTCTCTCTTTCTCCCTCTATCTTTTTCTCTGTGTGTCTCTCTCTGTCTCTCTTTTTCTCTCTCTATCTCTCTGTCTCTCTCTTTTTCTATAGATATAATTATAGATATACATATAATATATATTTATATACATATATAATATATAGTTATATAGCTATAACTATAGATCCATATGTGTGTATATGTGTATCTATGTGTGTGTGTATATATATATATATATACATATATATATATATATAATATAAAGAGAGGCTATTATCTGTCCATACATTTGAAAAATATATCTATGTATATATATATATATATTTATTTAATATACATATATGCATACATATAACATAGATAGATTACATATTTCAATACACTAAAGATCCATTATTTCAGTAATAGAGATATTCCCAAAGAAAACAGCCATCCATTTCTAACTTTGGGAGGCTCTCTATTTAGTTAGTTCAGGAACACGTGACTTTAATGTTTTATTAATGGTGGGAAACAAGGGTGAGGACTGGATGCGTTACAAAAGCTGGGCCATCAAAAACAATAACCATAAGGGCCTTCCCCTCACTGTCAGGGAGTGGTGAAGGGAAATTGTGAGTTCTTCTCAGGTCAAACTAATAAGGCTTCTGTGTGAAAGAAAATAATGCTGATACTTCAGCAGCCCCTGATCCATTCCTATTTCTTTCCTTTGAAGAATGCAGAGGCTCTATTCAATTTCTGAATTGTCATGGGATTGTGCTAGGGTAGGCAATTGAATGGATTTGCTTTGGAAGGAAAAAGGTCCCAGTTTCAATGAGAAAATTCTAGTAGTGACAATGATGGGAGAGATAAAGTACATTGCATTGAAATTAAATATTTCGTAAAGGAAGTTACCTGAAGAGTTGACACACAAAGGTTACAACAGAATCTATCAGGGAGGTTGTTTATACCCTTTACAAACATTTTTACCTAACATTTAAATTGTTGAATATTCCAATAGGCTCCTCTTAAAGAAGCATATCCTTTATCCATGTCTATGAATTTATTTGGTTTTTCTGTTTTGCAATATTTTAACAAATGTATTTCAGCATAATGGATTTCCTCTGTCATCCTATGTATTTTATTTTATACATTTAAAACATTATTCTGAGAAGTCTTAGTCCAATTTCTAACAGTCTCTGGCTGTGTGATCTCAACCAAATCTCTCCACTTCTCTGTGACTTCATCCCTCATCTATAAAATAAAGGGGTTTTTCTAGGCCATTTTGGAGGTTTATAGACTCCTTTGCCAGCGTGGTGAATCTTAGAGGCCCCTTCTCAAAATAATGTTTGAAATGCATAAAATAAATGTATAAAGGAAGTACAATAATCGTTATTAAAAAAAAAAATCCACAGACTACTGGGACCAGATTTGTCTTTAAAATCCCATTCAGCTCTAATTGCATATGACAAACTAGGGAAAGTCAATGTGAGAGAAAAATTAATATGGCTATAGTATATATCCATATAATATTGTTCCCAGCTAATCATGTATTACAAAAAAAAAAAAAAACTCTTTACCACTATAATCAAATGTCTAAAATGATATCCCTAAATCCAATCTAAATACATTTGGTCAATGCTTGATGTCAGATTATCACTGCCTTTATTCCTCCTACACTTCTTGTATTACCCTAAGTTTATCTCACACTAACAGCTTCTCCACCTTCAATCAATTCCTATCAAGCTAACTGCCCTACCATAACACTAATTCACTTAATATTCTGTTTTCTGAAAGACAATAAATGATTTTGGTTGAGGTGTACCTATATTTGTTACTTTTATAAATCTCATTCTTTTTCCTCCAGGTGGTGTGATCGAGGCATTTCCCCCTGCTGAAACTGTCACCAATTTGACTGTGGATATGTTGATAGAGCCAACAGGAGAAATAAAAATGCTTTCAACAGGGGACCAAATCCATGCAGATGGCCCTTTGGTCTCCTCTGGCAACACCATACCACAATCATCAGTTGATCCAGAGGTTCTCAATTCGTTATGTTTTCAAATAGGAAATGCATGTAAAGAGAGAAACATTGTGGGTTATTTCTCTATTGACCTGGTGACCTTTATCCATCCAGAAACCTTGGAACAGCAGGTGAGTTGAACAAAGCCCTGTGAAATATTGGAACATGTTAAGACTTCCAACTTTCCACTATAGTACTTAGAGAATAGGAAGTACTTCTTGGATTCAGTAGACTTCTGAGCAATCTGTTTCTGTAAATATTATTCACGTTGGTCAAGCCATTGCCATCTTAGACCAAAGTTTAAGCCTAAAGAATGAAGGTAGATGCCATCATCATAGACTGGAAACTACCTAGATTAGCTACTTTGTTCTATATTAAATAAGCAGTCTAAAAAGATTTTCCCAACAGACAAAATTTTTTATGCTTCCCTGAGACTCATTAAGTATGAAGTCTATTCTAAAACACAAAATCTCTCACTAGGATGGAGTCACAAGTCTTTGTTTCTTTTCTATCCCTATTACCAATCATTTTGTTTGTGACTTAAGGTAAATCATTTTCAACCTTACTGTATTTGAATTTCCTAGCTGTAAAATCCAGTTTAAAAATCTCAATTAGTAGCTACTTCACATATGTGCCTCTGTTTTAAAGTTAAATAATCAGATTCTGGCAATAGCATTTTATACTATATTCTATGTCCACTGAGAGTCAAAAATTTGAATCCTGTATAATATTCCATGGAATTAATCATGAGTTTCAAACCTAATCTATTATCCGTATAAACCTTAATAATTCGTTTAAAATTCTAGGATCTCAATCTCCTTTTCTGAAAAATGAAAGGATTGAGAAATTGATTTCTAAGATCCTTCCCAGTTGTAAAAACTTGTGATGCCCAATATTCACCCTAATGGCTAATCATTTTTTCAATGTAACTCAGGAAATATTTATTAAATCATGAATTTAGGGCTAAGAGAGTTAACAAGTTCAAGGAAACCCTCATGAAGTTTATATTTAATAAAAGATCTTCACAGATAAATGTAATAAATAGCTATATACATCAGTACATTAGGTGTAAAAAAAGTACTATATAATATAAGAAATAGAGATTTTCTACTTATTTTAAATAGTATTTGCAGCATCTTGGGACAAGTTCCAATTTTTATAGGATTCACTAAAAAAGATTATCTCCAGATTCAAGGTATTGTGTGGACTCCTACATTCTCATAATTTCAGTTTAGGATTCCCAACTGGAGGATTTCATTTTCTAATCAACAAACAGGACATCAACTACCTATGTGATTCTGGGCAAGTCACAACCCCTAATGCAGACAGAGAGAGAGAGAGAGACAGAGACAGAGACAGAGACAGAGACAGAGACAGAGACAGACAGAGAAAGACAGAGAGAAACAGAGTGGGGGGAAGAGAGAGAGGGGGGAGAGAGAGGAAGAGGGGAGGGAGGGACACAGGGACACACAGAAGAGACAGAGACAGACACACATGAACAGAGACAGAGACACAGAGACAGAGAAGAAAAGTTTATCTATCAGCCTATTCATTATCCACTTGCCTTATTGAAGAAGAAGAAAAAGCCATCAAGACAACAATGACAGAAGCCTTAACATAGTCTTGACACTAAGGAGGGAAAAAAACTCAATATCCTGACCTTCATAAAGATCAGTTTGATTCTCAAAATTTTGGTTTCTTTTTTCTCAAGAAGTTTCTTCTTTTTCTATTTTCAGTCTCTAGTTTTAGCAGGAGTTCTTATCTGGAATGCTATTTCTTCCTAACAAGACTGGACTCATTTTAAAGCCATGAGGTTTTTTCTGTTATAGCTCTTTTAGGAAAAAGATAAAGCCCCAATATATTCAGTGATGAGACTGGGGGAAAAAATCAGTGCTTTTTGCCCCATAAATGTCAGTTTGTTCCTCAAGGGTTTGGCTAATTTGCTCTTCCTTATCGCCTTCACCTCTTGGTGAATCCCTCGTTCCCTAAGACTCAACTCAAGCACCACCTTCTGTAGGAGGTAGTTTCCTCTTTAGGAGAGTCCTTCATCAAGCTCTTTAGTCCATATAATTCCCCCAAATACTTTGTACTTACCAGCTTAAATCTTCTTTTTTATATAATGTATCTGCTGGTCACTGAGCCAAGTGTCTTTGAATCTTTAGTGTAGACTCAGTAAGTTTATATAGCTTGCTGCTTAATTTCTACAGACTAAACTGCTCTAAATTTGGATCTATGTTGATAGTTGTTTTCTAGCAAACTACCAGTAGCTCTCAGGTTACCCCAGTGTCTTAATTTCAAAGCATTTTGGCCTCCCATACTAATGAGTAAAAGATGGAATGGCAGATATAAAACTAAAGCTGGGGCCAAGGCTATTGTGCATCCCAAGCTAACCATAAAGTTTCCATTTCCTATATGCATGTATGTGTGTGGAGATGTGAGTGTGGGTGGGTAGGTATGTATGTCTGTGTGTGAGTGTGTGTGTGTCTGTGTGTGTGTGTGTATGTGTGTGGATGTGTGTTGCCATCAAAATCTTTCCATAGCTTAGAATTTAACAGGGCCTTTTTAAATTTTTGCTTTTTGTGGGAGTACTAAGGAATGTTTCTTATGTAAACTCCTAAAGGAGCTAGACTTCATCTTAGCTTTATTTTGTAAATCTAGCGCAATGCTGTGCTGTGTAATCAATCAACCAACCAACCAATCAATAAACATTTATTAAGCTCTTTCTATGTGCCAGCTAAGAACTTGGGGCACACAGAAAAAAAGAAAAAGGATTTTCTGCCTTACATTCTGATGGAGGAGCCAGCAAATACTTAGTATGGGAATATACAAAATCTATACAAAAGATAAAAGATAACCTTAGAGGGAAAGGTGCCAGCAGCTGCAGAGAGGAGAATGGGGAGAGAAAAAAACAGAAAAGGCTTCTTATAGAAGGAGATGCTTGAGTTGGACGTTGAAGGGAGCCAGGGATTCCAGGAGCTTTACCTCTTGGTATGGTAATGAGAGAGAGTTATTCAGACAGAATAACTAAGGCAAACGCATAGAAAGGGGAGATGTCTCATGATATATGAAGAACAGCAAACCACTAGCATTTATAGAGTAGGGAGTATAGTATGGTCAGAACTGTGCTTTAAGAGAATCACTTCGGCAGCTGGGTAAAGAATGGATAGGAATGGAAAAAGACATAAAGCAAGGAAACCAATTGGGAGCCCATTGCAATGGTCCAAGGAAGAGATGATGAGTGTCTGAGCTAAGATGACATCTGCATGGGTATAAAGGTGATATAGATGAGAGATGTTGTAGAAACAAAAATGACTGGAAATTCATTTGATATATGGGTTAAGAATGAGAAGCTGGGGGAAAAACCAAAAAGTGAACTTTGGTGATTCAGGAGGAAGATGCTGCCCTGAAGAATAATAAGGAAGTTCAAAAGAAGGGTAGGTAAAGGCAGAAAGGTAATGATTTTTGTTTAGTCTTGCTGAGCTTAAGATGACTACCAGACATCCTACTGCAAATATTAAATAAATAGCTAGTGACATGAGACTGGGGCTCCATAAAAAGGACTAGAGCTAAATATATAGATTTGGAATCATCTGCATAGAGCTGATAAATGAACCTATGGAATCTGATAAGAAAAAAGAGCTTGAGAAGGGATAAGCATACAGATAGGAAAAGGAACCAGAGAGAGTAATGTTCTTGCAAGTCAAATGTGCTTCGTTTCTAAGGATATGAAAGTCACACAAGAGAATTCTCCAATTTGGATTCAGACAAGTTATATTCCTACCTGCTTAGGGCAGGTTACTTCCCCTGCTAGACGTTGGTTTTGTTTTCTGAAAAATCCTAAAAGATCTTGAAGGTCCCTTTTAGCTTTCAATCCTATGATCCTGTAATTATTTGCAAAACCCATGGTTTTTCCAAAACCGACAGTTTTGAAAATTGCCCACTACGGCCCTGTGCAAAGCAAGTGCTGTAATATCTGGTGGTTTTCCAGATGGCCTGCTTTGCAAGCATAGGAACAGTAAAATGATGTTCTGCATTATTTAACTGCTAAGTTTCATCACCAGGTTCTCTCTCCTGATCTCTTCTATCCTCTTTAGCAAAGTTGAAAGGAATAATAATAATTAGAAGGTAATAAAAAGCCTACCATTATGTCAAGGAAGACTAAAGGGTTGCTTGTTGTTGCACTTCTGTATAGGTATATTTTCTGTCTTTATTATCCTATTGGTTTTTAACATTTAGTTACTTGCTGTTAAAGCAATATACACTTAGGTTAAGAGTTATTACAATTGAAAGCATTTAGATTATTAGATAATCATAATAGTAATGCACCTTGGTGTGTCATGTGTTTCAACTGATGATCTGATTCTGTAGATCAGGAAAGTTTAAAAAACACATAGTTGCTTATTTAGAAGCTGTTTTGATGATGCATAACCAAAGACAAAATGAAATAATCTATGTGTTTGTGATATAATAAGAATCAAATAGAGCCCAGCAAATGCAGCACCCTTGGAAGCAGACCATTTCCAAAGAGGCTAAACCTTTGCCCACGTTGTCTGTCACACACACACTTACACAGACATAGACACACACAGACACACACACTTGGGATACATTTTCCTCTCCCTTCTGTCTAGCCAAACACTATCTGTATTTCAAAAATGAGCTCCAGGCTTAATCTTTTCTCAACTATTCAAACTCACCTTTCTTCATCTTTGTTTGAATTTCCCCCAACAAGCGTTTTAGTTTTAAATTATGCTACATAAGTCCAGGCATTGTTCTGGGCATCACTGCTCCACCCAATGAGGATTTTGGTCTAGAATTAATGCTATCAGATTAATCAGGATTCAAGTTCCTTTGATATGGAGAGCTCTCTGATAAGATTTGAACTAACCTGGTCTCGAGTATTCATTTTCCTCTCAACATGATGTTCACTGGATAGAGGATGAGTAATTAATCCTCAGTCATTTAATCCAACTGGACTTTTCTTTTGCACTTGGCGTTTAAAAGTCAGTCAATAAACATTTTTCCAGACACTTATTTGTCCTTTGTTTGTCCTTTGTTCTCAAAGAGGACCATGACATCAGAGACGTGCAGGTGAGCTGGATGTGAGGGAGGGCTGTGCGAGGTCTCCTGCCTCACTTTTCCTTTCAGAACTACCTGAGTCCAGCAATCAGACATAGATGGCCCTAGATGCAGTGGGAGACCTTGGCCCTTTTAAGTTAAGATCTTCAGTCAGTCTCAGTTTGCCTGAAACCACCACCTAAGACTAGGTGAGATATGTAGTGACTTCCCAAACATAAAGTTATTCACAAAGCTGAGATTTCAACCCAGGTACTCTGCTCTTTTCACTACATGAGCAATATACCTTCTCTTCTAGTTATGTGAGCTTATGACTGTGATGCCATTTCTTCCAGAAATGTTACCTTGTGGGTAACATTCTGAAGGGAGCCACATCTACGATATCTTTCCATCTTCTAGAGACAAAGCATAGACAAATGAAGATAATGGCAAAGAACTGGGACATGAAATAGAAAAAAAGGACCATAGAAGGGAGGTCAGACTTGGTTCCCTGAAGGGAAATCTGAACAGTCATGGGGCTTCTCCAAAGAACACATGTGCCCCTGGGAGTCAGTAATGACAGCAGATGGAGGCAATGGGAGAGACAATGGAAAACAAGCAAAGGAAGTCCAGAGCCAAACAGAAGGTGGAGCTGAGGAGCAGCGAGGGACAGGACCACAAAGGGGACATTGTTCACTAAGGAGATAAGCGCATGTGAGCTTGCCATTTAGAGAGCCAACTCTATCCAGAGAATGTAAATACCTGGCTAAGGATACATCTTCAGTGGCAGAACCAAGGACTCATGGAGGCCAGGATTTAGGCTTCTATGCCTCTAGGGTCCTTTTCAGATCAAAATCCTATGACCCCAAGATCTATGTTGGGAATATTTACCTATTCACTTTCAGGAGACTCAAGAAACATTAGCAATACATCACTATGTGCTGTTATGGGCCAGAACTTGAAACAAGGTGTTGACTCACTGGAATTGATGGAAGCAATGCTTGTATACTTGGGTTTGCACCTTTGAGAGTTCACACATTAGCTCACACACATTAGTTTACAAGTTGGGAGATTCACAAGTCAGAATTCAGTATGAGATTCACACCTCCCATAATCCCACTCTCGGAAGAGGAGTCAACCTTTGAGTTTACATCTCTAAAAGAGCATAAAAAGGAGCTGAGTCAATGGAGTCAGTTAGTTCGGAAGATTGCCAGAGCCAGAAGTCAGTTGGAGAATGAGAAGCCATGAGTCAGAGTTGAGCTAGAGGCAGAAGCTAGAAGATCTAAATGACAAGCTGCAAGAGCTCTTGGAACCAAGGAGTGAGATAGGCCTCTAAGAAAACTAACCCGGGCTATTTTGGAAGAGACAATAAAGGACTGGACTTTAACTCCTGGCTATATTTGAGGTGTTTATTACTCTGAACTGAAACTAAGGCTGCCTCCAGAAAACCTCCCCAAGAAACCTGCTCCCAGAGAGAATGATCGTATTATAGAAAAGAACACCACAATGTGCAAAACAAATACAAATATAATATGATAATAAATATAATAAAGAAGTAAAAGAAATAAGTACCTACCCTCTAGGAATTTATAGTCTAGTTGAGGGGCGAAAGGACAGGATTTAAATATTTGCTAGGTTAAATAATCATAAAAGATTTAAGTAAATGGCAGAAGACTGATTTTCAGGTGACTTGACTTACTACATTAGAAGCAACAGTCGGCATTTCAGAGAGACAATATCAAGTAGCAGATAGAGGGCTAGACCTGAAAGCCAGGAAAAATAGAATTCAGATCCTACCTCTAAACACTTATACCAGGCAGTTTACATGGAAAGAGCACTAGACCTAGCATTAGGGAGACCCAAGTTCAAATCCAGTTTCAGATATTCTCTAACTATATAATGCTGAGTATATCATTTAACCTCTGTTTGCTTCAGCTTCTTCAACCATATAAAATTAGGATAACACTTTTCTTCCAGGATTATTACAAAGATCAGCTGAAATAATATTTGTAGAGCACTTAGCATGGTGCTTGGCCCATACTAGGCACTATATAAATGCTTATTATTACTGGTATCTGTGTTACTATGGACAAATTATTTAACATCTCTAAACCTCAATTTCTTCATATCTTAAAAAAATGTTATAATACTTCAGCACTAACCTGAGTAGACAGCATATTATAATGAATAGAGGTCCAGCCACAGTGTCAGGAAGTTTGGATTCAAGTCCTGCCTTTAATACACAATGGTTGGGTGAACCTAGGCAAGCTAGAATTCAGTATGAGTCAAGCAACTATCAAGCAACTTTTTTTCTTTTAAATAGTATTTTATTTTTCCAAATTCATATAAAAATAATTTCTAACATTCTTTTTATTTAAAATTTTCTCCCTAAAATAGTAAACAATTTGGTATAGATTATATCTGTGCAATCAGGTAAAACTTATTTTCATATTAGTCATGTTATGAAAGAAGAAACAGACCAAAAGAAAAAAACATGAAAAAATTTAAAAAGTGAAAATAGTATGCTTCGATCTGCACTCAGACTCCATCTGTTCTTTCTCTGGATGTGAATGGTATTTTCCATTATGAGTCTTCTTGAATTGTCTTGGATTGTTGTATTGCTGAGAAGAGCCAAGTCTATCATAGTTGATGATTATACAAGATTGCTGTTACTGAATACAATGTTCTGATGGTTCAACTTACTTTATTTTACAGCAGTGCATTTAAGTCTTTCCAAGGTTTTCTGAAATCTCTTGGGCAACTTTCTAAGACCATAAGCATCCAGGTTAGTTGTCCATCTGTAGTCATATCTACAGAATATGGAAAAATAAATGGAAACATGGATACAAAGTAGCATATGAAGTATTTTGGGAGGAAGAATACTACCAACTGAGGTAGGGAATAGGAAAGGCTTAAGGTAGTTTCTGATTCTCTGTTACAGAAGGTGGTTCTTGAGCTACATCTTGAAAAATGAAAAATATTACCTGAGTTAAAGGTGAAAAGAGAGTGTATTCCAGGTAAAGGCACAGAGAAAGGAAATGGAATTTCACACGAGAGCAGAGGAGGCCAATTTGCTGAACTGAAGAGCTTTATAAGCTAAGAAGATTTATATTTTATCCATGAGGCAGCAGAGACTCACAGCAGTTGATTGAGCAGGGGAGTGGCAAAGTCATATCTGAACTTAAGGAAAATCAATCCTTCTGGAAGCAGAATATAGGAGGGACAACAGTGACAAAGAGGTGGAGGAAAGAAGCCAATTAGGGAACTGGTATAGTAATCCTAGGTGAGAGAGAAGGAGAGACTGAACTAAACTTGTAGCTGTAGGAATAAAAGGGCAAGACATGGCAGAGATGGATGAGCCAAGGTCTCAGTCTTAAGAGATTTCAGTAGAAATAGAAAAGTTAGGAAGAAGTCAGGGTTTTGAGGTGAAAGATCATGAGTTTGGCTTTAGGAAAACTTTTTCTTGTATTAAATAGAGAGGCAAACAACTTAGTTTCTAGTCTCCACTCTACCACTGATGTGACAACTTAAGACATATCATTTAGGTAGCAGAGAGTACAGTGGCTAGAACCCTAAATTTGGAGTCTGTGACCCTGAGCAAATCAGTTGACTCCTGCTTGCTTCAGTTTTCTCACCTGTAAAATAAAGTAATATTCACACCTCCTTCACAAGGTTGTTGTGAGGGTCAAATGAGATATTGGTAAAGTGCTTAGTACAGTCCCTGGAGCATGTAAAGGGCTTAATAAATGCTTGTTTACCCTCCATATCTCTAAACTCTTGTCTGTCAAATGTGTGTGGATGCTTCCTCAAAAGTATTCTGAGGATCTGTTGGGAGTATAGGAGTGAGAATGTTTTGAAAAAAATAAAAGCATCATAAAATATAAAATATCATTCTTATTAACATTATTCTAGAAAGTTTAGAATATTGAAGCTCATTATGTCATAGTCCTAGGGATGAGAGAGAAATCTCAAAAACGAATAAATCTATTTTTTCAGAATGGAAAACCAAGGCCAGCAGAAGTCTAATGACTCAACAGAAAAACACACAGGTCAATATATTACCAAGATTCATTTCAGTTGTTGTTGTTTTTTTTAACTTTTACTTTTTCTTAGATCTCACTACTTCTTTTTTCAGGGATATTCTCCAATACAGCACTATTGAGATTTACATTCTATCATTAAGGAAAAAAAAATACATATATATATATATATACACATATACAATTATATATGTTATTATGCATCCATGCATATGTATCTATGTATATATACAAGTTATATCAAATATATACATATAAAAGTTAACACTATATCTCTAAAATTTAATAGGCTTTGAGTATATACAAATTTGCCTATTATTTACTGTTTTTAAATTTTATAATAAAAGCACATTGTTAATCACAAGCTAATACATAACAAAGGGAAAATAGACCCCAAAGGGTTCTGAAACACTTAAATAAAAGACTTGTAACTTTACAAAGTCTACGGTGATGCCAATAAAAGAAACATATAAAGGAAGAGAAAATATACCAGTAGTTAGGGTTCCTTATGATGGTGATGACATGTTTCACAGTGAAGATGACAACAATCGTGTCTGTCATGGAACCACACAACTAGTAGGTGTCTTTATCAATCCAGTACCACGTGGCACTAGACATAAGAACAAAATTAAGGATTCCACTTTAAACAAATTTGTTCATAGAATTTAGGACTGGATAATAAATCTTAGCTCTTGGATAAAACTTAAGACAAAACCCATTCCTTTAGTGCCTGTCTAAACTAACCTATCCTATAAGTAGTTTCTAGAACTATTAGAAAGAAACAGAGAGACAGAGACAGAAACACAGACAGAGACAGAATCATGTTTTTACATCACTTGCATTTCTGAATATATTCTTCCCTTCCCCTAACAAACCATCTCCTGTTTAAGAGAGAGAGAGTGTGTGTGTGTTAAAAAGAAGGGGGAGAAGGGGGAAGAGGGGAAGAACATGTTTTTTAAAGACCTACTTTTTAGAAGGCCTGCTTTGGTCACGCTACTTCTCAGCTTAAAAGCTACCATATCTCCTAGCTTCATGCAAATTCATACTTCTTTATCCGTACTTAAAGACCTTCTGCCACCAAGGGCAATCCCCTAGGATATGGTCAGTTGGAACAACCATTTTAGGTTCCAGTTTGACCCTTTCCCCCTGAAAGTCCACCTCTACCAGTAGCAGTGATTAGTGATTTAAAAATGACTTGGAAAGGCATCTGGAGGAAAAGCAAAAAACAGCTCCTAGCTGACAAAAGGCCAGTGGAATAGTGGAAAGACCGTTGGATGGAGTCAGATAGAATGATAGAATTTAGTCATTTACTAAATGGCCAGTTAGCTCTGAGACTCTGGGTAATTCACTTAACTTCTCTGGGGTCTTAATTTCCTCATTTACAAAATTAAGAGGTTGGACTAGATATTTCCAAGTTCTCTTCCAACTCTAAATCTTTTTGACAATTCAACATGCAAATTAATTTTTTAATTTCTTTCTCAAAGGTTCTCCTTGATATTTATTTTACCCTGGTTTTACCTGTATTGTATTGTTGGAAACACTGGGATAATGGTGGCTACAATGTGACTTAGCTTGGTGTCCTTTCTGGTCCTGCTGGCCCTGTCTGGAGAGGCAGTGGAGATGGACTATGTCAGCATTAGACAATTAGGAGTGAGCCAAATTAAGTAAGCTATATTGCAAGTGGGCATTTCAATCAAAACAGTAACCAAGGTGGGGCAGAACAAGCAGCTTAATGCTATAGAATTGTAATGAAGAAAGGGCCTTTCTGATCATTCACATCCTTTGAACCCCTCCCACTGTTAAAGTGTTGAGAATTCTAACACGATTGCTCAATTGGTTTTCCTGAACCATGCACTATAAGCAGAAGCTAATGCCTTCCCTGAAGTTCTTTTCCCCTTTCAGAAAGGTTAGCCCACTGGGTATGTAAAACTGGGCAACAGCCTGTCTAAAGGAGAAATTGGAAGGGCTACTAGAAGAATCCTGTCAACATTTGACAGAGATTTAAAGAACAGATGGAGCTATTACCTTCTAGCTGGTCAAAAATCTGTTTGCAAAACAAAAACAAACAAAAATAATCCTAAAACTTGGAATTCCTCAGCAGAATCCCCATCATTCAGTATTTGGACAGGACTTTTAGGCCCCCAGAAAGGAAGATCCATATATGAGCATGTGGCTATCAAGAGCCTATATTCAGTGACCAACCTTGGGTTTCTGCCTTGTTTCACTTTTTTCCTTTTCCTTATAGCATGACTTGAAATTTCCTACTTTTGCCAAATCCTCCCTGTGCAGCTTTTTTACTTAATTAAATATATAGGCAATTACTGACACCATCTGTCTTATTATGAAAAAGAACAAGAAGTGTCACAAAGATTGTGCTTTGGAAAGGATTCTATTTTTAGGCAAATGAGAAATCTTACTTCCATACTATTGGCATATGAATTTAGTTGCTTGATTTATCATCAGGAAGGCATGAAAAATGATGGGTGTTAGACCTACTTTAAAAGTTGTGGGATTTTTGTTGTAATTTTTAAAAGAAAATATCAAGTTATCTATTGCTTTTTCAGCAAAACAAAAACTTAAACATGTCATTAAACATCTGTTACTAGTACAGTCTAACAGAACATTTAAAATACTTTAAAGTCCCTGAAAACCTTTATAAAGTTACATGAATCTTTTGCATAAATAGAATTGTTTAAGCAATGAGCAAATCCTTTTCAGCATGTATTTTACTTTTCTAAACATTGTGTAAACATTTTGGGCTTAATTCCTCAAGTCCTTATTAAATAAGTAAAAAAGATGATTTCCAAAGGAATCAATGCTATAATATGTAACTAATACAGCTCATTAAAGCTACAACAGTCAGCAGAGGCAAAAACGTTCATCTCTGCATATTATTATTATTATTACTTTCAAGTACTAGAGCAGGAATCAGGAAACTAGGATTCAAGTCCCACCTCAAACTCTGACTAACTATGAGAACTTAAACAAGCTATTTCAATCTTTTTGGATCCCAGTTTCCCCATCTATAAATTAAGGATGGTAATTCTTGCCCTCCTCCCCTGCTGTTAGTACCATTTGAGATACTCAGTGTGAAAGTGCTTGAAAAGCTCAAAGGACTTCACAAAATTGCAAGGTGGTATTATCCCAAGGCACCAATCCTTGTAAACCAGTAAAGAAATCCAGCTTGACCCACTAGAAATCCAGCTTGACCCACTGATAGCAAACTTTCTTGAAGAAAGTTCTCAGTCCTTATTTCTTATTCGTGCATCCACAATTATGATGAAAGGCAGTAACCTATCTGCCCAATAAAACCGGAAACATCCCTCGCCCTAGAATTTGAAGTCCAGGTTTCAAAATTCCCAGGCAAGTTTCCTTTTGACTAACATGAACCTTCACTGTAGACAAGGAGCATACTAGTCAATTGAGTAGTTTTCTTTTTTTTAATATTTTCCTTTTGAATTTTCACATCAAATACTAATAAAACCAATTAAATTTACATTAAAATTAATTTTAATCATAAACTATAATATCTTTTTATCACCTTTTTAAGTCTCCATTACAATTCTTCATTTATTCATTCTCATTCATTTTTCTTCACATACAGTTGTGGTTAATATGTACTCCATTCTGCTGAGTTTCCTCTTTGTTTCCCCATTTAACATTATTGCAAAATTCTTTTTCAAATCTGTTTTTTCAGGACAGCTAGGTGGCACAGTGGATACAGCACCAGCCCTGAAGTCAGGAGAACCTAAGTTCAAATCTGATCTCAAACACTTAACATTGCCTAGCTGTGTGACCCTGGGCAAGTCACTTAACCTCAATTGCCTCAGCCAAAAAAAAAAAAAAAAGAACAAATCTGTGTTTTCCTCTTGCTTATTGGTCTTAAAGGCATCATATTATAATAATAGATTAATGTACAGCAATTTATTCACCTGTTTCCTCATACCTGGATTAAAGCTTGCATCCAGAGCTGTCATTTGCAGTTCTCTAATTCTTCAGAAGTCTTATTGAACTAATCAAAGATGGTTGCATAGAAGGTATTGAGTTATTTTCAATTTATGTACTTAACTTAAATCTGAGGAAAAAATCCTTTAAAATGAAAGGAAACAATACCCCTCAGTTTCATTTCTCTACTCCAGCCTAACCAATGTCAATAGCAAGAAGTATCTCTTTCAATCCATCTTTCCCCTAATTATCCCTTGCTATGGTGTTGGTGAGTCTCTAAGACTTGCCACTAATAAGTGGCTTTGGCATGTGCATCTCCCTCATTGTACTGCTATATAAGGACCGAAGTGTAAATTCACCATTTTGATGTTTATAGTATGACAGTTCTTTTCACAGAAAGGGCTATACCTCGACTATATTAGGGAGTCATTAGAGTGTATCTGTTTTCATTGTGTTTTTTAAATTGTTTAGTTGGTGATGACAAGGGGTACAGTCAATTGCTGTAGTATGTACATGGTTCTGTCTTAATGCTTTGAAGGGGGTAGTTGTATGTTGTCAAAGGACAAACTTATACTCAACAGACCTTAGTCCAAATAGTGACTGGACTAACTTATTAGCAGTGTGGTCTTCAAGCTTTAATTTCCTTAACAAGATGAGAAGGAAAACTACTGAATTCACAGTTCATCTGTCTCTAACAATACCATATAGGATTTTAAAATTAAAAAGTTAGATGACTCAGTGGAAAGAGCACTGGGACTGAAGTCAGGAAGACCTGCGTTCAAATTCAGCCTGGGCAAGTCACTTAAGTTCTGCCGCTGAAGAAGGAATGGCAGATCACTCCAGTATCCTTGAGGAGAAAAGCCCACAGACAGTACTGGAGTGCTAGAGTCACTGGGCACACCTGAACAGTTGAACAGCACAATATTGTTTTTTTAATGTAATTTTTTAAAATTATAGTTTTTTATTTACAAGATATATACATGAGAAATTTTTCAGCATTGACAATACAGCACAAGATTTTTATACTTAAAAGAAGTGACAAAATGAGTGAAGTAAGAGGGCAAGTAGAGTCTCCGTCACCTGAGAAGGCAAGGGGAAGGTAATCTCAGAGGGAAGAGAGGTAGGGAGGTGGGGAAGGCAGAGTAGAGGGGATTAGGGGAGTCATAAAAGGGGAGATTGGAGACAATAAAGGAGTTTAGGAGATGGAGATGAGGAAGGAGGACACTGAATGTAACATCCAGCAAGTAGTTGGATTGGAGAATTTGTGAAAGAGTGTAAAGTGTGAGAACACTGAAAGGGAGGGAAGCAACCAAGTTAAAAAGTGCTTTAATACTGAACAGAAGATATTATATTTATTCCTGGAGGTAAAAGGGAATAACTAATTTATTGATTAGGTAATATGGCCAAACAAGTACTTTAGAGAAATCATTTGTGCTTCCAGAATGGAGGACTAATTGGAGTAGAAAGTTTTGAGTTAGACAATCCAATCAAAGCAGCACTATTGTAGCACTCTAGGTGTGAGGTGAGAAGGGCCTCTACTAAGGTGTGTGAGTGAAGAAAAAGGACATTTTTAAAGTCCTCCCTTACCATACAATTCATTTCTTCTTTTCTGTCTCTTGAGCCCAACCAAGAATAGTGAGATGGAGATGAACCAGAAAGAGAAGAAAACAGAGAAAACTAAAGCTGATCAACATCTGAGGCTTGAGTGCCATCAGACAGATGTCACTAGAGGAACTGAAAAAATCCAAGAAACTGGGGAGAAGACCTTAGAATTTGGTTGATTGGCTGTCATTAATGACAGCCATCATTAATGATCCAATATCAGTTTGAAAGGAGAGCTTTAGTGGAACACCCACAATGGTCATGAACTATTAGCAATTTGAATAAAGGACTAGATAACATAACTTAGCAAATTTGCAGATAGAAAAAAACTGGGGGCAGATAACTAACAAAATAGAAGAGTCAGGATCCGAAAGGATCTCAACAGACTAGAAAACTAGACCATATCTTTTTTTTATATCTTTTTATTTACAAATATATGCATAGGTAATTTTTCAGCATTGACAGTTGCAAATCCTTTTGTTCCAACTTTTTCTCTCCTTCCCCTCCATCCCCTCTCCCAGATGCAGGTTGACCAATACATGTTAAATATGTTAAAGTATAAGTTAAATACAATATATATATATATATATATATATATATATATATATACGTGTCCCAATGTTATTTTACTGTATAAAAAGAATTGGACTTTGAAATAGTGCACAATTAGCCTTTGAAGGTCAAAACTGTAGGCAGACAAAAATAGAGGGATTGGGAATTCTTTGTAGTGGTCCATAGTCATCTCCCAGAGTTCTTTCACTGGGTGTAGCTGGTTCGGTTCATTACTGCTCTATTGGAACTGATTTGGTTCATCTCATTGCTGAAGATGGCCAGGGCCATCAAAATTGATCATCATATAGTATTGTTGTTGAAGTAAATAATGATCCTGCTCATTTCACTCAGCATCAGTTCATGTAAGCCTCTCTAGGCCTTTCTGAAATCATCCTGTTGGTCATTTATTACAGAGCAATAATATTCCATAACATTCATATACCACAATTTATTCAGCCATTCTCCAACTGATGGGCATCCACTCAGTTTCCTGTTTCTAGCCACTACAAACATTTTTGCACATACAGGTCCCTTTCCCTTCTTTAAGATCTCTTTGGGATATAAGCCCAGTAGTAACACTGCTGGATCAAAGGGTATGCACAATTTGATAACTTTCTGAGCATAGTTCCAAATCACTCTCCAGAATGGCTGTATATATTCACAATTCCACCAACAATGTATTAGTGTCCCTGTTTTCCTATATCCCCTCCAACATTCTGCATTATCTTTCCCTGTCATTCTAGCCAGTCTGACAGGTGTGTAGTGGCATCTCAGAGTTGTCTTAATTTGCATTTCTCTGATAAATAATGACTTCGAGCATCTTTTCATATGGCTAGAAATAGTTTCAATTTCTTAATCTGAAAATTGTCTGTTCATATCCTTTGACTATTTATCAAATGGAGAATGGCTTGATTTTCTTTTAAATTAAGAGTCAATTCTCTATATATTTTAGAAATGAGGCCTTTATCAGAACCTTTGACTGTAAAAATGTTTTCCCAGTTTATTGCTTCCCTTCTAATCTTGTCTGCATTAGTTTTGTTTGTACAAAACTTTTCAATTTGATGTAATCAAATTTTTCTATTTTGTGATCAGTAATGATCTCTAGTTCTTCTTTGGTCATAAATTCCTTCCTCTTCCACAAGTCTGAGAGATAAACTATCCTGTTTTTCAAATTTATTTATAATCTCATTCTGTATGCCTAGGTCACAAACCCATTTTGACCTTATCTTGGTGTACGGTGTTAAGTGTGGGTCAATGCCTAGTTTCTACCATACTGATTTCCAATTTTCCCAGCAATTTTTGTCAAACAGTGAGTTCTTATCCCAAAAGTTGGGGTCTTTGGGTTTGTCAAACACTAGATTATTAAAGTTATTGGCTCTTTTGAACTAGACCATATCTAATAAGATGAAATATAATCAAGTTGCCCTACAGGCAACAGGGAGCCACTGATGTTTCTGAGCAGCAAAGTTGACATGAAAAGGATCTGTGCATCAGGAAGTCTAAGATCTGGTAATAGCGTATGATATGAATTGGAGAGACAGGAAGCTGAGAGACCATTGAGAAGGCTACTGAGACTAAATAACTACTGTAGTAATAGTACATAATATGTAGCACTAATACATAGAATAGAATCAAAGACCAGATTTGCAGGCTATTTGTTGCTGGTTGTTAGGAATCTTTTACCTTCCTTTAGTATATTTTCTGGAAAGACCAACAGGGAAAGCCCAGGGATATAACTTCAGACACCAGTTGAAATAATAAGAATAAGAAAGAATAGCATTAGGATGATTTCAGAAAGGCCTGGAGTGACTTAAAGGAACTGATGCTAAGTGAAATGAGCAGAACCAGGAGATCATTATACATGGCAACAAGACTATATGATGATCAATTCTGATAGATGTGCCTCTTTCCAACAATGAGATGATTGAGAGCAGTTCCAATGATCTTGTGATGGAAAGAGCCATCTACACCCAGAGAGAGAGCTATGGGGACTGAGTGTGGATCACAACATAGCATTTTCACTCTTTTTGTTGTTGTTTGCTTGCGTTTTGTTTTCTTTCTCATTTTTTTCCTTTTTGATCAGATTTTTCTTGTGTAACAAGATAATTTTATAAACATGTATGCCTATATTCAATTTACATATATTTTACCATATTTAACATAAATTGGATTACTTGCCATGTAGGAGGGTGGGGAGAGGGAGGGGGGAAATTGAAACACAAGGTTTTACAAGGGTCAGTGCTGAAAAATTATCCTTACATATGTTTTGAAAATAAAAAGCTTCAATAATTTTTTAATTAATTATAAAAAAAAGAATAACTAGCATTCCTTATAACCTCTACTATGAGCCAGGTACTGTGCTAAATCCTGTACAAGCATTATCTCATTTATTTCTTATAATAGTCCTGGGAAGTAGGTGCTATTATTATCCCCATTTTGCTGAAGGAGAAAGGCAGGCAGCAGTTTAATGATTTGTCCAAGATCACACAGGTGTTGAACTGGCTGAGGCCAAATTTGAAATCAGGTCTTCTTGCCTCCAGACTCAGCATTCTGGACATTATCTTACCTAGCTGCTGATTACCCACCATGGTTCCACAACGACTCCTCTGTTTCACAAAAGGGTTTCAGTATTCTGTTGCAATGAATATAATAATAATGATGCCTGGGACTAATCTCAACTCTCAGTCAGATCATCAGCCTTATTTCCCTAATGCTGTTGACTTTTACTGACTAGATTAACAACTTTTACTAAGGAAGACCTCAACTGGAAAGGTCCTTGTCTCACTTGTGTAAGTATATCTCTTCCTCCCCTTCCACCATGTTTCTGTAGCTAGGCATTTAACCTCTCTTGGTCTCATCTGTAAAATCTGGCAAATAACCACACTCATGGTTATGAGAATCAAATAAGATAACATATAGAAAACACTTTGCAAATCTTAAAATTCTAAATGTTAGTTTAAAAAAAATTCCGCATTTCTGGAACTATTGAATAGATCTCTTCTGCCAAGTCATTGTTTGCCCTCTACCTTGTGAGGGTAGTTGATCACCACTCATAGAAGAAATCACTATTATTATATGTCTTGTGCCTCCTTTATCAAACAGGACAGCTTGAAATAATTCTCCCTGATAGCGGCTATATCAAGTGTTTTTCTACTTTGAAAATCTATACAAAACCCCTTTGGAGATCATTTGTAGTATCATTAAAAGGAACAGCTCTGAACTAAGCAAATCATTTACCAGTTCTGACATTTATAGTGTTTAAATTAAAGATTGAGAATAACTATATTACAGTATGGAATTACTATATTGAATTGCTATTGAAGCACCATATAGAATTACTAAACCTAGAAACCTGTAATAGGCTTATAAAAATGGTGTTTACATGTTTATTATAGTTCAGTATTCATTGTCAAAATAAGAGAGTAAATTCAGCAAAGTACATAATAGAGAAACAATAAGGAAAAGGTATTTTTAAAGACAACTTTATGACTTGGCACCTTCTAGGATACAAATCAATTCAACATTCAGACCATACACTTAGAGGGACAGTGAGAAGACCTGGAAAGACATAGAAGTAGGGAAAAATATGAAAGACTTGAAATATAAAAAGATGAAAAAGTAAAAGTTTTTAAAAGACTCAAAATCAATTTTTTATACTTAAATTAGTCACTATTGAATAAGATTTAAGTTTTGAGATTTCCCACATTTGCCACTCAAAGTTAATTTCAAATGAAATGTCAGAAAGTTTCAGGAAAATACAAATACCTCTTACTGATAATGAGCAAAAAGAAAATGACATTAGTTCTGATAAGCTTAAGTAAAAAAGTTTTTCCCACAATTCATAGAATTAATAAAATCAAATTTAGCCCAAAGTATAGATGAACAGGAATCCCTTCTACAATTTCCTCCTAAAGAGATGATTCATTTAATAACTTTCAGTGGTGAGATATTCACTAATTCCTGGCAATCCAACATGTTGGACCCTACCTTTGGGTCATCTGCAAATTTGGCAACAGTGTCATGTTTGTTTTCATTCGAGTCAATGATAAAAATGTTGAATAGGATATGGTCAAGTGAATCTCCAAGCCACTAAAGACCTCCTTCCAAATTCATATCAAACCATTAATAATTATACTTTATATTCAACTGATTTTTAATTCACTCAGTTCTGCTGCCCATCTATCCCACATATTTCCAGTCTTATCCTCAAGGATAGCTAGGAAAAATAGGCAGCTGGGTGGTGCTGTAGGGTAAAGCACTGGCTCTAGAGGCCAGAGGACCTATGGCCTTAAACACTATTATCTGTATGACCCTGGAAAATTCACCTAATCTCTATCTGCCTCAATTTCCTGATATATAAAATGGAAATAATAATAACACTCACCTCTCAGAGTGGTGATGATAAAGTGAGATGATATTTGTAAAATGCCTTGTAAACCTTTAAGTGATACATAAATATTAGTGATATTATTATGAGTTTTGTGATTGGGTTGTTTCAGTCACATTCAACTCTTTGTAACCTCATTTGGGATTTTCTTGGCAAAGATATTGGAGTGGTTTGCCACTTCCTTCTTGAGCTCATTTTACAGAAGAAGAAATTGAGGCAAACAAAGTTAAGTGACTTGCCCAGGATCACACAGCTAATAAGTATCTGAGGTCAGATCCAAGTTCATGAAGATATCTTCTGATTCCTGGCCCACCACTCTACCCAATGAGTCATCCAGAGGCCCATTATTGTGAGAAGTCTTACTTAAGTTCTGTATAGTGTGTTATGATATTCCATTGATCAATCAACCATATCAAAATAAGAAATGAGGGTTGGCTGGTATTACTTATTCTCCAGAAATATATGCTGGCTTTTCCCAATCACCACTTTGCTTTCTAAATAGTCACAAAACATGTTTTAATAATACAATCAAGAATTTTGCCAGGAGTCAAAATCAAGTTTAGAATATTTAGAAGAATTAGCTCCACCTGGACTTGGAATTGGGAAATGTAGGTTCAATTCTTGGTTCCATCATTCCCTGGCTTAGTAATCAAAGGCAGGCATTTAGCATCCCTGAAATCTAGTTTCTTTACGTGTGCTATTTCTTGTATGTACTTGTATATATTTGCTGCCTACTTATGATAAACCTTGCAACACTGTAGAACTGAGAAGTCATTGTTCTATAATTGGAAAAATCCATCTGCTTCCTCCTTTTTGAGTACTGGATAAAATTTACTCTGCTTTAGTCTAGTCCATGTTTTTCAAAGAATCAAAAGTGATTCAACAATCACTTTCCTCCTTAGTATTTTAAGGCTGGAGATTTCAACTCATTGAAGGTAATCTTATCTTCTTAATTCATCTTGGGTTTCAATTCTTTGCCAACCATTTTTGGTGCGATCTTTGCTAGTCCTAAAATGTTCCTCCTTGATAGAGGAAACAGAATAAAAAGGTAAATAGTTCTTCCTTCTTTCCATCATTTATTATCATCATCCCATTTGCCATGAGCAGCTATTCTTTCCTTTCTTTAGTGTGTTTCTTATCCTCGGCAAAGCTAAGAAGGAAAAACAAATGTCTTTTTGGTGCTTTTAGCAAATTCAACCAATTTTAGCTTGTCTTGAACTGTAGGGCTCCTGAAACTATACTTATAGGATCACTATAATGACTCAGGAAGAGAGAATGAGGCTGATGCCTTTATGCAGCTCTGCCTTACTTAAATCCATTTCACTCAAGAATTAAGACATAACCCTTTGATGTTGCTGGTAGGACAAACAATGACATAGGACCATGAGTCTTTCATATTCATCTTCAGTTTTTGATACCTAAATTAGTTTATGAATTTCCCTTTAATAAACATTTCCCTTTAATAAACTTAACTTTTTCCTTATCTTCAACACTGATTGCTCCACTATTCATCATGTTGAAAACCTAAAATTGATTGTAAATATCTTATTTGTCTTTCTGGATTCCTAGAAATTTTACCTAAAATTGTGTTGTGTTGGGGCAGAGATATATCAGAAGGCATGAGGAAACTCTGCCATTCTCTCTCTCTCTCTCTCTCTCTCTCTCTCTCTCACACACACACACACACACACACACACTTCTGATTAAATACATTTATTTCTGACAGTATGGTACCTAAATACAGAATACTAATAAATATTTTTTCTTCAACATTTCACTTGCATTTTTTCCTATATCATGAACTCTTAAGAGGGATTGTTACTTTCTTTCAAAGTTCTTGTCTTTCATTTCTGTTTTATCATTATTTCTCTCCTCATTGGTCAAAATCAGGTCAATAATAATAACACTTACCTTTGTCATTTTTTCCACCTTTTGAAAAATGAAAGTAGCATTAAAACAAGTAAAGAATTTATCAATTGTTCCTCTTTTAGCAGAGGGGTAGTTCCAGCAATGTGTCATAGTGGAAACAATGCCGGACTTCAAATTAGACTTGGATTTAAATCTTTGACAGATATTCTCTAGCTGTGGGACCTTGAGCAAATAAACTCCCTTCTAAGAGGTTCAGTTTCCTCATCAATGAAATGACAACAATAATATTTGTACTGCCTGTCTGTTACTGCTGTTTTACAGAAAATGATTTGTGAACTTTAATGTGCTATATAAATATGATTTGCTATTCACTTAATCCAGACAACTGAGGTCCTCTTGTCACTACTATAGCATCCTTCTAGGTCAGGTTTTTCATCCATTTCCAAAACTCCTCATTATTTTATCCTGATGGACTTCACCACAATATCACTTCTTTTTCTCCCTCTATTGATCCTCATCCAAATAATCTCTATTAGTCTTCCCTATTGGATTTTGTAGATAGCTTAGGTAGTCTTCCAATTTTACTTTCATTTTGACTTTGCTGGGATATTTCTTATCTTTGAATTTTGAATTATCTTTGAAATTTTGAATTGAAATTTGAATTTGAATTGAATTTGAATACCTATTTGAAAGGGTATTTTCCCATTTCCTATTTTTCCTGCAACCCCCTTCCAGGGTCTCCATTGTTTTTATGAATATATTTCAGTTTCTGTTTTAAGCTATTGATTCTTCTCTTTAATTGACTATTGGGGGTTCTAATGTCATTCCTTATCTCTTCATTCAATTATTTTATATAATCCTTCTAATCACTCTATACTCCATTCTTCTTTCTGGGATTCAAGTTGTGATTAGTGTAGTATTAT
This sequence comes from Sarcophilus harrisii, assembly GCF_902635505.1. Taxonomy (NCBI): domain Eukaryota; kingdom Metazoa; phylum Chordata; class Mammalia; order Dasyuromorphia; family Dasyuridae; genus Sarcophilus; species Sarcophilus harrisii. The sequence goes on along the minus strand of NC_045427.1, from coordinate 517,904,732 downwards.
TCCCCTCTTTGGGATTTTTCTTCTGGCATTATCTTACTTCACAGTACTATCAGTAGTTTTTCTTGGTTTGCTCATTTCCTAAATCTCTCTGCTGGTTGGTTTAATTTTTCTTCTTTGAGAATTTTCTTGTAAGGGATTTTTTCCTATTTTAGCTTTTTGAAAAAGTTTCCTTTCTTGTTACTTAAAGGTTTTGATGTAGACGCTAGGTCTAAACATACTTGTCAGTTCTCTTTCTGGAATTGTGAAATGCACTGTAATTCATGATAATAAGTGACCATTTATAGAGCACTCATATGGTGACTGTGTGAAGAAATGCTCTCAGGAGACTAGGCAAAGCCCAATACTTCTTCCCCAAAGAATACTTCCTTTCCTCCCAGCCTCAGCCACTGAAACCTAAACCACTGAGAAACCTTTACAATCTTTTTTACTTTGTGTAATGAGTACTGACAAATATTCTTTTCCTTATGTCCACTGTGACAAGCTTAGGTTTAAAAATCTTTGCCAGAAATTTAAGAGAATAAAGAAATTTAAGCAAAATAAGGTACAGCCCTGTTGAGCAACAAGAATGGAGTCTTTTATTTGAGAGTCTAATTTAATCTATCAGACCCTGTCCCTAGTGTAGTTCTTGCCCCTGACTCATCTCCTCCACTTCTTAACCAGTGGTCTAACATTCTTCCTAGACATTGATAATGCTACTTCTTGTGCCTCCTTTACTCTTGTATAATGTCTCAGCTTAACCCAGGCTTAGACTGTTGTACCCCTGTCTGTGCCACTGTAAAGAATAAGGCCATCTGTTTAGTTCTCCCTCCTCCTTCTCCCCCCCCCCCCCACATTCAACATTAACTCGCTCTTTTCCCTTCAATTCAGCTCCAGATCCTCTTACCAAATTGCAATCCACCACATACCATTGGGTATGAAAGAAACAGCAGCGTCTGACACTAATATCTTCTTTCACCTACTTTATCCATACCAATAGTTTAATATTTCCAAAGAGCTATTAAGTCAGAACTGGACTTATCCTCAAAGCCTTTCCAGCTTGGTAGAAAACTCGCAGGGCTTCCTCTGCGCCCTGACACAGTCTGAGCCACAATGAAACACTGAAGCAGATCTATAGAAAGGAATTTAGAGTTCTCTCTCTCTCTCTCTCTCTCTCTCTCTCTCTCTCTCTCTCTCTCTCTTTCTCTGTCTCTTTCTCGCTCTCACTCTCTTTCTCTGTCTGTGTCTCTCTCTTTCTCTGTCAAGGAAAGAGTACATTTTATGAACGTGCTTTCATTTTATAAACATCTCCTGAGACACAGCTAAATAGTGGCTAAATGGATAGAGCCCTGGAGCTGAGCCAGGAAAAATCGAGTTCAAATCCCACTTGCTAAGCTGTATTACCGTGGACAGGCCATGCCAGTTTCCTCATCTATAAAGTGGGGATAAGAATAATATTTACCTCACAGACTTGTTGCAAAAATAACATTTGTAAAGTACTTATCACAATACCTGCTTAATAAATGCTTGTTAAAAAAAAAGATTACTCTCATTCCATGAGAGCTCTCTTGTAAACAAAGTAAAATGATTAAATAAAACCAATAATACAGCCACCTCATCTAAAAGGACCAGCAATATTCTACAGTTGGAGCATACCCCGCCCCAACTCTCTTTTTAAAAAATTAACAGAAAGCTATTTTTTTCTCCCTCTAGTCCCTCACCCGATTCGGGGGAAGGGGGGAAGATCACAAAATACAAAGTCCTCCAAACAAAACAAATAGCTCCATCTTCAGAAAATATTGGGACTGCATAAGGGCTGCCACTAGGTGGCAGCCCACTAAGATGCTATAAGTGACCAAAACTATGGCATCTGCTTCCGTGAATTTCCAAAAGAACAGAAAGAAATCTTTCTGAAAACGGAGTTGCATTAATACTTTACTATTTGACCTCTTTTATAGCGCAGTGACCCGACTTCTTTTTAAAAAGCAGCGGGTGCGTTATCGCAAGAGCAGAGACGTCGATGCTGTGGGGGGATAAAATATTCAAAGGAAGGGAGAGAAAGGGCTGGGGAACATTCGGTAACTTGAAGAATTTGTGCTCTTTCTGGGAGAGAAAGACGACAAAGTCCATTTTGCAGCGCGCGGCCCCAGATAATGCCTTGATGAGAGGCAGCATGTCTCCTCCAGACACTGGCTGTGTGGCTATCACCTTCACAGTTTCAAGAAATAAAACCTCCATCAAAAATCCTTCTTTGATATATTGATGCATACCTATGGGGTCCAGTCCTCCTGGGTTCTCTCCGAGCTCCAAAGTCCCCGTAATGGGTCACGAAAAAGACTCATTTATAAGAAAGACCCCGGGAGCCCCGAAGAGTTGCTACGGCCTCCTGGGTGGTGGTGTCCAAGAGACCCTCATTTATGGATCCTTATGACTTTCCAATTCGGTGTGCAGACAGACGGCAGAGCCGTAGCTGCCTGCTTGTGAGGGGGGAGACGGTAGCAGAGCAAGGCACGAAAGCACAGACCTGTCATATGACATTTAAAAGAGACACAAGAAGCTGTATGGCATAAGGGTGAGAGGGCTGGGGCCGGGGCCGGGAGACCCGAGTTCAAATCTCTATGGTATTCATTAGCTGTGGGACCCGGACAAGTTCTTTCATCTCTAACGGCCTCGGGCGGCTAGGGAAATGGTCTCTGTGGATAAAACCTCCACACGGAAAGTTAGTCCTCCATGTTGACAGTAATCCCAGATTCTTCAGCTGTGTAGGGCAGAGGGAAATCGCGCACTTCCAGTGTATGGTCAAATCAGACGGATCGGTTCGGTCAGTAACCCTAGGAATCAATAAGGGAGCAGAAGGGGGAGAAAGGAGGGTACAGAGTTATGTTGGTGAGGAAGGGAAGTCGGAGCAAGAGAGAGCTCTACCGCCTAGTCTAAAAACCCCGAAACTCGTATTTATAAATAGCTTTACCCTGTGCAATACTGACCTCTCAAACTGCCCCTTTGATTTGTTCGTTTTCATCCTCTTGGTTCATTTTAATCTGATTTGACCGGTGCATATGATATATGTGAAATCTGTCACTGAATCAACAACTGTTTATTCAGTCGTGTTGGCAGAGAAGAGCATAATAGTAGAAAGCAAAAAGACTTGGTTCTATTTTGTCTTTGTCTTATTATTTTTATGAACTTGACCTCCTAACTTCTCTGAGCCTCAGTTTCCTCTTCTGTAAAATTAAGTAATATATTTGCCGCTTGTCTATATAACTTTGGGAACTTACTCTAAGTCTCAGTTTCCCCATCAGTCAAGTGAGCTCTGAAATCTACAGTCTCTCTGTGGATAGTACTGGGTTTGTCTGATTGTTGCTTAGCATAGTCTGCGCCATGATAGAAAAAGATGCTTCACTAATACTGATTAATTCTTCCCTCCCCCTGTAATGCAGGTGAACACGATTAGCCCTTTTTATAGAGGCGAAGTGAGTTGCTCCCGGCCATCCTAGTTAGTTGGGCCAAGGCTCAGAACCTGCAAGGGTAGCAGCTGTATGCAGGCCACAGCTGTCTCCCAGAAGACAGCAGGAGTTTAACTCCACTTCCTTTTCATTCTTAGGTTAATTCACTGTCCCAAGGGCAATCATCTCTATCTATAGCATAATAAAATAGCCCACAAACCACAAAATAATCCTCTTTCTGCATCAGAGGATACAACATCCTTTCCCCCTGGCAAAGATGAGTTATGTCCATAACCTCTTCTCTTTCTGCTACTTAAAAACATTGAGAAGTGTAAAAAGGAAAGTAACACTTTGGTATTCTGTTTTAATAAAGTACAGAAGACCAATCAAAGCATTCAATCTTTACAGCTAACCTAAACAGGACCAGACTTCTGCAAGCAACCCTTATGGTATGATTTCAGGATCCAGAAAGGTCCTTCTGTCCTAATCACCCCCCAACCCCGCCCCTGTCAATTACTTGAATGATTAATATTAGATTCTTTTCTAAGTGTGGGTTTTGGCAGGATAGAGTACAAGTATACAACTAGATGACATAACGATATCGAGGGAAGCTAGGGGAGATGCCATAAATACGGGAAGAGAGTAAGAGTATATTGAAAATACTCAACAATAACCATTGTCATTTATCTATCACAGTTAAGCACCTTCCTCACAACTTTCAGGTGAGTTGTATGAGTGTTATTATTCTCATTTTATAGTTGGGGCTCGGACATCATAAACTTAAGAGGTGTCAGAGGCTGCTGTATTTGAACTTGGCTCATCCAATTCCAGATCTAGTATTCTCTCCTCCACACCATGGTGCCTCTGGAGTATCTTACATTTTGCAGTTTTCCAGGTTCCCATATTAAATCGCCATAGTTATCCGATGCTAGTGAGGCTCCTGCTTGTCCTTTTGAATAACTATTATCCTATTCCCCTCCTAAAAAAAAAAAAAAATTGGCTTCCACACCAGCCACTGTGAAGTCGTCAGCTGCTCAACAGGGTCCTTTCCAGTTGTAGCCAATAGCAGCAATTGACAGTGGTTGTAACTGAGCATTTGGTTTTATTCCTGAAGCTACAGCTAAAAGCTGTTCCTTTTGAAAGGAAGAAGTGGGTCATCTGCCTGCCCTCCTTCTGTAGTACATTGTGGATTTCTGGAGCCCCAGCTGTTAGATTGTGCCTGTAAGTAAGGAAGTGCACAATGCAAACAGGTACTGAGCCTGGATCAGGTTTCTCTCGGCTTTGTTGCCACTGACAATGAGCCTGCCCTCTGAACTTCTTTAGAATCTGGCCCTGAGGCTTATAGCAATATCATTGTCCTAGGCCCATTTGGTACCTACCCTACTCACACCGTCAGGGGAACGACACTGCCAAGTAAGAATCTGCACCAAGGAAGAAATCCTACCCTTTCCATGCCACTAGAAATATACTAGTAGCTGACTGTTTTGAAAAATAGTTTGGGTGAATTGTGGTGGTATATGTCTATAATTCCAGGGTGGGGATATGGGAGAGGGAGAAGGGGAGGAAGAAAGCAGAAAGAGGAAATGAGAAGAGATGTGATGGGGACCTGGAGCTGGTAAATCCCTTGAATTCGGGGATTCTGAGTTAGGGCAAAAGCTGATCAAGTATCCCCACTAAGTCTGGTAATCCAGAAATAGAGGGTCACCAAGCTCCCTAGGGAGGAGCACACAGAGTAAAATCTCTGTGTTCAGTTGATGGATCAATCTAACTTCTTAGCTCAGTTGCTAGCTGCCATAGAGAACAATCAGAAAGGAAAATGGTCCCTTCCTTTATTCTCTCTTTGGGATGCAAGCCCAGGAGAGATGTTGCTGGATCAAATGGTATACAGAGTTTGATAGCCCTTTGGGCATAATTCCAAATTGCTCTCCAGAACATAAGGACAATCTTGCAGACACATGAAAGATACACCTTTCATTAGAACCATGTCATTTGTGGAATTCCTATTATTTGGGCAGATCATAATCAGAATTTCCTTATGCCAGCAAGATCTGCTTGCTTGTTTTTTTTGTTGGTTTGTTTTTTTCCCAGATCATCTAAAAAAATTAACTGGCTTTTAACTTCCATTTCCCCCAAGACCTAAAAACTGCATAGCAGCTTTGGCCAAGAAAAGAACCTCTTACTTAACTGAAGAACATATTTTATTATAAGAAATCTCTAAAACTCATTTCAGATGTTATTACCTACATGAAGCTTTTCCCAACTCCCCAGATAATAGTTCCTAAAATTATTTTGTCTCAATTTTGTACGTTTTATATTTCTTTATATGTATATATGACTAACATGGAAATAAGTTTTATATGATTTACATGATATATCAAAATACTACTGTCTTAGGGAGAAAAGAGTATAGAGGAAAGGGGAGAAAATTTGGAACTTAAAATTTTATTTAAAAAATGTTAAAGATTGTTTTTACATGTAATTGGAAAAAATATTGTTATATACATACATAGTTTGGTTTTTCCCCAGTTGAAAGTAAGCTTTGTGAAAGAAGAGACTTTAATTTTTGACTCTGTAGCCTCAGTTTAGCAAAGTGCTTGGCACATAGTAAGAACTTAATAAATGCTTATAAAGTTTATTGAATGAATAAATTGGTTTCATTGCTTACTACTTCAGAAACTGTAGAAACATCTGTAGAGACACTTCTCTACTTTTTTACCTCTCTGTCCCTCCCCCATGTTTTAAATTTTTGGTGGTTTTAAAGCTCCATTTGTTTTCACTTTTGAAGGAAAATTTTAAGAACCTACCTAAACCACAGCCATTTCAAAGTATCCAAGATTCCCATAAGTCTAACATCCTTTCAGGGATCCTGCCAGCTGCTGAATGGAAGGGATGGTTGAGCATTCTTGAGCACTAGCACTGCTAAGCTTCACTGGGCATGGAAACCTGCTCAGAGACAAGAACTTCCTTCAAGGTGAACCATGATATAAAATATTCATAAAGACTCAATATCTAACCCCTCTCCCTTCCCAACTCAGGAGTTAATCTACTCATTTTTATTGTAACTTTTAAAAAATATATAGTTTATTAATGTATTTATTATTAAGAATCCATCCTTCAAGGCCAAAATAGAATGTCATTTCCTCTATGAAGCTTTTTCTGCCCTTCCACTTACACCAAATAGTGCTCTTGCTTTTTTTTCTGAAGCCACAGAATATTTTGTGTGCATTTATATGTTATACTGATAAGATCATGGATTTTAGGGGCTCTTAGAGACCATCTGGTTATGTTTTCTGAAAATTGTCATCCTGGATTCCACTCTCTTGCCTCCCACATCCAAACTTTTGCCATCTCTCCTGTATGCCCTCTTGTCTGCTCTGACACTGACTCTGATTCTCCTATAGACCTTCATCACCTCATAGCTGGAATATAACTTGAAGGTGAGTCAGGGCAGCTAGGTGGGTTGTTTGCTGGTCTTGGAGCCAAGAAGACTCATCTTTGTGAGTTCAAATCTGACCTCAGTCATCTGCTAGCTGTGTGACCCTGGGCACTTTACCCTGTTTGCCTGAGTTTCCTCATATATAAAATAAACTGGAGAAGGAAATGGCAAACTTCCCCAATATCTCTGCCAAGAAAACCCCAAATGGAGTTTAAAAACCAGCGATGATGGTGAATCAGCCAGACTGTCTGGGGTCCCTCCTACTATAATCTGTCCTCCATTCATAAGTGATTCTCCTAAAGCACAGGTATAATCATGTTACTCCCCGACTCAATAAACTCCAGTGGCTCTCCATCACCTCCAAGATCAAATACAACATCTTCTGCTCAGTCAAGCTCTTTCTATATTTACATTCTTCTTATACCTTATTTCCCCATCACATACTCTTTGATCCAATAACACTGGTCTCCTGGCTGTGCCACAAACAAGTCCCTTCATCGCTCAACTCCAGGTATTTTCTCTGGCTCTCCCCCATGTCTGGCTCCCTCTTCAACTCTGCCTTCTAACTTGCTTGGCTTCCTTTAAGTCCCAGCTAAAATCCCATGTTTTGCAGGAAAAGATTCCTAACCTCTCAATCTATTTTTTTTTTAGCTCTCTAACTCCTATGATCATAAAAATGGCCAATTTGCCAATGTGGATACAAAGAGCTCTTAATTCTAGTACCTTCCTTCTATTAATTATATCCTATTTATATAGTATATAGTTTGTATATATTTGTTTGTTTTTTATGTCCCTCATTATAATGTAAGCTCCTCAAGAACAAATTCTGTCTTTTGCCTATTTTTGTATCCTCAGCATTAAGCACAGTGGCTGGCACATAGTAGCCACTTAATGAATGTTTATTAATTGATTTGGAAAACAATACCCAGAAAACTGAAGTGTTTTGTTCAAGGGCTAATTTGGAATTTGAACTCAGGCCCTCAGAGTATAAATCCAGAGTTCTTTCAAGCATAACACATTGCTTCTATTTTAGAGATGTTTGTGAATAGTTCTTTTCTATTTCACTGGGTTTTAACCTTGAGGCAGCATAGTGCCTAATAGTATATGCTCAATAAATTGTGTTGGATGGATGAATGAGTGAATGGAGTGAGAGAATATGTTTTATACTTTGATTGTATGTACAATGCCTGCACTACCCCTCTCAAGACTTAATAGTTACTGATTTCATTTTATTATACTCTGAAAACTTTTAAGTTCCAAGAAGGCTTTTTCCTGCTTCTCCTGCTTGCCCCTCTAGGAGTTGGGTATTCTAAAACCACAAACTAAATTTGACATTAGCTTAAACAAATGATAATTAGAGGATTAAATTAGCTACTCTCTATACTCTCCAAATTGCATACATTGCACTTCAAAAGAAAAAGAGAAATGATTTAAGAATTAGCCAAACCTTGAAATTAGCTATATACTATTTTTGGTTTGGGCTGCTCCTTGTCTATCAAGTTTTCCTCTAAAATCTGTATGCAGGATAGCAAAAAGCATCTTTAGATCCTAGGCCACTAGGGGATCCTGCCTATAATGGCCTACAGCCTCTCCTTGTGGTGCCCCACTTAGACCCTACACATATACTACCTAATCTAATTTGGCTTCCACTGATCTCCCATGTTAGCAACCGGGGCCATTTTTAGGATCATGAGATTTAGAGCTAAAAAAATAGATTAAAAGTTAGTTATGGAATCTTGCAGTAATAAAAGGTTAACAAAGCAATTCATATACATATTCTCATTTGGACCTCATAACAACTCTATGAAATATTAGAGGCATTATTATCCCCATTTTACAGATGAGTAAATTTAATCATGGAGAGTTTCAATGACCTACCATTGTCACTTAGCTAATAAGTATCAAAGGCAAGATTTAAAGCCAGGTCTTCCTGACTCCAAATCTAGTGCTCTTTACATTATAGCATTCTATTTTTCTCTCTAGCAGGGAATCTAAACTTGGGCCCATGCAGTTGTTTTTATCAATATTTTGATAACTGTACTTCAATATAATTGGTTTACTTTGTAATCTTGTGGATTATATACAGTTAGGTTCTGATTAATACCAATAAAGAATCCCCAGAAGTGACTGCATTATTCAGATCTTCATTGCATATTGCCACAGGGCTAGAACAAATGACCATATTTTTACTATAATTATAACTTCTAATACTGCATATTGAAATACATGTTACTATTGTAGGGTATTCTTTATGTGCACTAATTAGGACCTGGCTGAATATTTTAAAACATTCTGAGAAGGGATCCATAGGGTTCACTTGTCTAGTGACTAGGCTAGAGCTCCTACAGAATAGCCCATTCATTTTACCAATAAGGGTCCTACACATCACCAAGGATGTGATGTCACTTTCCCTAGATCACACAGGTAGTAAGTAAGTGGCAGATCCAGGGCTGTTATGTGTCTAAACATGGTAGATGTTTAACAGGTGCTTGTGGGATAAAATTGGACTCTGCCCCTAAATCTGGTGCTCGGTGCTTCTCCTAAAGCCGTTGTCGTTGAGTCATTTTAGTTGTATGACTCTTCCTGAACCTATTTGGAGCTGTTTGTTTGTTTTTGGCAAAGTAGTTTGCCATTTCCTTTTACAGTTCATTTTACAGATGAGGAAACTAAGGCAAACAGGGTAAAGTGACTTGCCCAGAGTCATACCGCTAGGAAGTGTCTGAGGCTGGATTTGAACTCAGGAGCATGAACCTTTCTGACTCCAGTTCTGGTATTCTACCCACTGCACCACCTATCCATTCTGGAACCCTGATCTAAGTTATTGCTTTTAGCTCTAGTTCTTACTCTTTAAAACCAGTTCTCCCCACCAGCCATACCAGCCTCAGTCTATATGGTGGAATTAAAGACTTTGGATTCTGGTTCTCTAGCTTTTGATCAGGCCTCTCTAGGTACCAGAAACTGGAGAATTGAAGCAATCCAAATTGTTGTTGTTCTGTCATATCGAACTCTTTGTGACCCATTTGGGATTTTCTTGGCAGATACTGGAATGGGTTTCCATTCCTTTCTCTAACTCATTTTACATCTGACCGATTGAGGCAGAAAAGGTCAAGTGACGTGCCCAGGTCCCACAGTAAGTGTCTGAGGCCAGTTTTGAACTTGGGTATTTCTGACTCCATGCCCACTGCTCTATCTACTGCACCACTTACAAGATTCCTCAGCGGCCGTCTGAAGCGATTGATTTAAGCCTGGGCAAAGCCAGAACCAAGAAGGGGCCACTGCCATGTACCACTTAGTGATGGAGCCCAGTTCTGACCTTGCTCTCTGTCCCCTCTGTCTGGCTGCCTCCACATCTTGGATGGGGCACATTGAGACGGCACTATGGACTTGGGCTCTTCGTCATTCTGCTTCCCCATGTCAGCACATGGTTATTCTCCTTTGGAACCCAAACCTCCACGAACAATATCTTCCTCCTGCCCCCCAGCTGCGCAGGGTCCCTCTCCCCTTCACTTCTCCCTTTCTCCCTTGCCTCCAATCTCCCTAGGGTCCTCTTCTCTGCTAGGACTAAACTGATCACCTAATTTATGTTAACATGTTAATGACTGATAGCGGCTTGATTGTCTGCCTAACCATTTCTATACCCTTTATACCTCCCCAAGAACACCTGTATTTTAACATTAGCCTTCAGTGCCTCCAACAAAAGGAATGAGAAATTGGGGATGACTAGATATATGAGGCAGGGCCTATGCAAGAAAGAGTTACCAGTGGGGGCTTTCTGAGCTTCAGTTTCCTCAATAAGGAAGTTGGACTAGATGGCCATAAAGGTGCTTTTCTGATATAAATGTTAAGGGCTCTGCCACCTGGGGAGGGGGTGGGGGCAAGGAGGGGAAAAGTTGGAACAGAAGGTTTTGCAAGGGTCAATACTGAAAAATTACCCATGCATATATCTTGTAAATAAAAAGTGATAAAAATAAATAAAAAACTTATAGAATATTGAACATCAATGAGTCCAGACCCTCACATTATAAAAGAAGAAAAGTAAAAAGCAAAGACACTGCTTTATCACTATTACATAAGCATTAAGTGTAAGACCCAGCATTCAGGCTGAAGTACAAGGTTTAAAACTAGCTTTCTATTTCTCTGTACTGATTCAAAAATTTAAAAATGGCCTCAACAAAAAAAAAATAAGAAGAAAAATTTTAAAATTAAAAATAAATAAATGTTAAGGGTTCTCTTTCATAATGGCTGATATAGATCTGAGTTGTTGCTTACTGCTGTTGATACCATCTAATTGCAACAATGGTAACTACTTATGAATTACTAACAAGCTACTTACTAGTTTAATCTCTTTAAGCCTCAATTTCTCCCAAAGTGAAAAAGTAAATAATCTTTTCCCCACTTCCCAGAAGTGCTGCTGCAGTGCAATCATCCCGAGACCCACCCCAGATTCTCAAGTGTTGTATCAGCATCTCATGAGCCCTGCCAGGGTCAGCAAACCTCTGAGTACAGTCAGGTACAGGGATGAACTGAATACCCATCATCTGAAAACCAGACTAACTTAGGCTGAGCAGCTCATCACCAAACTGGCTCCAAACTAATGCATTTTTCAACCAAGGATATTCATAGACTGACTCCCAAAACTCACAGGGAGCCTAGGATGTTGAAATTCAATCTGGAAAGGTCTTTGGAGGTCATCCAGTCCAATCCCCTTATTATACATATATCTATCCCTCACTTTTCAGGTTCTTGTGAAGGATGCACTTTGTAAACCATAAAGAGCTCCAAGAATCTGATTCCTTGTCTTTGTTTGTTCGGAGTCATTTCCTCCATGTTCCACTTTGCTAAGAGTGAGATGTTTTGCTCATTTTATTTACTCGCAGTCTGCTCTGACCTAGAATAAGATGGATTTGACAACATAGCAAGCCAAAGAGGAGTGAGAAAAGCTCAGGCTGCCATAATGAAATGACCTGGATTCAGATCCTGCCTCTGACCCTAGTTGTATTACTCAAATCAAGTCACTTAATTTCCCTGACTCTCAGTATCCTCATCTTCAAAATGAAAGGGGAAGGGGGAACTTCCAATTCCATATGTATAACCAAATAACTATCTCAGGCCAGGTTAAAACAGGGTTTGCAAAGAGAATGAATGAGACTGGGACCCTTAGGACAGTAGCCTTTAATGAGGAACTGTGTCCAACATAGATATGAGCCCCCAGAGAGCCAGTGCTCATCTGCAACTCAAGGTAAATCCAAAAACGGGTCCCAGTGGTAATCAGAGAATCTCAGAAAGTGATCCTTGTCTACCCTTCCTCTCTTCTAGTCTCCTAAATCTTTTCCTCCCCAAATTAGAGAACCAATAGGTGAGAAAAAAGTCTTTGTACTGGCAACAACCTGTTTCCTTGCAATTTCAATGCCTGAAGCCTAGATAGGAAAGATGGGCCTCTCCAGGCCTTAAGAGAAGGATGTTAGAAAGTGTTCCTTTACCCTCCCTTCTGCCTTTGGTTCTATGTGCTTCCTTAAAACTTGTGTAAATAGTTGTGATTTCAGATCCTCCTTTCCCTCTCCACTCCAGCTGCCTAGTCTGCCATCCCAGCTTCATTGATTCTACTCATTGATATGCACAGTGAAAAGCTGATCAATGCAGTGGAAACAGGTTTTCCTGTCAAAGTCCCCAGGAGCCCAAAAGAAGAAACCAGAAAGTGGTCACCATTCTAACCACACTCCTTTCTCTCCCAGTTTAAAACCTCATTGGGAATCTCCTTAGCATTCTAGTTCAGTCTTTTAAGTAAATAAGTATAGATTGTTTCAGAGAGAGAAAAAATGCTATCCCTAATCATTTAGTCAGTTAATTAGTAGGGTTTCAATAACCCCTATAATGTGTCCTTTACTATAAAGAATATAAGTATAAGACTGTGGGTATTTAGAGGGAAAGAGGTGATAAGTAATGCTTGTCCCAAGATGTGTTGACCACAACACTATTCATCCTATGCTTAAGTCACAGTCCCTGTCTTCATGGAGCTTATAGCCTACCTGGAGAAACTTAACATGCAAACATGAAGCATTTAGAGAGTAATTACATCACTGTAAGCTGGACATCATGTGTAATAGGTATCATTTCTTGTCTTCTCAATCGGTGAGGGAAAGGTAGAAAGAAGGAGACAATTTGGAGCTGAAAATAAAAATAATTGTTTTTAAAAATATAAATAAACTAGATGTTTCTGAATCTTAAGTACAACAGGAGTTCTATGAAAGGAATAATGAATATGGCACTTCAGTGGCCAGAAAGTGCTGTGTAATAAATAACAAAACTCCAAGCTGGACTTTGAAGGATGGCTAGAGTTTGGAATAGGAGAGAGGAGGAGGGGGAGGCATTCTGGGGTAGAGGAATCAGATATTATGGTGTCCCATTCCCTCACAAAAGAAAGCAGCATTTCAGAAACTAAGTATTCTTAGTATGTAATTTGTTTATATATATATATATATATATATATATATATATATATTTATACATATTACAGATAATTATATATGTATATATAAATTTGTATACATTATTGTAGCTTTCATTCTACACATAAAGACGTTTCCTCTGTAAGGAATATGAGTAGAAAATCAGGACTGGAGGAAAATCCTTTGAAATTCTTTAGAGAAAGTCTGTGAATTGATATGAAGAGTCCTAATTTTCTAGAAAGTTAAGAAGGAGGAAGAAAAACATTCTTCTTTTTCTTTTCTTTTTCTTTTTTAATGTATTTATTTAAAATGAATGCAAAATAGAAAAAAACAAAAAGAAAATAAAGCATTGTTATGTGCATAGCAAAACATGAAAAGATTCAAAATATTTAACAATAAATTTCCATTTCAAGAAAGTCTATATTATAATAGAACACATTGTTTTCAGAACTACCCACCTTTTCTTTGCTTCCTTAGAGGTTTTCTTTGGTTTTCTGTTATACACTTTTTTCCCCTTTTCTGCCCCTCACCTATATCAAGCAAGATATACAGTTAAGCATAAATATATTTATGTATACACACACACACATACACACACATACATATACACACACATTCACTTTACAATCCAGAGACACTGGTCTCCTTCTGGTCTTTGAACAAGAGACTACATCACCTAATGCTAAGTGAGTGTATTCACTAACTATCCTTCATACCCATTACTCTCTCTGTCTCTGTTTCTCTTTGTTCTCTCTGTGTGTGTCTGTCTCTCTGTGTCTCTCTCTTCCTTCTCTTCCCCTTCCTTCCCTTCCTTTTTTTTCCCTTCTCACCCCCCCTTTCTCTGTATATCTCTTCTTTTTTTTCTCTGTGTCTCTATCTCTCACTGTCTCCATCTCTGTTCTCACATCTCTAGCTTCCTTGGTTTCTTTCACATTTTAGCAGAAGTCCTAACTTTGAAGAAAACTTTCATCTTTCTTAATCTTTTGGGCTTTCTTTCTGAGACTTCCAATTTTATCCTATCCATATTTTGTCTGTACATAGTTGTTTGTCCATGGTCTCCCCTATTAAACTGTGAGGTTCTTGAGAGCAGTGGCTAGCCTTTACCTTTCTTTGTACCTCCAGAGATTAACCCAGTACTTGGTACACAGTAAGCATTTAATAAATGCTTGATGACAAGAGGCTAGAATCCTAGCAAAGTGGCTCCATACAACATACTTCTGAAGAAAAAGTCAGCTGAGCTGATGAAGGATCCTTCATCAATAACTGGCACCAAAATTGCAGTGGAATGGTAGAATAAGAGGGAACTTGACCATAAGGGACTTTCCTATACCCCCTCACTGAATACTCTTCAGATGACCAAACATCCAATTTAGCCTTTTCCACCTGACTCAGAAAACAAAGCCAATTTTTTTAACTTAGAGAAATCAAATAAAACTCATATTTTGTACTTGGGTTTGACTCTACTGCATAGGCAAAGTTGACTATTTCATATAATATGATTTGAGAAACACCAAAGGTTCATTTGCCTGTGAATGTTTCAAGCTTCAGCCTCCCATGGGTTTAAAAATGACTGTTACTAGATTCTTTTAAATATGCCTAAAAATTTACATTTTAATAGGAGCTCTTACATTGATATTGTCTCCAGAAGGTCCCCGTTAAAATACAAATACTTCTTCTAGGGAGGAGCAGCTCATTAAGAGACATTAATACATTATCATTTTGTCAGTTCTAGAATAGAGAAAAAGAGTCCTGAGAATATAGGACAGAAAAAAAAAATCAGAATGGAGGAAGGAACACTGTATGGGATACTGCCCAAAAAAAGCGGATGAGGTGGTATGGTATGAGTTCTTAGCAGCAAACGATACTTGATAAAGAAGTGGGGATTCATAATTCACAATTATGCCTAGAACCAGCTTTAACTATAAGAGTGCACAAAATCTCTATTGGGAAGTAGAGATTGAATATTAAAGCTTCATTTTCACTGTGGCCTCATAGGGCCCTGTTTCCACATTTTTATAAGGCTAAAAGGTAGATATTTGAAATTGCTGCATTCACCTTTCTCTTCCATACTTCCCTAACACTTTTACCCACCATCATCATTCCCATATCTGTAGTATTTCAAGGTTCACAGAACATTTCCTCATAACAATCCCCTTAAGTAGGTGGCACAATCATGCTCTCTGTCTTATAGACACAGAAGCTGAGATTCAGATCAAATGACTTTCCTATGGTCACACAACTCATATACATCAAGACAAAGTTTGAAACTAGATCTTTCTGACTTCAAAACTGATCCTCTCTCCACTAGGAAACATGGTCTCTAAATGACTTCACCTGAGTTTGCTGATTGTTTTGTTAGTTTTTCTTCTTCCTCAGATCACTGAGCAGTTCTGTCTTCAGATCTCCCTAGCAGAAAGGTCCTTAAGCTCAGGAGCTCAGGGTAGTTGCTTTGTTTGAACATTATCGTAGGATAATGGCTGTAGAGGGACCCAGAGAAGGAGACTTGTAAACATATCATGAATGTTGTAGTGATTGTGCAAAAATAGCAGTTATGATATAGATTATTTTTACATAGTAGTTTCATTAAGTCCAGAACGAAAAGGGTATCTTACATTGCATCTATTTCAACCCTTCATTTTACTGAGGAGAAAATAGTAGTTTCATAAGTCTAGAACTAAAAGGATATCTTACATAGCATCTAGTTCAACCCTTCATTTTACTGAGGAGAAAACCAAAGCTTAATTATTGTTGTTTGTCCTACATTTTGGAAGGGTGCTATGACATTAGGGAAGAAGTGCCATGACTTACAAGTGAGTTGGATTTCAGTGAGAGAGGGCGGTGCAAAGTTACTAGCTTCCCTTTTTCCTCTGGAGACATCTGGGTCCAGTGGCAAGGCATAGATCAGGATGACTGGAGATGGTCCTGGATGCAGTGAGAGACTTAGTCCTTTTTAAGCTAAAGCCTTTAACAGATCTCAGTTTGTAAGAAGCAATGCCCATTCAGTAATTAAAGCTAGGTAAGAAATGAGACAAAGAACATCCTTTTAAACTAGTGGGGGGAAAATCTATCTGGGAGGGAAAGACTTTTAGAGTTTCTAGTCAAAACAGAAACAATTGCTGCTTACATTCACTCTGAACCATTAAAAGACCAAATAATGACCAAATGAGATTTGGCCTAGGACTTATTGGCCAATCAGTGAAAACCAGAGTGATTTGGGTTTAAAGTATGTTCCTTAAAAAAAAAAAATCTGGCCCATAAATCCCAAGATATCTTGTGAGGTATAAAGTGACTTAACCAAAACCACACATTAGAAAATAGAAGTGGTATTTGAAACCAGTTCTCCAGGTCTAAATGTAGCCCACTTTCTATAGACACATTTTTACCCATAAGTAAGGTGGACAATTTCAATGAAACCCTGAAACCTTGCTTTTGATGTGAAAAAGATTTCGTTATCATCGCTAAGTGACTGAGCGGTGGTCTCCTGATGGCATATTAGATTTCCAACTGGAAATGATGAAGAAAAGGCTTGAGATTTCCTTTCTGTTTTAATTATGATTTGATGAAAGATGATGTGGTTTAATAGAAAGTTCAGGCTTAGTAGCAAAAGACTAGGTTCTCATCCCCATATTACAGAGTACTTTGTCAAGTCACTTAATCTGAAAAAATTTAATCTCCTTATCTATGAAATAAGAATTATAGTAATAGCCCCCTCCCCACTGCTCTGCTTTGATGGGGGTGAGGGCAAAAGATAGGGTGGGAATGGAATGGATGAAAAGATGTTTTGGTGAAGATCAAAAGAAACAACATGTATGAAAATGCTTTGGAATAAAAAAGCTTCCAAGTGTTGGGCAAATATGAAATAAGAATATAAAATTAATGTGCAGTAAAAAAAAAAAAAAAGGCAAATCCCTCCAAAGCTAATTTGCTTTGCAGTCAACTCAAGTGTTTGTTGTGAAATGCAACCTCACCCTTAGCAAGAGCTTCACAAAGTTTGACCAGACTCTCAGAAAATTGCCTGCCTTGTAAGAATGGAAAGTTCACTTTATTCTGAAGGGAAAGCAGCTGTCCCCACCTGATTTGCATTTTACACAATGCAGCAGAAAATATTTAAGTTGACAAATAGGATATTTAATACTGCAACAGATACTTGGCAGTTAGTTTTTAACAATTGTTTCAAATGTGATTTATTTGCTATTATAAAAAGGGCATTGCTATGTGAATATGACTCGGAAATTAGCTCCAGTTTAGTGAGAGGCCTTGACTGCCTGACCTCTTAATATCCTTATAATGATGCCATTTACCATTCAATGCTTAGTCAAGTCACTCACTGCTAGATTTGTTTTAAAGGAGGCCACTGCAGGGCAGAGGCGCTACGTGTGCTAACACACTGCCTTGGCGGGTGAGGCACGTGCTCTACCCGCCTTTTAGCAACGAAGAGGGGGCGGGCACTCAGTCAAGTCCTGGATGAAAATGGCTGAGATTCTAGTTTCCTATAGCGAGAGGGCATCATTATTAATTACAATCCACTCCAGTTAGAACAGGCATCGCGTTTTCTCTGGGAAATTTTTCTCAAGGTAGTCCGAACTGCTAAGTACAGTGAACAAGCTTTTGACCATCTAGTACTTCCTGCCTTTAGTTAGTCCTTGGTAGAGAGAGTTTGCTCAAAGAGCCAAGGACATCAGTGCCTCCGTTAGTGGGGTGATGGTGCTTCATTTTCAGAAAACCAATGACATCATGGAGTGATGACTTAGTCAAGGTGGAGTTATACAATGGAGTCTGAGAACTGGTCTTCCCAGCCTGATCCGGGAGCTGCTAAGTCTCAGCACAGAATCCAAAATGACTCTCATCAGTAAGCCCCCTAACTGATACACTCAGCAATATTGACAGCAGTAGTTTGTGAGATCCCAGAACCATAGATATAGAACTAAAAAAGACCGTGGACCATCAAGTTCAATCCCCTCCTTTTGTAAAAGATGTATAAGGGGTCTGGAGATAAGTATCAAAGGTGGGCTTTGAACCCCTGTCCTCTGACCTCAGAGACAGTGTTCTTAGAGGGAAATAAAGGAATAGCATAGGCTCATAATGTAGATTTAAAACAAAAAGGGACTTTAAAAGTCATTGAGACCAACTCCTTCATTCTGTTGTTATTCAGTCATTTTTAGTCATTTCTGACTCTTCATGACCCCTTTGGGGTTTCTTTCTTGGCAAAGACACTGGAGTGGTTCTCCATTCCTTTTTCCAGTTCACTATACAGATCAGGAAACTGAGGCAAAGTGCTTTCATTTCAATCTCTCGAAAAACCTTTGGAGCAAGTAGTAGAGATATTACTCCCCTTTGAGAGATGAGGAAGTGGAGACACAGTGCAGTAGAGAGACCTGGCTAGACTCATTAATAGCAATGCTGATATGAAATAATTAGGCACTACTCTTCCTGACTCATAGAGTCTTGTGCTTTCATTCTGTGGCATATTGAAATTCTTGGAGCATATGGCCATTTTCTTTTCCTATAGCCAGCCATGACCAGAAGGACAGGAGGTTCAATTCTGCTCTTTTCTCCAGCAGGGGATGAGGCCTTTGTCACAGCAGTTCATTCTTTGCATCAGGCCCTCTTCCTCCTTTCCATTTCACTGCCCTACAACTCCCACCCCAACCAATTCCCTAAACTTTATTTTTACCCAATTTTCTCAATGGAATTGAGAAATTTCTTTGCTTTACCCATTTTAGAAATGTTCAGCCATGAGCAGAAAAATCAAAGACTACCTCAGCTTTCCTGAATTTAGTTAACTCTCCTCAAATAAGGTAATGGGACAATTGGGTCGATTTTCTCTGCTGAGTTATTTGCACTCCTGTAAATGCAGTGATTATCTTGACTGTTCTGATTAGGGGTTTATGGCAGCTCCATCACTCAACTGAATGATGTAGAAATGGAAGCGAAAGGTATCTGCTCCATCACATTCTCACCTTTTTTTTTATTGGTCTCATTTCTTCCTTTTTCTTCCTATTTTGATTAGATATGGGCAACAGACCTTGAACTTTTTTATAGTGACCAGCTTGCCTTGACACAGCTCGTTTTGTATGTGACCAGAGGAAATCTGGATTTCAGGTCTAGTGTCTTAGAAGTGACACCCTCTGTAAATAAACTTGAAAGTTCCCTCAGCCAGATGGAGATAGAACCGGTAAGTATTAATCATTCAACTAACATTTCCTGAATATCTACTGACTATACCCTAGCCTGTGCTACAATAGAGGGGAATGGGGTTATGCAAAAATGAAAAAGACCCAATCCCTGCCTTCTGGGTTGGCTATCCTTTTCAGGAGATAAAATAGACACAAGAAAAGCTGACTAACCAATCAATGCTACTACAATTAAAAGGTAAAGGGTTACTGAGGGGAGAAAAAAATCTTGGCAACAAGTTTCTCTGATAAGGTTCTAGTTTCCAAACTCTGTAAGAAAATTATTCAAATTTTTAAGAATAAGAGCTATTCCCAATTGGTTCCCCTTTGATAAACAGTCAAAGAATATGAATAGTAATTTTTAAAGGAAGAAATCCTTGCTATTAATAGCTATAAGAAAAGTTACTTAAACATATAAGGTAATATGTGGTCAGTGTTGAAGAAGTGGCAAAGATGCCAAATATCATTGGAGCTCTGCATGGGAAGAATTCCCTGTGAGGTGGATTCATCCAGAAGACTTCATGGAAGAGAAGAAATATGAGTTAAACCTTGAAGGACAGGAATAGGTAGAGAGAAGAATTGGGAAGCATTTCAAATAGGGAAAAATAGGTATATGTCAATGTCATTATCAAATAACATTATTGAGCACCTACTTATACAAGGCTCTTCTGCCCTAAAAGCTACACCATCATCAGAACAAGTATACTCATCTTAGCAGCCTCCCATTTATAATAAATAAGATCATAAGGCCTCAGGAAGGTAAATGGCTAACCTAAGTCATTATCCAAGTTCGCAAAGCTAGTAAGTGGCAGATCTGGGATTCATAGTTTTAAGTCCAAACTTATACTCTTTCCGTAACTCCTAGGCTGAGCAATCCCTATCTTGGGAATCCAAGTTTTAAACATTTTTAATGAGATGCCTCAGAGTAGTTCAACTGATTTCTTCCAACTTTAAAATTCTCTTATTTTTTTAATAAATCCTGGACATGTGGCAGTTCCAGAAGAAAAATCATAAAGTACTCATTGTTAACATCACCTATATGTCTAGGTAGGCAGTTGAATAATAATAAATATAATGATTAGCATTTTATAGTACTTTAGCATTTATAAAATTTCCATATTTTATCTATTTTGACTCTCACAATAATTCTGTGCTATAAATCCTAACATTATTCCCATTTTGCAGATAGGGAAATTGAGGCTAAAATAGAATAAGTGTCTTGTTTGGGATCATATCACTAGTAAATGCCTGAGGCAGTATTTGAACTCAAATTTTCCTGACATCCATTGTGCCACTTAGCTGGAAAGATGCACTGTGAAGGAACACCTCCTTATATGGCTATCACTCTTTGTGCTAACCTCATCTGCTTAACTTGGACACAAAAATTTAATCATCAAGCATTTATTAAGCACCTACTATGTACTAGGTACTAGGGGTACAAAGGCAAAAGTGAAGGTTCATGACCCCAAGGATTTTACATTTTAACAGAGGAGATAACATGAACACGCAACACACAAACATGTGAGAAAACATACAAAATAATGTAAACTTGGGGGAGGCAGGGAACCTTAGCTGGAAGTGACCAGGAGTCCAGGAAAGACAGAGCAGAAAACAAAGCCTGAGCCTAGTTGTCTTGAAGTAAACGAGAGATTTCAAGAGGCAGGGGTGAGTATGGTATCTGTTTTATGCATGAGGAACAGCTAGTTCAAAGAGCACAGACACATGAAATGGTGTGTCTAGTGTGAAGAATAGCAAGGAGGCCAGTTTGGCCAGACCATAGATTTAATAAAGGGGTGGAAGGTCTAATAAGACTGAAAACATAATAAGGAATCAGATTATAAAGAGCAAAATTTGATTCAAAGGGAAAGATGGACAAAGAAAGATGGCCCCATGATGAGCAAGTCCTAATTGCCTGCAGAAAGGAATTCTAAATCCCTATCTCCAGAGATGTTCACCTCTCTGTTGGCCTTTCAGTAGCAAAGAAAAATGTAGAAACCCACCTCTTGTCCTACTGGCTATGAGTTTCAGGATGGGCCATCCCAAATTCAGGCAATTTCTAAAAGAATGCTGCAGATGGTGGTGGTATTCAGTCAGTAGTCTGCATTGAATGACAATTTGTGGCTTTAAATATGTTGCTTCAGAGATGTCTAGCCAAAAGCATATGTTGTGTTTTGTATGAGAGACACGCTCAATGGTTTCCCCCATTGTGCCTGCTGGCTTCCTTCCTAAATGCAGACAGTATTGTGGAAATCTTCAGAGAAAGAGTCTTGCAATACTCGGACACGGGAGAGGAAAGCACTATGGTGCTGAATGGTCTGAAAGTCCTATAATTCTAGAAGGAGAGTGTGCTGCTTGTTACTATAATCAAGTATGGACCAGAATGTACTTTTTTGATTTTTAGAAAGATAAAAGCCTCAGTTTTGGTGTGAGTGGAAGTGTGTACTTATAATTGTGTTTGTCTTTGTGCTCAGAAGTACACACAGATATGCCCAGGTACACACAGGTATATACAAGTATGGATAGCCTGCATTTAAAACCAAACAGAAATTTTACTTGAAAACTGTGCAGATTATGATTCCATTTTTAGGAAAAGGAAGCTGTCATCTTATCCAACTTGACAATGCTTCTTTGAAGAATACAAGGAAAAGAAGGGCAAAAACAAAATGCTTATGAAAGTACAAAAGATTTCAGAAACCATAAAGTACTTCTGACTTGGAAAGACATTTTGCATAAGGAGAGTCAGGGCAAAAACTGAACAAAACAAAAACTCAAACTTTTTTCTTCTCATACTCACAGAAGTGATATTGTCCCATTCCTGCCCTAAAAGAAGATGTCAAGAAATTATAATTTAAAGGTTAATGAGCCCCTGATCTAATGTTCTTGTCAAGCAACCATTTTGAGAACAAAGAGAAATTAGTTATGATTAGTCCCAGAAGTAGACGTTTTAAAAATGAAAAGTAATCAAGTAGCAACTTTTTTTAATTAAAATTCTGTCAGAATTAGCATAAATTGTCATCCTTTTCTTATTGTTTTTTATCTAGCTGTTCTTCTGGCTTCTTCTTCCTGGGTTTTCAAGGAGTAGTAACAAGAACTGTTTTGGAAAATATCTTAAAATAACCCAAGACGTTCATAAACATTTTAACAGCATATGATCTGTAATGAATGATTAAGTAAAACCTTTTGTGTTAAATTATGATGTTAATAATGATTCTGTCTCTTTTAATTTATTATGAATTCTCAAATGCTCCGGTTTTGATTTTGATAAAATGGAACAACAACGGAGTTTATGTGATGACTTTATTTTTAGAAATCCTTCTTTGAAAGAACAAATTTCCTAGATACTGCTGCTACTGTAATTATGTACAAAACCAATCACTCATTATAGTTAGGATACATTATCTTCTAGACAGATGAGGCTAAATAAGCAACACATTAATAATTCAGAGTGCAGTTCATTATGCATGTGGATGCATGCTTTGTAACCAAAATAAGCACCTCATCAGCCTCATGCCAACCCTTAAACAATAGTTCTGTGTTATTGCAGCCCCATTCAAGTTTACGCTTGTTAAACTGCTACTTGGATTATTTTATCAAACATTCATTTATTTGTGGTCCCTTACTGCAGAGAACAGATTTTGGAAGCTCCTTTTTTCAGTTAATGATTTGAGCAATGGGTGTTATTAATTCTCAGAATATTATAAACATGATTAATTCTCAGGCAGAGATTTATTACACAAGGATTTCAACTATGTCAACTTAAATACATCACTGTCAAAACAAGTATCATGGAGAAAATGAAATGCACTCTGCACTTCCCTTTCTCAAGCTCAGAAGGAAATAGATTTAAATTGTGGCTAGAACAAAATTATATTCTCCAATGAAAAAGAGAATTTTAAAGTTTCTTTTTATTTAGCATAAGAATTCTTGTAAGATTGTAATTTAGAAAGAAGACTGGACTTTAACCAAGAACTTTTTTGTACTTTTTTGATTTTTACTCTTTTTCCACTGAGAGTCAATCTCTGCATTTTCAAGTCATGTCTAACTGGGTTCTGTGAAATTTAAACTGTTCAGCAATGGCAGATCAGGGTCTTACAAAAAAGTCCAGACTGACACAGACTATGTGGACAGGTTTGGGTTTGGTGAATGCCTAGTTGCTATTTTTTGAGAGGTCTCCAGCAAGATCCTCATGCTCAAATATTCCACTTTTGTTTCTTTCCTTTTAGCAGTGTGTTATAGTAAGAAAGTAACCCTGGAATTGTAATCAGAAAAGATCAGGATTCAAATCCCAAATGTGGCACTTGTTCCCCCGGGGGCAATAAGCATAACACATCTTATCCTAGTCTCAATTTCCAATCTATAAAATAGGAATATTAATAATTGTTCTATCTTTTCTCACTGGAGTGTTGTGAAGAAAGCCCCATGTAAATACCAAAATATGTAGAAATGTGAGATTTTATTATTTAGATTCGATGTTTTGGACTTCACTTCTCTTATTAAAATTTAAATGACCTCAGAAAGAATCATATCTTAAACCATTCACAGCTCAGTTAGCAACTAAACTCTTAGGAAATACAGGTGTGAGAAAAAGGAGAGAGATTTGAGGTAAGGATTTAGTATTTCAAGAAGAAGGGAAGGGATATCATAGTGGAGACAGAGGGTGGGGGAATGAAAAGTGACAAAGGAAATTTTATGAACTCCATCACTTTAGAGAAGGCCTTCTAACCCAGACTACACAAAGGCAGTTGTTGGATGTGACGTTAGGTGAGCCCTTCAGCCACAAAATACCCATAGCCCATCCCAAAGGAATCATGAAGACTTAATGAATGCATTTCACCATAAATGTTTTTGATGAAGGAAATCACAGAAATGCCTACTAGAAATCAGACTAGTTCTTTTGGCGTGCACTCTCAAAGTTATCTTCATAGATTAAAGGTATCTCCATCACAAAAAGGACATTAAACACCTAGAGAATTACACCCAAGATGAGAATCAGCTCTTTAGGACAAATTAGAGGAAATCAGAGATGTGACCAGGTACATTGGGTTAAAAATATTCCAAGAAGGTAGTAGGTAATTAGACAAAATATTTTGGGCAATTGATTTCAGACTTTTATGTTAAAGGTTCTTAATTTAGGATTCGCAGATTCCCAAAGAATCCATGGATAGATTACAAAGTCCTTGAATTCAGATGAGAAAAAAAGTTAAATCTTTGTTTTCATTAGCCTTTTATTTCCTTGAAATTCTGTGTATATTATTTTTTGCATTTAAAACCATTTTCCTGAGGCAGTGTTCCCAGGCTTACCAAACTGCGGAAAAGGCCCATTATAGACATATCAAAAAGCTTAAGAACCTGTTTCATAGAAATCACCTCCCTTGTGGGAGTTATAATATGGAGAGAAAGTTCTGATGTTTTACTCAAATTAAAGCTCATTTAGAATCTTAAAATCATAGAATTTTAGAGCTAGATAGGATGTTGGAAATCAATTCAATATGTCATTTTACAAGTACAGAAGCTAAAACAGAAAAAAAGTAATTAGACAAATTAGTGGCAAACAGGATTAAAATCCCAGAACATCTTTTATTTTACTCTGTGGTTTAAAATACTAATTATAAAAAATAGTAAATCTAAATGTAGCTTCTATCAAGAATGGGAAGAAACATTATTTAAATTATCCATGTTATGAAATAATACTCTAAAATGTAAAACATGCGCTCTTCTACCTGTTTCTTGAAAAATTAGTAGATTTTCTTGGGGCAGGAGAATTCCCCACAGTAGAAAAGGAACAGTTCTCTCCATAAGTATTTTACCTTTAATGCATTACAGAAAGCTTTGGGTGAGGCCCTGGGAGCTCTACTAGAGCAGAGCTGTGGCCAAAGATTCTCTGCCACAAGATTTCCCCATACCTGCCTAAGAAAAAACATCAATGTTGACAGTGGTATGGAGGCCTCTGGCTCACAAATACTTCTGGGGAAGTACACAAGAACGCAGAACAGGCCTTGGCACCTATAGGGAGAATTAGTTATGATATATAATGTTAATATGAATTCCCATTTCAGGCTAGATTTTATTCATCCTTAACAAACTGGTATTGATTGCCTACTGCCTATTGATGATGGAAAGTGAGTTATTCAAACCAAACAACTAATTCTCTTTCTGGCCAAAAAGAGTTTAACTGTATTTTTGTTTTCTTTTCCAAAAAGGATGGTCTATAGTTGTGAAACCATTGACTTGAGATGGTACAATTGTCTCTGTCATTTTTTATGTCAGATTTGATATGAGCTAGACTTAAGTTTTCCTCTTTGCGCCTGATATTCCAGGCCTCGTAATTTTGCAGAAAAGGATGGAGGCCCAGAGACATGAAACGTCTTGCCCAAGGTCTCTGAGGTATGAATCCTCAGAGATAAGATTTGCACTCAGTCCCTCGAACTCCAGCGTGAATGTTCTCTCCACTGTATCATGATTTTAGAATTGAGAATCTCAGAGGGGAAGGGACGCTAGTGACCATCAAACTTAATCCCCTATGTTTATAGCTGAGGAAACTAAGACCTAGAAAAAGGCCATGGCTCACCTATAGACAGATGGGCTAGAGGTTAAAAATGTACCATCCCCTTAGGTGTGGTTGGTGTTTGGGGTATTTTTTTTTTATAATTCTATGAATTTGATCCCTTCCAAGGTCCTTCTCTTCCTAGATGCATGGCCATAGGATGCATCATCACCAGGAACACCTCCCACCTGCTCCCTGCACCGTGTTCCCTGACAACATTCATAGCATCTTTACACAACAGTGTGTCTTATTGTTGTTTTACATACTAACATGCTTTATCATATTTATACAAAGTTTCCCAGATACTCTCCTTACCACAAACCTGGGAGGTAGGCCATGCAAGTAATAATACCCCATTTCACGCAGGGGCAAAAGTGGAATTCAGAAAAATTGGGGGACCCACCCATGACCATATACTGTCAATAAATATGGGAGCTAAAATGTAATAACCTTTACATGTTTCTTCTTAATCGAGTCCGATGTTCTTTCCCTTACACTACATTGCTTTTCTGTGTGCTCTTACCCTCAAGAAACTTTTAATCTAGGTGGGGAGAGAAAACATAGGTGTAACTAATAAGCTAGCAAGAGAGAAACTAGGTGTATAATCAAATGTGGTGCAGACTATAAGGGTCTCGGAGGAGGCAGGGCACCCTGAAGGCTGGAGTGGCTGGGATTTGTGGAGGAAGCAGGATTTGAGCTAGTTCTTGCAAGATGAATAAGATTTAGACAAACAGAAGATAGGTCATCCAGATCAAAGGAAATGGGGATGTTTTGGCTTTAATTTCAGACTGTTTTCCTCCCAAAACACCATTACTATTTATTTTTAGAGGCTTCTACTAGGAAGACACACAAGGTGCCATCTCTTTTTATTCACTAACCAAAGAATTCCATCCATATGACCCTAGAACTTAGTTCTGGAAATTACCTTAGAGGCCATCTGATTCAGCCTTTCATTTCACAAGGGAGGCCCCTGAAGACCTTGGTTCCACAGCACAGACAAGGCAGGCAGGCGCTGAGGGCTCACCGACTCCTGTGCCGTCCCAGTGCCAGTCTCCTTGTTTTCTTTGGCCTAGTCTCAGCTTTGTTAGTTTTTATACGATGGTGCATAAGAGAAGTTTAGAAGACAAAAATAACCTTGGAATTATCTTGCGAATTCATGGTAATTACTATGCAATTACATGCTCAGTAATCACAATGGAATTCTAGAGTATTTACAATTCACTTATATCTACAGATAGCTCTGCCTTCCGCGTCTTCATTTTTAAAGTGAGTGTTATGGGACGGCACAGCTGAATGCCTAGGCCTGATGGCCATTGTGCTTTGCATTGACAGAGAGGCAGAGCTGTCTTACTTTATTCCAAACTAACCCTAGGTTTGTCTCTTTGCCTCTTCGATGGCCCTGGGCAGGTGCTGAAGAGTCGGTCTATCCCTTTACAAGAGGTTGGTATCCTATGTATCCTTGGAATTCTATTACAGCAAACACGTACTGATTGGAAGTCCCTAAATGATTTTATCTGAACATAAAAAAAGGGAAAGGGGTGTCCAGTTTAGAAAGTCACACTATTATGTCATGGTATAAAAAGATTTATTCTTACAATTAAAAAAAAAAATCCATTGACTCCTCAACCTTGCTATCCTAATGGCACCAGTCAGAACATGCACTCTGCTGACACAACTTTTGAGAACTTGGGGTCAACTCCATCATGAAACATTGCCATAGGAATTAACAAAGTAACAGGACTGATATCTACTTGGAATTGAACTACATTGGCTACAGTACATAGAGACAAATCCAGAAATTTAAGAAGCTTAGAACAGAACGTGCCTTATTGGTGACAGAGAGGCTGGTTAAAGCACACAGAGAATTAGCTTTTATCAAAGAACTTTTAAAAAAAGCAAAAATCAGAAACAGCAATAAGAAGTGAAAATAATTAAATATTGCCATGAAAATAAGCTGGAGTATTGGACTGTGAGTCAGAAACCTTGGCTTCATCTTGGCTCTGTCTCTTAAAAAAATGTGTGATCTTGAGGAATTCATAGACTCTTCCCTGTGCTTTAGGTTCCTCATCCATCCTCATCATCAACTGCTCTTTGATTCTTCCAGTTCTAGTGGAAGGAGGATGGGGGTGTTTAATATAATGGTTGAAAATAAACCCCAGATCTTTTTAGCATCTGCTGGCAATACCCACCCTCCTCTACCTTCTACCCATGGCTACTATGGACCCATGAGCAACTCTAGGTGCCCATCCCTTACAGCACCTCGGAGTCTCCTAAAGCCCAGTCCCTGCCTAGGGCTATGATCCAAATGTTCTCTGTGAGAAGAATGATAATGACTGTGGCTGCACATCCTGGTCTCCAGATTTACAATTGTCACAAACTTCGGCATCTTGACACATTTACATTTAACTAGTCACTTTACAACTTATGATAAAGACAGTCTGGCATAGTGAATGAAGCCAGAAAAACTTACAGCCAAGTCCCATATTGGCTCTGTAACCTCGGGCAACCACTTAACCTCTCATGCTCAAGGCAACCCCCCACAACTATAAATTGGAAAGAAGGTGCCAATCTAAACTGAAAGCAGCATTTTCTTCAATTAGAAGTTCCCTATATCAAGGTAATCACAGACCCAGTTCCTATTCCTATTTCAGGATAATTTAGCGAGACATGTAACAACTATTATTATCCCAATTCTACGAATGATAAAAAAAGAGGTCCAATGAGATTAAAGGGCACACATCTAAATCTTCTGACTCCAAATTCAGTGTTCTTCCTACTACAACACAAATTCCAAGAGCAAATCACATCTGATTTCCAGAAGAAAATAAATCATGTCTGTTGAAGGCACTTTGAAAGAGGTTGCCAGGCTGCCAGATTCCTAATACTGAATCTTTTAATGGTTATATTTTAGATAACTTCAGAAAATATTAAAAACCATTCAGACCTTACAATAACTGAACTCTTTGACAGGCTTCCGGCTGACCAGCAGGAGATGCCCAAAGGATGACAGCAAAAGAAATGTCCTAAACTCTCCCTGAAGTAATACATAGCAGTAATGTTTCAGCTTAGATTCTCACACCTAATTACATGATCTTTTCCAGATTGATAAATCCATTCGCTATGCACTGACGACCAACAACCTGTTTCACACCAACCTGTCCCTCATCTTCCACAGTGTTTTCCTTCGGATGTGTAAGGCCCATGGCATAGGATTCAATGTGGAGGTATGACTAGTGAAAGTGAATCACCACCAGGTGGGGTGGGAAAAGTCACCTGCTTAAGCCAATTTTATCATCTTGGGAAACTACCTCCACTGGTCCTTTATTGGTTTTCAGAAGTATCTACCCTTCACACCACAGTCCCCCTTTTGTTAGGGCTTCAAGCTTGCACAACCAGCAAGGTTGTAGTTAAATGTTCTTATTGCTATTTGCATGCATTTCGAATGACACCCATGTACCTCAGTAAACCAAATATTTCAATATAATTGACTGAGTACAGAAAGAATGAATCAACCCAGATCCCTGCAGTTGGGATTAATTGTTCCAGCTGCAGCACACAGCCCTTTGGAATTGAAGTTTTATTCCCCCAGTGATTAAACAGAAACACTTTTCCTTATGCCCACTTATCTCTGTTTTTTTATCAGCCTCAAAGCAGGGAAAATGTAATGTGAGAGACACTCTGAAGTTTTCTTGCCATCTCCTCCAAAAAGCACTTTCCCAATTATTTACTAATTATTGAAAACCCATAATTCCACCTTTATTCCTTTGGTTTAAAAGGTCTGGCCTCTGTTAAAATCAGATGCCTTTAGGAAATTTGCACACTTAGGCCTCATCAATCATGTACATATCATGTACTTAAGATGATTTGCATTCAGACATTTTCCTGAAGTTATATTTTGAAGGAAAAAAGGGGAGAAAATGCGGAGGTAGTACCTAGAGAGTGAAAGCAAGAAGAAGGTGCAAAGGTAAATTTTAACTACCTAACAATGTACCTGTCCCTAAGGTAGGCAAGGTAGAAATGGGTTCCCGGAGGAAAGTAGGAATAAAGGAAAAATGGAGTGGAAGAAAAAAAACTGTTAGGAGAGAAGAAACAAAATAATAATATAGTATTATATAGTACTACAGTATATAGTAATAAAATAGTGTAATAATAATAATAACACAAAATAATAATAATAATAATAAAGCTCTGGCCAGATCCCTATTATGTTAAGCATTAGCTATATTTTCTTGTCCAAGTAATTAAGCCTTTCTTTCACTATCACTACCTAACCCCCAACAGGGATTCTTTTGTGAGAATCAAATGACATTATGTATATAAAACACCTTGCAAACTTTACAATGCTATTTCAATATAAGTTAAAGTAAAGCTGATAGTGAACAAGAGCCACAAAAACATGGATGTAACTGTTACTATCTACAAATTGCAGGTGGAAAAAAAAGTGAAATCAATCTGTGGTAGAGTTAGATCTGAAAGTGGTTGTGTGTAGGTGAGTGTAGATATGCCTGTATGTATGCATTTTTTAAAAACCATAATGTCATTGTAACCTCTACTATCTATACTCTTCTTCATCTGGCCCTCTTCTGTTGCCTAGGAAACCCCTCCTTACTCAGCCACCAGCACTGACCAGCTTTTTAGCTGTTCCATCTCAGCTATATCAGTACCAGCTTGAGGCAGAAGGAAAAGCAAAAAGAGTCTGTAGACTCTTACATGATGTGATTTGATGGTCCTTCCCTGCCCTACTAAATGTCTCACCAGCTGCCATCATGCAGCTGTGTTATGATGACATTTACAGAGTCGAGGAATTGATTCATTTCCAATACGACTTAGTACTTGTGTAACATCCTCTATTACATGAAGAAGTCACTTCATTTCTTTTCAATTTCCTCATCTGTCAAATGAGAGCTTTGCGCTCTGAGGTCTCATATTGCTCTAGATCCTGTGTTGCTCTGCCTGAAGTTTTCACATGAATTAGAGCATTCAAGGCAGGCAGGGAGGCAGAAAAGAATACATTTCCCAAAATACTAGACTCAATGTGAAAACATTCCTTGGGAGAACAAAGATTTCCTTCCATGAGATCATGTGTGGCCACAGAAGAGGTGGTTTGGTGCACACATAATGGGGCTCTGTCAGTTCATGACTATGCAGGGAAATGAAAGCACAAAGAGATATCCTGGCTATCGAAAAGGTTACAGAGAAGACCATGAACAGCAAGCAGCATCTAGCTTAAACCGAGTCAGGAGCTACATTGCAGATATAGACCAAGAAGCAGACAAGCAACCACGTACTGACTTGGCACTTCAATGAAATCTTTATCTTCAGCCAGGAGACACATCCTAATGTACAAGGATCCCTAACAGAGACATCCATTTGGCAGCATTTAAGTTAGTCTGAAGGGAAAGGGTAATTGAAATTCTACTCAGAGTGTAAAGGAGATTGTTTTGTTGTTGTTGTTGTTGTTGTTGTTTTTGCTTAACGATTTCTGTATACATTAAATGTTTTACTGTTTCAGTGCTATTCTTTCCCTGGATCTGTTAACATAGCAAGCTACTGAAAACCCAGACCTAAATTCTTATTTTTCTTTGAATAGGGGAAAAACAAGCCAGATAAGCAAATCTGCCTTAAATCACCAGGGAACAAATTTCTCAAAAGAAAAATTGCACACTATTTAGAATCATATGGAAGATTGCATTAAGTCACTAGCAATTAAAGAAATATCAATCAAAACAGCTCTTAAGTTTTTTCTCAAATCTAGAAAATTGACAAAAGTTACAAAAGCTGTACATAGTCAATGTGGAGGAACTAGAGAAAGATAATGCCATTGGTGAAACAGTGAATTGGTGTAATTATACTGGAAAAACAGTTTGGAGTTATTCTAAAAGAATTGACCAAAATGTCAATACCTTTTGACTCAGAGTTCCCACTGTTGGCATATAACCCAAAGAAGTCCCAGATAGAAAGAAGGGCCCATAAATATCAAAATATTCACCACCACATCACTAAACAAATTGTGGATATATATATATATATATATATATATATATATCCATATATATGAATATAATAGAATATGAATGACCACACTAACAACAAATATGAAGAATTCTGAGAAGCTTGAAAAAGTAAGCAGAATCAAGAAAACAATATATACAATGGCTATGTCAATGACAAAATAAAAGAATGAAACTGAATATCATATGATTATAATAATTAAGAAGCTTGGTCTTAGAGCTGAGAAAATGTAGCTCCTTTCTTTGCAGAGGGGGTGGATTAGGGACATGTGGATCTAGTGGACAATTTTGATTAGCTAATTTCTTTATTCATTTTAAAATTCTTTGTTACTAGGGATGGTTCCTCTATCCTACTTATAAGAGAGGAGGGGACATAATTCAGAAACAAAAGTGATATTAAAACCTAAGATAACAATAATTTTTTAAAAATTAAAAACCCACATGGTGTGACCTGAAGTATACAAGATATCCATAGCTGGTTGTTTTTGTAATCCATCTGGAACCTATCCAGGATTAAGACTGATGTTTTATGTCAAGGTTTTGATGTAGAGTTTTTAAATGTTTATATTAACTCCCCCTCTAGCATGTAAACTCCTTGAGAATATGACTGTTTTCTTTTTATCTTTGTATCCTCATCACCAAGCACAGTGCGTGGCACATCATAGTCATTTAATAAATGCTTGGTGATTTAAAGTTACCTGTACTATCACTGCAGGAATCCAAACTAAGCTTATTTCCTTTAATGCCAGAGTTACTAGATTGGCAGACTGGGGAATGTTATAGATGTCATTTAAACAAGATTTTAGAGAATGATTTGCCAGTGTTGTTCCAGCTGTTGTGGAAAAGAAGCAGAAGTGGTACAAAGCAGAAGTCTCCAATTTTTGAATGCATATCCCCATCATTTTGAAAAAAAATAGACACACCCCATACTTGCCTATTTCCTAATGATATTCATGTATTACTGTACTAAAATTTATACATAAATAGAAATTTTAAAAGGATGAGATAAAGATGAAATACTTAATCCTTGTTGATAGGGAGCCACTGGAGTTTTTGAGTAAGGGATAGACTGGTTTAGGAAAATTACTTTGACAGTTGTGTAGGGGATGAATTAGAAGTACAGAATTAAGTGCAAGGATAATAAATTAGGTTATTGCAGTAGTTCAAGTATCATGAAAGGTAAGGAATTGAAAATGACACCAAGATTAGAAATTTGGGTAACTGAAAAGATGGTATATTTTAACCACCTAATACTTATATAGGGAGCTTTGAGCTGAATAAGAGAAATAATAAAGAATCAAGTATGCAGATTCCAAAAAAAGTTAAATGTTTCAGATCAACAATTAGTATTAGATGATACTCTATTGAGGTAAGATATAGGTTGAGTTTTGGATGAAAAGGGAACTCTTGGTGGTTATAGAAATTCATCAAGACCTAAAATGGCTTCCAGGCAGAAGCAAGGAGGACAAATACAGAAACCATTTCCTTTTCTGCCCAATGCTCCATGAATAGAAACCCCAAGAGAAGAGAGACTATCTGTCATCTGATTTATTGGGGTCTGGAGACATCACCATACATCCTGAATCGCCTACTCTCCCAAGATGGGCTAAAGTTATTGATCCACCCATAGAGAGTCAGACGTGAAAACTGGTGGCTAAAGAAATTTGAAGATTATATTACCAATGATTTGACATTCTTAAAGTGATAGATATCAGTCAAGATAAGGTGATGAGAACAGTTTGATATTTGTTGAAGATGGATAGATAGATTTTTGTATATACATATATATCCACAAACATATATGTGTATATATATATATATATATATATATATATATATATATCAATCTTAACATATGATGCTATGGATAATGTACCTATATGTGCCTATGTGTTTAGTATAGTGTAGCTTTAATGTGGAAACCATGTACCATTTATTTAGAATGTTTTATCTGTAACTGTACAACATGTAACTTCATAGTGTATGTTGTCTTGATCATGTGGACACAATATAATTTTCAGGAAATGAAATTCTTTTCTATTTTTACAGAAGCAAGGATAGAACAGACATGGCTAAGAGAAGAAAAGGACAACCGGGTGGCACAGTGGATGGAGTGCCAGACCTGGAGTCAGGAAGACTTGTCTTCCTGAATTCAAATCTGGCTTCAGACATTTACTAGCTGTGTGACCCTGGGCAAGTCATTTCTCCCTGTTTGCCTCAATTCTCTCATCTATAAAATGAGCTAAAGAAGGAAATAGAAAGCAACTCTAGTCTCTTTGCCAAAAAAAAAAAATCCCAAATTGAGTCACAAAGAGTCAGAAAAATGGAAATGATTTAACAACAACAAAAGAGAGGAAAGGGACTACATTTTCCACAATTCTGGACTAAGAATAAGAACACTCTTTGGAAGGACTCTGTTCCTGTTAGGCTGTACTTCCTGTGAGGCCATTTGGCCCACAAGATAGATTGATTTGTATCAGTGGAATTGACAGAAGAAAGTGATGAGATGAAGGAGTAATGGTGGCCTCTTCAAGGTTCCTGACCATATGAGGCAGTGAGAACATGTAGGAATTAGCCCTGGAGCATCTCCAAGGTCCCACAAAAAGAGAAAAGATGGGGTTGAGGAAAAGTTGGCAAACTGACCATGAACAGGAGCAGCAAGTAATGTCTTAGGAAAGCCAAGGTGGAGGTTCCAGTGGAAAGAGTGACAGTGGAGAAGCAGGTTATCATTTCAATTCAATTCAGACTTGGTCCATCACTGAATACTTAATTTCCAGCCCTGAAATCTAGGAGAATAATCAGACTAAGACTTTGCTTCTACCTTCTTTAGCAGAGCCATGAGTTTTAGTAGAGCTTAAATTTCAAAACACTCTGAAGACAAAGGAGAATAAAATTATACCCTCACCAGAGAGTGAACAAGTTCATTTTCTCGTTTTATTATTCGTTTCTGTTATGATTAAATGTAATAATTTAAAATAGTACTCTTCTTTTCCTGAATCCGTTAGCATGGTAAACAAATTCTTAAAACATCTTTAGAAGCTGTCTGTTTTCTAATTGGAAAGAGGTAAAACAAACCATATAGTTTTATAAAAAGCTTTTTAAAGCAACTATAATTTAGATCTAAGTCTGTTAGGATCCAGAATTGGTTGGATTCACTGTCTACAAGAGATTCATTTCCTTAGAAGGGGGAAACATCAAGCATTTACTTGATACCTACTATGTGTCTGGCACTGTGCTAAGAACTTTACAAATACTTTCTCATTTGATCCTCAGAAGAACACTTGGAGTAGTTTTTACTCATTTTATACTTGAGGAAACTGAGGCAGAGAGAAATTTCAGTGATTTGCTCAAGGTAATACAGATAGTAAAGATCTGAGATCAAATCTGTATGACAAGGTCTTCTTGACTCCAGGTCCAGCTTTCTACCTACTACATCACCTAGCTGCCTCATAGCCTTAGCTTTAGGGTTACCATGTTCTAAGAGTCTTTTGTGTAAATGCAAATAGCCCATACACAAGACAATAAGTTATAGACATTATCATATATTGCCAGAGAAAATGGTACACAAAAAAATATTCATGTAGTAGGAGCTCAGGGTAAGAGAATAGAAAAACTAAGGTCATAAGAAATTGCAACACAAGGGAAGATACCATAGGAGGGGACTCTGATAGCTGGGAAATAGTACAGGGGTGAGTGGGTGCTTTGGAAGGAATTTTAGATGAAAGAATTTGGATCTTTGTTTTATTATTTTGCATGACTTCTGTCTGAGCTTAAATGTTATCTCATTTTTTAACATGGAAAATAAAACCTTGAAAAAAAACTTTAAATAAGCCATTTACTTCTA
The DNA here is from genome assembly GCF_902635505.1 of Sarcophilus harrisii. Lineage (NCBI taxonomy): Eukaryota > Metazoa > Chordata > Mammalia > Dasyuromorphia > Dasyuridae > Sarcophilus > Sarcophilus harrisii. The sequence continues at coordinate 517,868,859 of NC_045427.1, read as the reverse complement.
TTACTATATTTAGCTTAATGATAAGAAAAAGAGTTCTGGCCTAATTTCTTGAAGAACTCATTCAATAGTCCATAGTTCTTTGAGACAGAACAATTATGGAATATTTTGGCCACATAAAAACATTTGTAGTATTTGATTATAGGTGATGCTTCTAAAACATCTTGTCAGTTCACAGTCCAATCTGATAACATTCATCAATTATAAAGGAAGATGTAACCTGTGTGTCAATGAAGAAATCTTGAAATATGAAGCTCTCACTAGAAGTGATTTGTTGCAGTTCAATTCCAGACATTTATTAAATACTTGCAAGACAGTATGTAATTTAAATGTGTGAGTAATTAGAAGCATAGAATCATAGAACTGGAAAGGACTTTAAAGGTCGTTTCATCTAACCTGCCACTTAACTCAGAGATTCCTTGCTCAAAATTTTAGATGCTTGTCTCTTCCAGGGAGAGGGAGATTATTACCACTGGGAGATAGGTAATAATCAAGAGACAATCCATTCTATTGTTACTATTAGAAAGTTGTTTATAATATGCCTCTTTATAAATTCAGCTGATTGGTCTTAGATCTGCTTTTTGGAGCTATACACACACACACACACACACACACACACACACACACACACACACACATTTTCTCCCTCCTCCATTTGATAAACAGTTATTTCTTTCATGCTTTGAGTAATATTAAGTTGAATGTTTTCTTTATGCTTCCTTTAAGAAAAATAAGATATTTATTCTTCAATTTTGCAGGAAAAACAAGGAACAATTTTTATATTATTTGAAACTCAGAAGAGGTATAGATTGGGAGTATTGTGAGTATGAAATATTTAAGTATAGTTAAAGAAATAGGCTGTTGCAATTGAAAGCAATTCTACTTTTATGTATTTTAATCAAAGTGTTGATTTATTGAAAGACCATTTAGTTTTGTTTAGAAAAACAGATGGTATTGCACAAAGTGGCCCTTGAATACGTTGGTTTTTAAAAATATGATTGATTTGTTGCCAAAAGGTTAGTTGTAACAGCTATCTACACAAGCACATGAGTACACATAGACGCAAACACATGCGTGTTGCATATGCCCAATGCCAACATTGCTGCCAGCATCCATCTCTAAAGCTGGAAAGCTGAGAAGCTGAGAATGAGCTCAGCTGGGATGGTCCAAATAAGCAGCACTAAGCATTTCACTTTAGCTTTCCCCGTGGCTTTCCTGATGTCAGTGGCATTTGTGGTCTCTGGGATAGGCTGATGGACATTTCCTTGAATGTTCACGTGCCCCAGAATTTGAGCACAAAAGGAAATACCCAAAGCCAAAGGGCCACACCCTCAACCCTAACTGGTCTTTCTCCTGTGCTCAAGTCCATTGATCTTATGCTCCTATTACCTAATAAAGGCCCATTTTCAAATATAGCAACCTTATCTTACCTCAGCACACTCCTAGAGACTCCAGCACAGTATCTCTCTCTACTCATCTCAGCTGTTCTCTGAAGACATCAAAGGAATAAGAGCCTATATATTTGATATACATTGCTCATCCTTCTTTCACAATGGCCCCATTCTCATAGGTACCCTGACAAGTATATAGGGGAAGAGAAGAGGAGGGCTGAGGATGTGATGCACAGATTCACTCATTCATCAGCTGTATGCCAGGCACTACGATGGACATAAGGATGAATAAAGCAGTTTATAATCTACTATTTTAATTCACTAATGTTACAAGTATACAAGTAACCCTAATACAAGACAGACTATATATCATGAAAGGTTTGAACAGATTGTTGTTTTTTTTTTTAAAGAATAATGGCTTTTTTATTTTTCAAAATGCATGCAAATGTAGTTTTCAACATTCACTTACAAAATCTTATGTTCCAAATTTTTCTTCCTCCCTCTTCCTCTCCTCCTTGCCCTGGAAAGCAAATAATCCAATATAGCTTAAACATGTACAATTCTTCTAAACATATTTCCACATCATTCTACACAAGAAAAATCATATCAAAAGGGAAAAAAACAAGCAAACAAACAAAACAAGAAAGGTTAAAATACTATGCTGTGATTCAGTTTTCATAATCTTCTCTCTGGATGTTGATGGCACTTTCTTTTTTTTTATTTATTTAATAGCCTTTTATTTACAGGTTATATGTATGGGTAACTTTACAGCACTGACAATTGCCAAACCTCTTGTTCCAATTTTTTTCCCCTCTTACCCCCCAGCCCCTCTCCCAGATGGCAGGATGACCAGTAGATGTTAAATATATTAAAATATAAATTAGATACACAATAAGTATACATGACCAAACTGTTATTTTGCTGTACAAAAAGAATCAGACTCTGAAATATTGTACAATTAGCCTGTGAAGGAAATCCAAAATGCAGGTGGGCAAAAATATAGGGATTGGGAATTCAATGTAATGGTTTTTAGTCAGTTGATGGCACTTTCCATCACAAGTCTATTGCCTTGAATCACCTCATTGTTGAAAAAAGCCAATTCTATCACAGTTGATAGTCTCATAATCTTGTTGCTGTGTACAGTTCTGTTCTAACCTCACTTAGTATCAGTTCATGTAAGTCTTTCCAGGCTTTTCTGAAATCAGCCTGCTCATCATTTCTTATAATACAATAATATTCCATTACATTCATGTATCATAACTTAACCAAACAGACTGTTACAAGGATTCATACATAGAAGAGATCCTATATGGTTGATAAAACTCAAGGAAAGTTCCATGAAGAAGGAATCTTAAAGGATACAGAGAATTCTGAAAAAGATGGGAGTGAGGAGGTAGAAGGCAGATGTGGCAGAGTGATGGAAGGAAGCAGGCCATCATTTCAAGCAAAGGAGACAGCATGGCAAAAAGCATGAAAGCCCAAAAGCCAGCATGCTTGGGGAAGACCATCTAATCAACATTAATTGGAATGTCAAGAATGTGTAGGGAAATGGGAGAAATAAGGTTAGAAAGATGGGTTGGGGGGGAAGGAAAGGAAAACTGATAGATGGGTAGAAAGAAAGCTAGAGATTCCTTGCTCAAGTGGGAAGCCCTTTCACTGCAATGCTCAGCAAAGATCTCTAGTGATTAATCAAGATATTCCATGAAATGGTAAGGTCCTCTGTCCCCTTTTTTATCCAGTTAATGACTTCACGCAGCTTTCCATGGCTGCTTCCTACAAATTAGCTATTCCTTAGTTGATCCCTGCTATGTGCATGTGTTTCCAGGGTCTTCTTGCTCTGCTTAGACTTAGTAATATAGTAAAGATATTGTTTTAGACATAAAATCTGAACATTTTAGAGCTGAAAGGGACCTCAGAGCTCCTCTCCAGGATGTCATGTGAGTATTCAGTGCTTTTCCAAAAAGTGCCTCCTTCCTCAGGGAAGGACCACTGGACCCAGATGGCAAGAGGAGGAGGAGGAGAAAGTGAGGTTGATGACTTTGCACAGCCCTCTCTCACTTAGACTCAATTCACTTGCATGAATCATTTCCCTGATGTCCTCTTTGAGAAAGAAGGACAAACATCTTCTGTCAGTAGTAGTGGGTGCTTCCTCACTGGGGACCCAACAACTGGTTGGTTGAGCAACACATCTCCTTCTTTCTCTTTTCTGCTTTTTCTTGCCTTCTCTCTGTCTGTGATAAGACATATCATACATTGTCCTGTCCAAAAGAATGTAAATTTTGATCTATATCTAGTCACGGTCCCAGAAGGCTCTGGAAGGAAAAGTGAGACAGGTGACCTTTCACAACCCTCCCTCATTTAAATCCAACTCACTTAAAGGCCATGGAATCACCTCCCTGATGTCACAGTCTTCTTGGTGATGGAAGGATGGACAACCACACTAGCTCCTTAATGTATTAATGCCCAAGCAAATTACATTAGCTTTCTATTTGTGTTTCTAGCAAGAAATATGCAAACAAGATATACTTGGAATACCGAATCCAGTTCTTTTCCTATCTATAATAGCAGCTCTAACACTACTATGAGCACATACATGAATACAGGTTTGACTTGCCTCCCATTCCTCAACCCTCTAATTCTCAAACTTTTACTTTCCCTAAAAAAACCCAGCAGTTTATATAACTAGTGCCTGCCAGCGCCAGTGCCGGGGGTGAGCCATTTTCCCCTTTCTAAATCTCTCATTCTGATATCATGGAATACAAAAGGGCACAGGCCTGTGGGGAAGAACTTAGGGAACCAAGCAATAGCAGTGCCAGCAGGTTTGCAAGGAGTTTGTAGTTATCAGAGACTAGGAAAAGTTAATTGGGGAATCTAACAAGTTAGAAAAGGTTTAGGAGGAGGGTAGATCCAGAGGTTAGGAATCTAAGCAAACACATTAAGTTAAGGCATTAGGGGTTCCTTAAATACAATTTTACTAGGACAGAAAATGATGAGAAGGCTTACACAAATCTGGGCCTGCATCTGTGACCCTATAAAGTGTCTTCAGCCTGCAAAGAAATGTAATTATAGGTCATGTACTAAGCACTGGGAATACAAAGAAAGCCAAAAGCACTAAATCAGTTCCTGCCTTTTAAGGAGCTTAATGGGGGTACCAATGTGTAGATGATAGGGAGCCATTGAAATTTATTAAGCAAGGGCTGACTTGGGCAGACCTACAGATCAAAAGTCTCTGATTAGAACTTTTCTTTAGCAATTGGTTGAACTTCTCTTATGACATTTAGATTTGTTTTATAGCCATTTCTTGAATATTCCTTATATTGAATTGGCTGTCATATCAAAGGTATCATTAAGCCATTAGGTCTTCTCTGCTAACCCTCTCCCTGCCCTAGATTTGTCACAGATATTATTTTCTTTCCTTGTCTCTTTAACCTGTTCTTACACAATTGAGCTTTTGAATCCAAATATTTTAAGTCTGATCATGTGGAAGAGACATTAAAGTTATTCTGCTTGACCCCACAGGGCAGAAGCAAGGTCAGTTTATAGAAGTTAACCAAAAGCAAATTTCTACTTATATGAAAGGGAAAGGGGGGTAAACATTTCTATCAATCAGTTATCTAAAAATGAAACAGACTACTTTGAATTTCCCAATTCCAAAAGTCTTGAAACAGAAATTTGTCTGGAATCTTGAAGAGATTATTGCTGCTAAGGTTAGACTTTGTTGGCCTCTACAGTACTTTCCACCTTTTCCCTTCTCTAAGAAGTAGCAAAAAGCCTTAACTCAAGGAACTTAGATTTCAGAGAAGTCAATTCAAGACACCGTGATACAACCAGTAGAATAGTAACATAAGAGTCAATTCTTTCTAAAAAAAATCCAGAAATTGTACTTTCACTACCTTTCTTAAAAGTTGCTGTGAGACATCCAGCCATTCTGGAGAGCAATTTGGAATTATGCTCAAAAAGTTATCAAACTGTGAATACCCTTTGATCCAGCAGTGTTTCTACTGGGCTTATACCCCAAAGAGATACTAAAGAAGGGAAAGGGACCTGTATGTGCCAAAATGTTTGTGGCAGCCCAGTTTGTAGTGGCCAGAAACTGGAAACTGAGTGGATGCCCATCACTTGGAAATGGTTGAGTAAATTGTGGTATATGAATGTTATGGAATATTATTGTTCTGTAAGAAATGACCATCAGGATGAATACAGAGAGGATTGGCGTGACTTACATGAACTGATGCTGAGTGAAGTGAGCAGAACCAGGAGATCATTATATTACTCAAAAACGATACTGTATGAGAATATATTCTGATGGAAGTGGATTTCTTCGACAAAGAGAAGATCTAACTTAGTTTCAATTGGACAGAAGCAGCTACACCCAAAGAAAGAACAATAGGAAATGAATGTAACCTGCTTGCATTTTTGTTCTTCTTCCTGGGTTATTTATACTTTCTAAATCCAATTCTCCCTGAGCAACAAGAGAAATGTTCGGTTCTGTACACATATATTATATCCAAGATCTACTGTGACCTATTTAACATGTATAGGACTGCTTGCCATCTGGCGCAGGGGGTGGAGGGAAGGAGGGGAAAAATCGGAACAGAAGTGAGTGCAAGGGATAATGTTGTAAAAAATTACCCTGGCATGGGTTCTGTCAATAAAAAGTTATTAAAAAAAAGTTGCTGTGAGAAAAGAATCTCATAAATATGAGTTATTATATATTATTATAGAATCAGAATCTTAAAGTAGAAAAAGACTTAAAAGGTCACTTTATGATTAATTCTGTCCCTATGGTTGGGGTATATAGAGTGTGTGTATGGACTTGTTGTGAATGTAGTAAAATTAATGGAATATTTCCCCTTGTAACACAGGTAGATAGCAACCTATGAGTGTAAAAGAGAAAGTAGACCACCACATAGTTCTATTGTGTGGAAGCAAGGATGAGGTAAAAGTCTCAATAATGCTGAGGTTCAAGTGTTTTTGTATTCAAGAGAATTATGTCGGGCATGAATTATTCTCATGTGAATAGCAACAGTTCTATTAAACTAATTTAAACATTAAAAACATATGAGCTTATACTACTGTCCTAGCTCAGTGGTAGCCTTTTGCTTGGAATAACTGAACCCAATGCTATCTTCTGCTAAGTTGATTAATAAAAAATATTTATTACACAAATCCTTTTTGTTGACAAGTTAAAATGGAGCCTCATCTTTCATATCTCCCTGAAGATTGCCACCTTGTGAGATTGAAAATACTCATTAAATTCCATCACCAGACAGGCACAAATGAGAGGGTGATTGTTTTTAAGCATGTGAGGGGAATCATTGGTAAACTCATTTGTTTGGATATCATTAACAGAACAATCGGAGAGGATCTCCAGGGGGTCCTCATGACCTTTGCTCACAATCTCTTCATCATCCATCAAGAAATATCATCACCTAATATGCAAGGCGAGACCAATTTTAAGGTGAGGTGTTAATTAACTAACGATCCTGGTTAATTTCTGTACAAGGGCTGAAAATACCTCATGCTGTATTGTAAACAAGTGCTAAACCATCCTTTTTTATTGTTAGCAGTACATATTTTACAATGTGGAGGGTCAATATTGTAAGGTTCCCACTGAACTTGTTAGTTAAATTTAATAGTTTGAAACTTTTCCTTTGAAATGTAGTAGACTTACTTTAACTTAATGACATTTCCAAACCCATGTTTCAAAAGTGAAAGAGCCCATTAGAATGTCACATGGAGGTCAGGAGACTGTCACAATCAGAATCACAAGCTAAAAATGGCCTTTAAATAATACCACAGACTGGTTGGTTATTTCTTGAGGAATTAAGAATCAATGAAGTCATAATAAGATAGACTAACTCCTGTGTGCTTCAGTTTCCTTATTCTTTAAATAATCTCTAAGGCTTCTTCCTGCTCTAAAATTTGCTAATTTAAAGATGATAATGATTTAGGTATCCTAACATGGACCATTGGAACACAAGTACTATATTTTGTATCATTTGCTCTGGCCCAGTTTTATTTAATTATAATAGTTATTTTGTTTCTGATCTCCTGAGGCCTGTGAGTAGTTTCAAGGATATTGACAAAAGTTTAGGGTAGGATTATATACCAGAGATCTTCAATGTTCAAAAAACAAGATGGTTGTAATCCTAGCTAGACAAAAATGGTCATATAAGAATGATTCCAATTCATCATTAACCAACCAGCCATGACTTAAAAACCAAGATTAAGTAAATCAGAATATCATATTCATTTTTCCTCATAAGTCTGTTCCCCTGAAACATAAAGCTGTACATTTATTCTTGAATACATTCAATCATTCAATATATTTTCTTCTATAATAGGTCAATTTTAATAATAATAACAATACAGTCTCCTATTGTACAATGGTTTATACTTTTCTGGATATTTTCATATTCATTATCATATGAAGAAATAGCATTATATATGGTCCCATTATATTAAAGATATTCACTGTCCAAATGGGACCAGTACTACATCCCTTTTCACTAGTCCCAAATGGCACTTGTTCTATTTCACATCACAGTCCATTGCTAGTCTAGTATATCTGTTAACTAACTGTCCATATGCACAAATTTGCAAATGACATGTCCAAATTTGGAGATCATCCAAAATCAGTTGGCCTCTTAGCTTAGTCCTAAGGCAAGCAAAGTATAAACTCATATTCAAGTGAAAACTATTTCTATTGCCTTTTTCTATGGTTGTAGGTATGTGTATATCTTTATATATTTCCTCAAAACTCTTTCAAAGTGTGTTGATACGTCAATTGTTTTTAAATGTCCTTAAATGGTTCCCTAGCCTGTACAGGGGACTAAATTCAACAAACTGTTTGAAATAACATAATTTGTCTAAAGAAAAGTAGGGGCCAAAGGTGTTGGCTTTGTAGGACATCTTCATTTCCTTGTTTCTTATCTATCTTATCAGTATAGAATGCCCATTTTTAAAAAATAACTTATTTATAAGTTAAATGGATAACTAGGGAGGAATGGATTTTTTAGCCCTACAAGATAAAATATTAAAAGCCCCCAAATTATAAAAATGATAATGATAATGATAGCTAGTATTTATATATACCTTTAAGGTTTGTAATGCAGTTTACAAATATCATCTCATTTGATCCTCACAACAACCCTGGGAAGTAGATGTTATCATCATTTAACAGATGTGGAAACTGAGGCAATATTCAGGATCTCACAGCAAGTTAAGTGTCTTCGTCTGGATTGGATCTCAGATCTTCCTGACTACAAGACCAATTACTCTAACAATTGTGCTATCTCAATGCCTCTATAAAATAATAAATAAATAAATAAAAATAATAATCACATCAAAATTATTATCTGTATATGATAAGAATTTGATTTCTGTAACACTTTTGTGTAAAAGCATTTGCCATCTACTCCTTCATTTATCCAACAGAATATGTCAGAGTAGCTTTTCTTTTCAGTTTCCTGACAAGCAAAGTAAAGTACTGTGAGATTAAGTAATTTGCCTAATATTGTCATCTAGTTAGTGGTGATTCAGGACCAGAAGCCAGATTTCTTGACTCTTACACTGAACCAGGTGCTCTACCTTCTCCATGCTGACTCAAATATAGTGTCTATTCCTATATATAATGGAGGATAAATCTACCTGCAAAGTAAAAACTATGTTTAAAACAAATTATTGGAGCTCTTTTCTGAAAAGTAAGCAATGACTTTACAAGCCTTCATCTGCCTATAAGCCATACTTGTAATTCATAAGACTGCATATGATTGCCAAGAAGGTTGTATGACCATTTTGTAAAAGACTAATAGATATTGTTTTCATATTCATTACAGAGATTCGTTAATGATATTGAGACAGTCCTAGGAATTACAGCAGAAAATAAAATAAAATTTGAAGAGCAAGCTGCCAAAACTGAGAATGACTTAATCTGAGAATCATAGATCATTGATATCTGCAAATTCTATCATTCTTGATACTCATTTGGAAATTACAACGATTTTCTCAGTGACTGGAGGAGATATAACTTTTTTTTTTCTAGCAGTCAAATGAAAACTAAGTAGTGTGAGAAACTGGAACGATATTCTTTGTTATTTACTATTAAGGGATCTTAATTTATTTGTCAAAACTATAATTGTAATTCTGTATTTAAGTTTGTATGCACTCAACTTGTTTTAGCCAACCAAAAGAAAAACATCCAACAAGAGAAATCATTTCTCCATTTAATACTATGCCTTTATATGCTTCAGACTTAAGAAGCTTCTATTTTTTAAACTTCATAGGTAGGTGGGTTGAGGGAGAATAACTTGTGGATCCTTGATTATTCTTGAGAGGAATTTGTCTCCTATACTTTTTTCCTAATAAAAAAACTTTTTCTTTCTTCTTTATTTTTTTTAAACCTATAATCATTGTCATCTTTCAAAACCTAATTGTCCTTTGTTTTCTTTTTAAAAATTGTTGAGATTTTTAAAAATCCTTTTACCTTAACTGTATTTTCTTTATGCCAAGTCAAAAAAAAAATTTTTGGTCATTTCCAAACAGTTAATCCTAGTAGTCTACCATTAGCCTTTAACTAAAGCTACAGAATTTATCTAGGTGGCAGCATGCACTCTTATTTTAAGCTGCAGAATAACCCCAATCCTGTCAATTGAATAAATAATCTTGTTCCCCAGTACTTGGGGTTCACTGCAATCATAGGATTTTCACTAGTAATGGTACATATAATACATGCATTTAGCTGTATTTTTTTAAAAGGCAATTGTCAAAAATAAAGGGTGCCGAGTATAAGCCAGAGTATTTCAATACCCTAACTGCAATATGATCCAGTTTTGTGAGAGAATGGAAAAAAAAGTCTAAATCACAATGTTTTAAGTAATATTAATTTCTGTTTTAAATAAACATTTTAAAATGAGTATGTTGAATTTTTGTTTTGTTTTTGTGATAGTATTTCTATCATTCCTTCTCTTCACTTTAGCTCTAGATTGAGCATTCCTGTTCTATATTTTGACCATTTTCTTTTAGTTTCGGCCTTTATTTTCCTGCAGTTGAAGACACATTTATCACTCAGGTTTCCTGCCCGAGTTAGGTACTAGGATGACCCTTCCCTCTTGCCAGATATCCTCGAATGCATATCAGATGTCCATTGTCCAGACACTCGACTGATAGAAAGGACAACAAGCCCATTAGAGTCAAACCTCAATCCCAGCCAGAGCAACATAAGGTCCCAGAGACTCATTAGTTCACTGGCACAGTAGTGTCCTGAGAGTAAATGAAACCCTCTGTCTCCTTATGTCTCTCATCTGCTCTAGACTTTAAAAGAAAACTGTCTCAGTTTTGTTCAGCACAGCAGTGGAATTGTTCACATGGTGAGAACCCTCTCTTAACAGTAAAAACTGTTAAATCTATTAGGGACCTTTTTTTATTTGAATTTTGATTAGCACTTCTGAGCCTGGGGCTGCTGGCAAAGAGGAGAACTAGCTTATTCCCATTTACCTTCATGGGCCTACACTGCGGCTGTCTCAGACGATGTCACTGCATCTCTTCTGTCGTCAACTACAAACTGCAAGATCCAGACACATCGAGTCTATTGTCAGACACAGTTCTCTGCAGCAAAACATGGGGACCTTCGTATCTGCGTTATCTGATATTTAACAATAAGGTTAAAGCTGTTCTGAATGAGTGTGCATCATAGGATTGCACATGGATTCAGAACTGGAAAGGATCTTAAATCTCCCTCTTTATTTTATGGATGAGGAAACTGCCAAAAAAGTGAAAGAGGCAGGATTGGGATCCAGAGCATCTAACTTGAAATCAGGTGTTTGTGGTTCCCCCACACACACTTTATGTATTCCAGGAGTTCTTATAATTTTTCTACTTGCAACTCCTTTTTGCCTGAGAAATTTTCCCCAAGAAAACCTTGGGGATTTAGGTTTATAAAACGGGTATACAAATCAAACATTTACTAATAATGAATCAATCATCGACCCCCACATTCAGTTACAAGATCCCATATGAGGTCGTGAACCACAGTTTAAGAAACTGGGATATCATCCATGATAAGTGTACAAATAGTTCTGTCCTTCAAAAAATTAAAAGGTTAGACTGATTGAGTGAAGCCTATGAATTACACAAGATTTTTTAAAAAATCATAGTTTCCACTTAAAATATATAATTAAAAGAGTCAGCCAGGGGGCAGTGGCTAAAGTCCTGGGCTTGTCCTCAGGAAGACCTGGCTTCAGAATCTCCTAATACTTGCTAGCAAGTGACTGTGGGTAAAGCACTTGACTTATGTATACCTTAGTCTAGGGCTTCTTAAACTTTTTTAATCACTATAGTCCATTAAATAGTATGCAAATCAAACATTTACTGATAATAAATCATAATTTCATGGCTCTCACAATCAGTTACAAGTCCCCATATGGGGTCATGACCCACAGTTTAATAAGCTGGGCCTTAGTCAACTTCCTTAGACTTTACTACTAAGTTTAGATGGGTTAGTAGAAGGATTCCTTACATTGATAAAATTCCTGCTCCTTGCATTTAGGGATATGTAACTAATGAAATGATGAAATAAATGGTAGATAATGAAAATGCTAAGCATTAAATTGGGAATGCAAAACCAGCACCTTTAGCCTGTCAAATTATGCATATTACAAAATAAGATATAAATAGGTAAAGTGAAACAGTCATTTAAAAATTCAATTTATGGATGCCACATTCAAATTATAGATTCAAATTAGTGAAATTTTAATTGGTGCACTTCATGGTAGTATTCTAAATAGGAAACTGAAAAGTATTTTGGACACATCAGATTTTAGAGAAGTATTTTAAACCTTGTATATCAAATTCTCAGTCTATCCTTGTGTGAAAAAAAAGTCCCATTTATTTCAGGAATAGGATGACATGAATTCAGCATAAATTGTGTGCTTTGATGAGAAACATATATTCATATGAAAAATATATATCCATTCATTACATATTCTAAATTAAATTTTTAGAAAAAACAATAAAGAAGAATATAAAATCCAGGTTCTCTTCTAAAATAAACTGCACTTATTAACAAAAATTACTAATCCACATGCTAAGTGAATCGTGGATGGGCAGTTTCACTCATATCTCCTACTAAAAGTTAAAAGATAAGATTGATAGTACAGGAAGTTGAAGGAAATAAAGGAGAGAAGCATCATAGGCTAAAGGGAGGAAAAGGAAAAATATCAACTGGATATTCCTTTACTGAGATGCAAGACTGACTGAAGTTTATTATGATGGAGCCAAATGGAAATACAGGAAGGCTGAAAAGATGAGAGCTGTGATTAGCCCTGTTTTAGAAAAATTGGGTTGAGAAATTGAAAGAGTGTGTGTGTGTGTGTGTGTGTGTGTGTGTGTGTGTGTGAGAATAGGCTGCAAAAGAGAGAGATCAGCACTTTAAGAGAACTTGGGATGCTTATTTGGGCTAGGTGTGCATTGGTTCAGTGCTTAGCACAGTGCCTGGCACATAGGAAGTGCTTAATAAATGTTTGTTTCCTTCCTTCCTTCCTATATAATGATAAGTGCTAAACAGATATGTCAGGTACAAAAATATGTATTTTATCATAAGGAATAAATTAGTAACCATGCAATAACAATAATAATTAATAATCATTTGTATTCATTCAGCACCTACCTTCCAAAGAGCTCAAAGCACTTTACATTTGTTATCTCATTAATTCTCAAGACTGTCCCTATGGGGAAGGTAATAAGTATTTTAACATTGAAATGTTTATCTTTCAGAACTCTTCAACCATACATTAATTATATTTCCAAAGCTGTAAATGTTCATTAGTTTTATTTTACTGTTCCTCTGGCTTTAATGTGCATAACAGATTTGTTCAACTCTTGAAAACATGTCTAATCATAGTAAATCTTATTTGGGAAATAATCAAATTAAATTGCCAAGATGATGATGGGTTTGGAGGGGGAAAAGAGAGATGGGGATGAGAAAGCAATGTGAATTTTTTTCCCATGTAAGAACTGGATTAAATTGAAATTGTGTATGACTGTTTCTTCTAATTTACTCCAAACTTTTTGCAACCAGGGAGACAGAGATCAGGTCAGAGACCAAAGGAAGCTACTTACAGCAGTTGTTTTCAAAGGGTGATTCATAAACCAGTAAATATCCCCAAGACACTTTCAGAGGATCTATGAGGCCAAAATTATTTTTATAATACTATTAATATATTATTTGTCAGTTAAAATATTCCTTTTCCAACTATTATCCATATGAGGTCATATTTTAGTTTGTATACTTTAACCAAAACAACATATTACAATGGATTGAATACAGAAATACAGGTAAGAATCCAGCTGTTTTCTCTATTAAGTCAAACATTAAAAGAGATTTGCAAAAAATATGTTAAAAGATATTTACTTTTCACTAAATTGTTTTTGTTTTGAAAATATATTTTTCATAAAACGTTATTTATGCTAACATATAATAGGTTAATTGCACTTATTGTACATGTATTAATAAATATTTTTAAATTGATCAGTTTTTATTTCTAATATTGTATTTTTAGATATAACTCATAAACAAAACTTTTTGGAGATCCTTGATAATTTTTAAGAATGGAAGGAAGTCCTGAGTTTTTTTTTTTTTTTTTTAAGTCTGAGAACTGGTGGTCTGGGTAATTCCTGAAAAAATTCACTACTTTGCTTAACCAGTAGATAACTCCACATAGAGGGGAAAAGAGGAACAGAGAAGACTCAGAGGCTTTAAACCATTGACCATGCGGTCACACGTTCTAAAGCCAGGAAGGTCTGGACATCAAAACTTTCACGGGTGAATGAAGCTGTGGTATTCTCTTTGAGTGTCCTGGACATCTCTAATTCAATCTTTTAGCTAGGAAAATGGCAGATCATAATACCTGCTCCTTAGGGAAGCTTTAGAGATTAATTAGCTTATGTTGGGAGAATATTTAGAAGACAGAGTGTTTTACATAAATGTTAAGTATTATTATTATCTTGCTGCTTCAAAGGGAAGTTCTAACTTTGAAATGTGATTATACAGTTTCCCCAAAAAGCCCTTCATAACCACATATATAGGTTTATTTTCCACTGTAACAGTCTAACTCATGGTTGTGAAACTTTATTACACTTGATGGAGGGCCCTGGCTTTTATTAGTTTTAAACTGCTGGTTTCTGGGGTATTTATGTAAATGAGGGAAAGATACCAAAACAGTAAATAACAAGCATGTCCCTGCTGTTTAAAAATCTGTTGGTAAAAACAACTTTTGTTATGTTTATAAGAAGATCCAAAACATAACATTGAAAAATTATGGCCACATAAATTGTGTATCAAGTAATTCTTTTTTACTATCAAATGTTAGCATTCTGTTTTCTACCATTTTCACTCAGAAAAAAAAAGCTTTCAGAAATGTGATGCTACATTTCCTGAGTCTTTTTTATTTAACAAACTGATATAAAGCATACTGAATGGTTAAGATGTGGAGGAAATATTGCATTAAAATAGCTGTTGCTTCTGATTTTTTTTAAAGCTTATTGCAATATTATTCAGAAGTCATGTCATGGCAAATTCAGGGTCACATAATCCTGTCAGTAAAATAATGTCTTTAATTGATTCCAGTAAAAATTCAAAATTAAAATACTGGCTAGATTTGAATACGATAAAGAGGTTCAGATTTATTTCCTCCCTCAATAGTAGTCACAATATGTCTAATTATTTTATAATACATATTCCTCTGAACCTTATAAGCAAAACCACATTACCCAGATCTGAATTCTTAATCTCTCTGGTTTATTTTAACCATGCTTTTTCTGTGTTTTTTTCAATATTTTTTGTTTTTCTTTACCATCTATAGCCATATCACAAGGATTTTAAGGATTCTGGGGAGCAAGGAGGGGTGCTCTCCCATTAATGTGAAGAACTTGTGGAATTGGAATTCTTAACAAACTCCCAACAAATTGTTAATAAATTGTAGCCTTAGAAGTCCCCCAGCTACTAAGACGTTATATAACATCCATTGTTGTACAGTATGTTTGTAGGGCAGAACTTGAACCCAGATCTTCTAATCTCCAAGGCCATTCTTCTATTACACCAAGCTCTTTAAGAGATTTCATATAAAGACACAAATTAGATGATTTACAATTCTTTAAAATTGTTGCAACTTCAACCAGCCATTTAAAAAGTTTTTTTGTCAAAAGGAGAAAAAGTATGTATGTACAGTAGGATGAAGGTGGGGGTACAAGTGCATCCCAAGCAATTTTTTTCATTTATATTTTTTGTAATGTCAGATCAAAAAAAATCTATTACGGTGGAGGTGGTACTATATAGCCACGGACAAGTAAATGTAGTATATGTACAAATACATATAAAATAAGTGGAAAAGAGGATATTTTCAACTCTAGGTATCAGGAAAAAGCCTCTTTAAGGACCACAAGACACAGAGAGCAGGAAAATGTTTCATGGATGCTGGCAGCTTGTGCTAAGGCACAGAGATTTTTTTTAAAAAAGGAATGTAATATACAAGAACAACATATAGACCAGTTTGGCCAAATTATACATGTGAGGGCTTGTAATGTAGAAACTCTAGAAATATAAGTTGGAGCCAGATGTAAAGGATTTCTAATGCTAGATAAATTTGTATTTTTTATCCTAGAGGCAATAGAGAGCCACAGGGGACTAGTAGAAAATAGCAAGGACAATGAAAAAAAATGATAAATGAAAGTGTGATCATTCTAATAGTATGTGAGCAAAATTAATTCTCCCGTAAAATAAAGATGTTAATGTGTTATTGACCAAAATGTTTCTTATAATATATGTAATATGGAAAATAGAGAAATAAGAAGGATAGATCTGAGGGATTGACATAAGAGGGGTAGGAGTTAGAGCTTCAATCCACTATGACAGGTTATAACTGAATCATGAAAATTCTGAGTGGAGCCCAAAAGAAGCATATTAACATGATTCTCCTGATAGCAGTGGCAATATTTGGTTATTATTCCCAAATCTACTAGATTCTGGCCATGAATTTAAGACTCTGGCTAAATGGGACTAAGGCTCAAATCCAGGGCCTGACTGGTCATAGAGAATTGAGGTACAGTTGATTTACTCTCCAATCAATAACCAGGGCAACTCTGACTCAGTAGCAGCAGAAGGGAGTATCAGGTGGGTATGAATAGGTGTTATATTTGTCATTAAGTGACAGGTGGAAGCAGGGAAGATAGATATCTCCATAAGGGCCTTGTCCCAGCCAAGGGTTGGAAGTTGGATGTCCTTCCTAAACTGTGGCAGTCAAAAGTAAACAAAAATATTCCAGCTCTAACCAATCAGAGCCCACTGAGAGTCTCACAACCTTGCTTCTGAAAGTTGTGCCTCTCAAGGGAGCCCAAGATCTCCATTAATTTTTTTGTCATATCACATTACTGACTCCTTTTGAGCTTACAATCCACCAGAATTTCTAGATCTTTTTCAGATGAATTGCTGTCTACCTGTGCCCCCCCCATCTTAAACCTGTGAAGTCTTGCTAAAAGGTACTATAGACAATGAAGCAATATCAGTATTAAACATATATGCCCCAAGTGGTATAGCATCTAACTTCCTAAAGGAGAAGTTAAGAGAGTTATGAGAAGAAATAGACAGCAAAACTATAATAGTGGGAGATCTCAATCTTGCATTCTCAGATTTAGATAAATCAAATCACAAAACAAATAAGAAAGAAATTAAACCTGTGAAGTTTGTTTAAAAAAAAGAACTCAAGTACAAGATCTTATAACTATTCTTTTTTAATTTTATCTTATCAGATCAACCTCTTGCCTGTCCAGGTCTTTTTGTAAGCTGACTTTGTCATTCAGAATGTTAGCTCTTACTTTATAACATCTCAGCATTTTCTCTGTCTTTCTCTAAGTCATTAATAGAAACATCCAATTGCACAGAGCCAAGATCCTTCCATAAGTGTATAGAAGGCCTCTTTCCAGATTTACATTGAACCCCTGAAGACTTCATTTCAACCATTCAGCCAATTCCCAATCCCTCTATTTGTCCTTCTTATAGCTACCTAGCCTATGTTTTGCCATCTTTCCCACAAGAACAGCAAGAGATACTTTATCAAACACTTTGCTAAAATCTAGGCAAATTTCACCTACTGCATTCTCTTTATCTGCCCATTTAGTAATCCTGACCAAAAGAAGCAGTAAGCTTAGCCTGGCTTGACTTATTTTTGATCAAGCCAAGCTGACTCATTGTGATCACTGATAATCATACTACTCGCAATCCATTCATATATGCTGCCAGGCATTAAATTCAAGTTGACAGGTTGATAGGCTCCCAAAATTCTTTCTCCTTTCCTGAAAATCAGGACATTTGTTTGTTTTTCCAACCTAGCAACTCTTTTGTGGTTCTCAATGTCCTTTTAAATATTACTGATAGTTGCTCGGTAGTCATGTTGTCTCCCAATACCTTCAGTCCCCTTGGATGTACTTCATCTGGGCCATGTGACTTGAATTCATTATCAGATTCTCTCTTACTTTCTCTTCTGGGTGTTAACTCTCTATTACTTATTTTAGCCTTGCTTTCCCCAGTCTAAAGGCGTTCTCCTTAACAGAGAAAAGAAATAGAAATTAAGTAACTCTACTCTCTTTCTAGACAGTTAATATCATCCCATCTACCCCAAGCAATGATCCTATGTTTTACTTAACTCTCTTCTTTCCTCAATACAACTCAAAAAGGAAATCTAAACCCTTTTTGGTGCCCTTTGTTTTCCTCACTAGCCTCAAACTCATTCTGAGTTTGTTAGTACTTAATCACCAAAGATTTCTGAGCAAAGAATGACATGAAATAATAAATTTATACTCATAGCACTGAATTCAAATCTCAGCTCTGCTCCATATGGGCTATTTGACATTAGGTAAATTATTTCACCTCTCTGCCTCATCTCTAACCTGCAGGTGAAGAGAAATGCTATTCCATCTTGCACCAGTCTCTTCAGGTCCAAAAATAAGAGACTATTCTATTGCATCCTCTCCTGCTTGGCTTCCTGCATTTCTCATGGTTCCCTTCTGAGGATACAGTCTCCCTGGCCATTCTTTCCAGTACCGATTTTACTTTCAGCCATTCCCTGAGTCATTTGCCATTCCCCTTGTCATTAGGTTTCAGGGTTGAAATATTTCTTGCTCAATCCAGGAGATCATTATACATAGCAACAACAAGACTATATGATGATCAGTTCTAATGGACTTGGTTCTCTTCAACAAGGAGATGATTCAAACCACCTCCACTTGTTCAGTGATGAAGAAGAGCCATTTATACCCAGAGAGAGGACCATGGGAAGTGAGAGGACCATAGCATTTCTACTCTTTCTGTTGTTGTTTGCTTGCATATTTGTTTTCCTTCTCAGGTTTTTTCTTCTTTTTTTCTAGATCCGATTTTCCTTATGCAACAAGATAACTGTATAAATATGTATGCATATATTGGATTTAACATATACTTTTAACATATTTAACATGTATTGGACTGCCATTTAAGGGAGGGGGTGAAGGAAAGGAGGGGAAAAGTTGAAACAGAAGGTTTTACAAGGGTCAATGCTGAAAAATTACCCATGCATATGTTTTGTAAATAAAAAGCTATATAAAATAATAAAGATCATGTAAGACTTTAAAAAAAAAGAAATATTTCTTGCTCCCTATTGCCACTTTCAGGTTCTCCCTCTCTCATCATTTCTCATTGAATTCTCTGTCTCTGAAGTTCACTCAATCCACATTTACCATCCAATCAATTTTAATAGCTATTATCTACCAGAATCCAGAACATTCCGCTTCTTTCTTTGATGAGTTCAGTAGCTGTCTCACAATCCTTTTCTTTTTCCAGATTCCTACCCTCATACTAGGAGACTTCATCAATCATATTAATTCTTTTTTTAAAAAATTTCCTGAGGCAATTGGAGTTAAATGACTTGCCCAGGGTCACACAGCTAAAAAGTATTAAATGTCTGAGCCCAGATTTGAATTCCTGACTTCAGGGGCTGGTGCACCTGCCCTGCACCACTATCCCACTGCACCACCTAGCTGCCCCCATATTAATATTTCTTTGAACATCTTAACCTCATACTTCTTCAACTTAATTATTTCATATTACCTACTCTTCTACCTCAGCCACATATAAAGATGGTAATACCATCCATACCTGATCCTGCCATAGCCCACAATTCCACAAATATTTAAATTTACCCACGTGATTATATGCCACTGTCATTCTACTTGTTCATCTGCCTTGCAACTGTATACCTTGTTCTTCATCCACACTGTGAACTTCAATTCATAAACCTTTCAGTTTTTTCACAAGTTATCACCCTTACACTACTGATACCTGCCTTCTTTCCCCATTTTGAACACCTGATAATTCAGTTAAACTCTACACTATCTTCTCTGGAATCCCTTGCCCCCTTATCTTGTCATCTCTCTTGTCCTGTCGAGCCTCAGCTTGGATCGTTTCCACTAAATGATACCTTCACATTTACATACTTATTTGCTGAAGGAAACTGGGTACAATCATGAAACTATGTTAACTGAATGAGTTCACTACAAATTTATGCTGCATTATCTCTTCTGGGCCCTCACTGTTACTAAGTATTTTTTTTTATATCTCCCTAACCCACTCATTATCCCATTCATCACAGAAATTCTTCCAACCCTTTTATTTTCCATTGCTCTTCAGTTTTATCTTTGTAATATTTCTCAAATATCCCAGCTAAGATTCCACCTTCTAGAGGAACCCTTTCCCAACTCTTTTTCACTCATGTTAACTATTTCCTATTTATCCATTATAGAACTTGTTTATATGTAGTTGTTTGCACATTGTCTCCTCCATTAGATTGTGAATACCTCTAGAGCAAAAGTGTCTTTTACCTTTCTTTGTATCCCTAGAGCTTAGCATTAGTGCCTGGCACTTGATAAATGTTTATTGACTGTCTCTTTAGCCTCAGTTTTCTCACTTTGAAAAATTGGATGGTTGGAATAAGTATCTTATACTTTTCCAGCTTACAATATATAATCCATGATCCTGTCAAGACAAACTAGTCAGATCTTCCTCATTTTATAGAAAAGTAAATTGAGACCCCAAGAAATTATGACTTACCAAAAATCAAAATTGTTTATGCATCGAAGAGTTGGGGCAAGACCTTTGATCTTCTGATACCAAGTCTCATTTCTTTTTTTTTTAAGTATTTTATTTTTTTCTTTTTAAAGGTAATTTTCAATATTTAATATTCATTTTAAAAACAAAATTTTGAGTTCCAAATTTTTCTCCTCCCTAAGCTAGTAAACAATTTGATATAGATATTATATCATGTAAAACATATTCCATATTAGTCGTCATATAAAAAGAGATGAAAAGGGAAAAAAACTACTAAAAAATTAAGTGAAAATAGCATACTTTGATCTGCATTTAGACTCCATCAATTCTTTTGCTGGATTTGATTAACATCTTTTATAATGTCTTTGGAACTGTCTTGGCTCATAGTATTACTAAGAATATGTAAACCAATCATATTTTATCATTAAGTAATGTTGCTATTGATGTATCCAATATTCTCCTGATTCTGTTCACTTCAGTTTGTATCAGTTCTTCTAAGTCCAGGTTTTTCTGAATCTACCTGCTCATCATTTCTTATAATACAATAGTATTCTATTACATTCATATACCACAACTTGTTCAGACATTTCCCAATTGATGAGCATCCCCTCAGTTTCCAGTTCTCTGCCACCACAAAAAGAACTGATATAATTATTTTTGTATAAATAGGTTCTTTTCCCCTTTTCATGATTTCTTTCAGATACAAACCTAGTAGTGATATTGTTGGATCAAAGGTATGAAACAATTGCTGCATATATAAGTAGCATGATATCATTTGGGCATAGTTCCAAATTGCTCTCCAGAATGGTTTGATCAGTTCACAATTCCAACAATAGTGCATTAGTATCCCAATTTTCCCACATCCTCTTCAACATTTATCATTTTCCTTTTATGCTATATTAGCCAATCTGATGGGTGTGAAGTGGACCCTCACAGCTGTTTTGATTTTTATTATTCTAGTCAATAGTGATTTGGAGTATTTTTTCATATGAATGTAGATTGTTTTGATTTCTTCATCTGAAAACTGTCTGTTCATATTCTTTAACTATTTAACAATTGGGGAATGATCAAGTCTTATTCTTTCCAACATACCATTGTGCTTCCAAGAAACTAAAAGAAAATAAATTATAACATAGCAAAAATGGTGAGTGATCACATGCTGTTATACTCCTCTGTAAATGACACAGTATATCTGCTTGGTGCTGAGAAGTGCCAACCTGATGACACTTGCAATCCTAAACTTCTTTGATTCTTGAGCAAATGAGGTGACAGTGTCCCTGTTGCATATAGATGTCATTGAGCATCTTGGGCATAGTAGGGAGATGTCCTATAGTTACAGTATTTGCAGCAGATCTAATGTTAAAATTAGTCATGTAAAAGTTTTCACTCTAGTTCACACAAAAACAAGATTCTGGAATTGTGACTAGCAATTTTTCATGATTTGATTTATCTGAATAAAACCTATGAGGTTTTGAACCATTAAACATTCGCTTTAGGGAGAAAAAAAAAAGAACTCTACAGAAGAATAAACTGAGAAATGGAACAGATTTGTTTCTTGTAATAATTATGAGCAATATCTCAAACTCAGCATCCTTAGACCATTGAGCTATGTAGGATGAATGTGCTAATTAATCAATTACTACCCAACAATGTACCCTGTTTATTTACTGTAATGCACAAGAAATGTGTGCAGGACTGGTAATTATTAATCATCTTCAGTAACAAATATGACTCAAGTTCACCTTCATATAATTAATAGAGCATATAGTTAGTTTTACCATCTTGTTTTATTAGAAATAGCAATAAGGGATAAAAAGAAAGAGCTGAACCGCAAGTTGTGGTTCACTGAGATGCTGGATAGGAGAAATGTGAATATTGTCATAGCAGCAGCATTACTTATATCCAGTTAATTTGTTTGTCAGATATTATATCCATTGAAATACAAATTTCAGGGCTTTATTATATAAACTTCAGGCCTGAGATTGATATTGGTGTGTTTATTCGGGAGAACATTTTAAAAATTAGGGGGAAATGAAGTTTGCAATTAAGTTCTCATATATAGGAATTGCTGCTTCAAACAAAATTTTACAAATTTAGCTCACAAAATGACAAAGCTAAAAATGACCTTAGAAGTTGTTAGATCTGAATACAGATTGAAGAATACTTTTTAAAACTTTATATTTATCATTTTATTGTATTTGTTTCTTTTGCAACATGGCTAATATGGAAATATGTTTTACATGACTTCACATGTACAATTAATACCAAATTTCTTACTGTTTCAAGGAGGAGGGAGGGTTGAGAGGAAAGAAGCAGAGAATTTAAAACTCACAATCTTAAAAAAAATTAAATTATTTTATATGTAATTGAGAATTATTTCATGGAAAAAAATGTAAATAAGTTGGTAGAAGCTCTAATACCAGCACTTACTTAGTTCCCTCTTATGTTGGGACAAAATGAGTCAGTCAAAATCACTGAATATTTAACAAGGGTATATTTAACTTTGCCTTAATACAGCAAAGACATGCAATGAGGATATAGGGTAATTTTGCACCCCCCTTCCCCCAAAAACACACACTGTCATTATTCACTTGGGCTTCAAAAAACCCATCAAGTTTAAAAGGCTCTATATACTTTATGGCTGGGACTTTCTAATATACTTAGCTAGAAAACTGGGTCAGGGAATCCATGGCCATGAAGAATAAATATGTTCTTCCATAAAATTACTCTGGAATGGTTGTCAAAGACAGAATAGTGGGGTGGAGGAACAATGTGCCTTTTCTACTGTGACATTTCTTGCTTTCATATTGCTTTATGGGAATGTCATATTCCCAAATTAAACTATAGGTAATAGCCATATTTCTCTCTATATCCTATAGTCTTAACTCTAATTTATAAAGTGAACTAGGTTTTTTTAATCCTAAGTGAGTACATTTAATTTGAGGAAGAAACAAATATGATCCATGGATTTAAAACAATTATAGTAGTCACACATACTGTTATCTAAGTTAAGATAATTCAACTATACCTAATAGTGGGAGTGATATCTTCCTTGATCAGTAAACTGTCGGCACCATGGACAACCCCTTTTTCTTTTCTCACTCTCCTTCTTTCCTTTTTGCTGAGCAGAAAGAGCAGATCTCTGGAGTTTGCACACTAGAAATCCACCTATCAATGAAAGTTCCTGGGATTTTCCTATGCTCTGGGTCTATTGGCCTTTCTTTTTTTTAACTATCAGCCCAGATTTCTGATGGACTTCAGAGCCCTGGCCACATTCCTAGGAAGTGTCTATAATTTCCTCAATGAACATAGACTGTGAGTGTTCCGTGTTTTTGCAACCTTGACTGAAACCTTTGTGATTAAAGGTCTGGGGATGGGGAGAGGTTGCCTAATGTAGGTATTGGAAAATCAGGTCCTCCTTCTAAGGAAGAAACCAGCCTGCTACTTCTTTCCTTGTTGATGGTTCATAAAGGAGGTGAGAGTTAGAGAAGCAGCCATCATTTATTTTGAACAGTAGCCTTATAAAGAAAATCTGTCTCCTCAATTTGGCCTTTTGGGTGGTAATGGCAGTAATTTCCCCATTAAGAATAAGAAAGCAATGGTAGTCCTAGCTAATAACAAATAGTAATGGCATTAGTGAACACTAAAAGGCATTAAACTTATGGCTGGAAGATTAAAATGTGAGCTATCAATAGTAACAGGTTGCAAAAAACAAAAAGTAATAAACATTTATTATATACTTACTATGTGTCAGATACTGGGCTAGGAAATATGAATATGAAAACAAAAATCAAAGTCTGTTGTAAAGAAGATTATATTCTTTGTGGGGGAGACAACATTTACATTTACCAAATACATTCCACCAAAATGCAAAATAATTTGTATAAGAGACATGAGCTGCTAAAAGAAGAAATGGATCAGGAAAGGTCAAGCTGTGAAAATTTTTAGAACTAGTTAGTGAAATATTTATTTGATCCCAAAGGTTAATAAGAAGCCACTACATTTTACAGAGCAAAGTTATAACATAGTCTGACTTGTATTTTTGCAATATCCTTATGGCTGCTGTATGGAAGATGAATTTTAGAGAAGAGACATTTTAGACAGAAAAACTAATTAGGTAGAAATTGTAAATGTGATTGGGAGGTTTTAGGACCAGTGCTAGGATGGTAGCCATGTGCATATAGAGAAAGCAGTATCAACAAGACTTGGAAATTGTTTCAAAATGTGAGGTACACTAGAGTCAGGAGTCAAAGATGACTCCAAGGTTGAAAAAACTATGTGTCTAGAAATATGATGGTACTCTTCAATAGTAATAGTGAAGTTCAGAAAAACAGTGGATTTGATGAGAAAGATAGTGAGTTCTGTTTGGGAAATACTGAGCTCATGATGCCCCTACTACCCACTATCTTCGGAACAAAAACCATTAGTAAGTTAACCCACTCAACTTGTGAGAAATAACTACTGGACTTGGGAGTAGTGAAGTCTTTAATTACACAACTGCAGAAGTAGATGTCCTATAGAATAGGAATACTTGGAATCAATAGACATGTCTTTTTATACCCTGACACTGAAACACAAGTCCTTTCCCTGATTCTCCACTGAAAACCACAGAGGTCACAGCTTATCCAGAATTTTAATCCCTCCACATGAGTGTGAATCTCCATTTCCAATCACATCACTATATCATTAATCTTCCCTTGGTATTCACCTAACTTGAGCATAGTTTAGTCTTTTCCCTGACTCCCTATTGTCTAAGTACTACAAAGGTTACAGCCTATCTGGAGAATCTAGTTCCTCCACATGAGTATCTACCACCTCTAATTACATTATTACTTCATTCCTTGTGAGTGTATCTCCACCTCTGGTTACATCATTACATCTCTTCATCTCCACCTGAGTAAGTCCTTAATAATCTCTTTCCTTCCACAAATATTTGGAGTGTAACAAATTCCCAGAAGAAGATACTTTGGAAGAACTCCAGAAAAGGTCTGTTTCAATCGGGCAGGGGGAGAGGCTGCCAAAGCAAGAAAGGGGCAGGGAGCCCAAGTGTTGTGGTGTTGGTGCACTGGGGAATCTACTTCAAGGCTCTTAGGCTACTCTGTCCTCATTACAAGCCAGTGGATCAGCAGATTAGCTGTAAGACACCCAAAGCAAATACAAAAAACAAATAGTGAGCCTCTGAACCTCAGGACCCCAGAAAAATATTGGACCTGGCTATGCCTACCTACCACCAGAAGTCAGTCAGCAGCACTGGTTCCAGGGCAAACTAAAGCAGCTGTTCCCCTTGCCTTAAGAGCAGACCTCAACTTTTTAAAAAAATGAGCAAAAAAAAAAAAAAAAAAAGACAAAAGAACCCTGACCATAGTTAGCTTTAACAGAGAAAGGGAAGAATAGACCTCAAACCCTGAGGATCCAAAGGCAAATAATCACCATATGAAGCCCCAAAGGGTGATATGAGTTGGTCCCCATTTGACAGATCTCTCTTGGAAGAATTAAAAAAGGATCTTAAAAGAGAGGTAGAAGAAAAATGTGGAAAGAAAATGAGAAACTGGCAAGAAAGTTTGGAAAAGGAAAAACAGAAATTATCTGAAGAAAATTCCTTTAAAAATAGATTTGATGAAATGGAAAAAAAGTATATAATCCCTTACAAAATTGATATGAAAAAGAAACCCAATTCATTGAAAAACAGAATTTGTGAAATAGAAGAAAAAAATGCAATGAACAAAACACCTCATTTAAAATTCAACTGACCAAATGCAAAAGGAGATTTTTAAAAAGCTAACTGAAGAAAATAATTACTAAAAATTACAATTGAACAAATTGAAATGAATGATTCAATGAGACTTCAAGAATCAGTCAAACAAAACCAAAAAAAAGAATAAAACAAAAAGAAAATGTAAAATATCTCATTGGAAAAATAACTGACCTGGAAAATAGATCTAGGAGAGACAATCTAAGAATTATTGGACTTCCTGAAAACCATGATGAAAAAAAAAGCCTAAACATCATCTTTCAAAAAATCATCAAGGAAAACTGCTCTAATATCCTAGAACCAGAGGGTGAAATAGCCATCGAAAGAATTCACTGCTCACCCGCTTAAAAAGGAACCCAAGGAACATCATAGGTAAATTTCAGAATTATCAAATCAAGGAGAAAATATTGTAAGTAGCCAGAAGGAAACAATTCATATTGTAGCTCAAATATTGAGGAACTACAATCAGGATTATCCAGGACCTATCAGCTTCCACTTTAAAGGACCAAAGGTCATAGAATCTGGTATTCTGAAATGCAAAGGAACTTGGATTGCAGCCTAGAACCAATTATCCAGCAAAATTGAGCATTATCTTTCAGGAAAAAAGATGGACAGTAAATGAAACAAGTGAATTACATTTATTTCTGATGAAAAGAAATATGATCTTCAAATGCAGAACTTAAGAGAAGCATTAAAAATATAAAGAAAGGAAAAAAAATAACTTTTAAAAAAAAGTTTAAAAGCTTATATCCCTATATAGGAAGATGATATGTTTAACTCTTGAAATCTGTTTCTCTTTTATGAGAATAAATTAATATCAGTCTGTAACACAAAATGTATAGCATCAGTGAAAAGAAAATCTAAATGAATTATGCCAAGAAACATTAAAAATAACAATAAAAATAAAACAATGGGAGATATCACTATCTCTCTCTTAAGCCTAGACAAATATAGCCAAGAAACAGGACTGAAATAGAATTTCAGAAAGTTAGATATGACAAAATTCTGATTATGATTGGATAAAAAAAATACATATTTGTCAGCTATGCATTATACCTTTACAAAAATCCATTATGCTATATGTGCAAAAAAAAAAAAAGTTTTATAACAGCTCTTTTTGTAATGGCAAGGAACTAGAAACTGAGTGGATGCCCATCACTTGGAGAATGGCTGAATAAGTTAGGATATATGAATGTAATGTAATATTATTGTTCCATAAGAAATGGTTAGGAGGATGTTTTCAGAAAGGCCTGGAGAGACTTACATGAACTGATGTTAAATGAAATGAGCAGACCCAAGAGTACATTGTACATGGCAACAATCAGACTATGGAATTATCAATTCTGATAGACATGGTTCTTTTCAACAGTGACATGATTCAGGCCAGTTCCAATGGTCTTATGATGGAGAGAACCATTTGCACTCAGAAAGGGGATTGTAGGGACTGAGTGTAGATCACAACACAGTATTTTCACTTTTTTGTTGTTGTTTACTTGCATTTTGTTTTTTCTCATTTTTTTCCTCTTTGATTTTTCTTGTGCAGCATGATAATTGTGGAAATATATATAGAAAAATTGTATATGTTTAAAACACATTGGGTTATTTTCCATCTAGGGAAGGGGATAATGGGAAGAGAGAGAAAAAAAATTTTTGGAACACAAGGTACTGAAAGGGTGAATGTTGAAAACTATGCATGTGTTTTGAAAATAAGAGTTTTAAAAATTTTTTTAAATCAATCATGAATTAAAGCATTGAAACTTTATAAACAAATACAGAAAAACAGCAATATTAGACACTTCCTTTATATTATGGTCATACAATTAAATAAAAATTATATTTAATAGTCATTGAAGAAAATATAAAAATTAATTGAAGAGAAAAGACTGAAAAGACTTACATGAACTGATGTTGAATGAAATGAACAGAACTAGGAAAACATTGTACATAGCAACAGCAAGACTGTGTGATGATCCATTATGATAAACTTAACTCTTCTCAGAAATTTAGTGATTCAAAGCAAATCCAATAAACTTTGAATGGAAAATGCCATCTGTATCCAGAAAGAGAACTATGAAAACTGACTATGGATCAAAGTACACTATTTTAATCTTATCTTTTTTTCTTTCTCATGATTTTTCCCTTTTGTTCTGATTTTTCTCTCATAATATGACTCATATGGACATATATTTTTAAAAAAATTAAAAAGAAAAAAAAGAATGTACATATAAAACCTAAAAAAAAAAATTAATTGAAGAGTAAATAATATAATCCTCAAGAATTAGTAGTTCAAAAAGCAAATCACAAAATAATAATAACAATGAAAATACAGCCAAATTTGTGAGTTGCAGCCAAAGCAGTATTAGAGGAAATTTTATCAATGTATATGCTTTCATTACTAAAAGAATGAATACATTACTTATTGTGTATCTAATTTATATTTTAATGTATTTAACATCTACTGGTCATCCTGCCATCTAAGGGAGGGGGTGGGGGGGTAAGAGGTGAAAAATTGGAACAAGAGGTTTGACAATTGTTAACGCTGTAAAGTTACCCATGCATATAACCTGTAAATAAAAGGCTATTAAATAAAAAAAATTTTTAAAAAAATGAATACATTAAAAAAAAAAACTAGAAATAGTTCTTAAAACACCCCAGCAAAATAACAAGTTTAAACTCTCAATTAAATAACATAGTAAAATTTTAAAAGGAAAGAACTTTAACAAAATTAAACAAAGTTAGTTTAAAATTTTTAAAGCTCTTTATTTTCAAAACATATGCATAGATGATTTTCAACATTCACCCTTTCAAAACCTTGTGTTCCAAATTTTTTTCTCTCTCCCTTCCCACTATCCTCTCCCCTAGATGGCAAATAACCCAATATATTTTAAACATGCACAATTCTGGGAAGCTGCTTTTTTGATAAATAAAAAAAAACCCCATCAGTTTTTAAAAAAGAGAAAAAACCAAGTGACCCAATAATAAAAAAGGAGAATTCACAACAAAGAAAATTATTAAAAACTACTTTGCCCAATTATATGACAACAAAACTACCAATCTAAAAAAGTATGAATGTCTTTTAAAAAAAAAAGTAAATGCCCAAATTATCAGAACAAAAACATAGAAAATTAAAATAACCTAATCTCAGAAAAATAAATTGTATAAGCCATAAATGAAAAACCCAGTGTGAATTAGATTTATAAGTGAATTAATTCTACTAAGCTTTCAAAGAACAATTAATCCTAATATTACAGTCTTTCTTTTTAAAGGAAGGGGAAGTATCCTACTAAATTCCTCATATTATATAAATTATGTTCTGATAGTTTAACCAGGGAGAATCAAAATATAGAAACAGTAATTATAAGAAGACTGATTATAGCAACTTACCACAAAGATTATATACTATGGCCAAGTTGGATTTATAGAAGGACTGAAGGGGATCCTGGTTCAATATTAGGAAAACTATCAACACAATAGATCATTTTAATAACAAAAATTATATGATTATACCAATAAAGTCAAGAAAAAACTTTTGGAAAATTAAAAAAAACATTCCTCTTAAAAAAAAAAATACTAGTAAATAAAGGAATATACAGACTTTTCCTTAATATAAGTAGGGTCTTTTTAAAATTAAGAGTCAATACACTATACAGTGGGGATAAACAACAGACCTTTCCAATAAGACCAAGGGAAAATTTTAGATATCCATTATCATCAATACTTTTTTGATATAGTGCTGAAAAGGGTAATTATAACAATAAACAAAAAGAAGTTGAGGGAAATAACATAGGAAAAGTAGAAACAAAATTATCATTCTTTTTGCAAATCATATAGTTTGAGAACCAGCAAGGTAAATAAAAAATTAATTCAAATAAATTCAACAAAGTTGTAAAATATATATATACACACCATCAGCATTTTTTTTATTGCCAATAAAACCCAGCAGGAAGATATAGAGAAATTTTATTTAAAAAAACTACAAAATGTGGAATAGCCAGTATTTATATAGTGTTTTAAAGTTTGTAAAGCAACTTACATGTGTTGTCTCTTTTGATCCTCCCAACAATACAGGTGCTCTTATCATCCTCATTTGACAGTTTGTTTATATCTTCTGACAATTTTTTAGTTGGGGAATTGTTCTTATTCTTATCAATTTTAAGCAGTTCCTAATGTACCTTGGAAATAAGACTGTCAGAGAAACTTACTGCAAAGATTTTTCTCAATTATCTGTTAATTTTAGTTGCAATTATTTTATTTGTGCAAAGTGTTTTTAATTTTATATAATAAAATTGTTCATTTTATCTTCAGTGATCTCCTCTGGTTGGTCACAAGTTCTTCCCCTGTCTATAGATATGAAAGACAATTTCTTCCTTGTTCCTCTAATTTGTACAGATGTAGAAACTGAGACTAAAATAGGTTAAGTGACTATCCCAGGGTTATACAGCTACTAAATGTCTGGATCAGAATTTGAATTCAATTCTTCCTGACTCCAAGTCTAACGCTTTATGCCCTTTGCCATCTAGCTGCCTCCATATAAGTATTTGTGGATACTTATATGAAATACTTGGGAGTTTACCTGTTAAGGCATTCACAGGAAAATATAAAGATATTTATAATACTTTAAACAGAAATAAAAATAAACCTAAATAACTAGATAAGTTTTACTTGCTTATGGGCTAATATAATAATAATAATAATAATATGTGTAAAACATAATAAAATTATAATATTGTCTAAATTAATTTATGTATTCAATGCTACACCAATCAACTACCCAAAGCTTTACTTTATAAAGCAAGAAAAAATTATGAAATTCATCTGTTGGGAAAAGTAGAGAATTTCAAGGTAAATAATGAAAAAAAAAATGGGAAGGAAGAAAGCCTAGTTGTATCTTAAACTATATAACAAAGCAGTAATCATCAAAGAGATTTGATTAAGAAATATAAAGGTCAACCAGTAGAAGTATTGAATACACGATATATAGAAGCAAATGAACATACTAGCTTAGTATTTGATAAAGCAAAGATTCCCCTTATTGGAATAAGAACTCAATAGTCAATGGAAACTATTTGGGGAAAATTTAAAGTAGCCTTATAAATATTAGATATAAATCCACATCTTATCATCTACTAAGATAAAGTCCAAATAGATGCTTGACTCAAACAAAATATGATATCATAAACAAATTAGAGGAATAAGAAATTGTCTTTCATATCTATAGACAGGGGAAGAACTTGTGACCAACCAAAGAAGATAACTGAAGATAAATGGACAATTTTATTATATAAAATTAAAAAATATTTTGCACAAATAAAATAACTGCAGCTAAAAAAAGATAATTGAGAAAAATCTTTGCAATAAGTTTCTCTGACAGTCTTATTTCCAAGGTACATTAGGAACTGCTTCTAATTGATAAGAACAATTACCCAATTAAAAAATGGTCAGAAGATATAAACAGGCAGTTTTATAAGAAGACATTCAAGCTGTCAGTAGTCATATAAATACTAATCACTAAAGATTAGATACATGCATTTAAAGCACCTACCCCACACCAGTCAGATTGGCAAAACTGACAATAAAGGAAAAATGAAACATTAGGAGAACAGTGGGGAAACAAATACACTGATGACACTGTTAGTAAAACTGCAAATTGGTCCAGCCATTCTGGAAAGCAATTTGGAACCATGACCCCAAAATCACCAGACTATGCTTATCTTTTAAGCCATTACTAAGCCTATATCACAAAAGATATCAAAGAGTAAGGGATCTTACTTATACACAAATACTAAGGATCTTACTTATACACAAATACTTAAAGCCGTTCTTTCTGTGGTCCCAAAGAATTAGAAAGAAATTATCAAGTAGAGAATGGCTGAACAAAGTATGGAATAAGAATGTAAAGGAATACCATTGTATTGAAAAAACAATAGAGAATAGTTTTAAATTTTTATTAGTTGTCAACATTTATATTTATAATATTTTCATTTCCATTTTTTTCTTTTCCTTCCTCTTTCCTCCTCCTCCCCAAGGTGGCAATCTGATATGGGTTATTCATATATAATCATATTAAACATA
Organism: Sarcophilus harrisii; assembly: GCF_902635505.1. Lineage (NCBI taxonomy): Eukaryota > Metazoa > Chordata > Mammalia > Dasyuromorphia > Dasyuridae > Sarcophilus > Sarcophilus harrisii. The sequence goes on along the minus strand of NC_045427.1, from coordinate 517,836,518 downwards.
TTTTCACATTAGTCATGCTGTGAAAGAAGAATTAGAACAAAAGGGAAAACCATGAAAAAAACAACAACAAAAAAGTAAAAATAGCATGCTTCAATCTGCATTCAGACTCAATAGTTCTTTCTCTGGATGTGGATAGCATTTTCTATTGATTTTTTTTTTTTTTTTTTTGCAATTATAAAAAAGAATAGTTTTAGAGAAACTTAGGAAGACTTATATGATCTGAAATAGTATTATATCGACCAAACCAGAGCAATGTATAAACTATTGATGTCAGGAATTGTCTTTTGCCTCTTTTTGTATATGTAAAAAGAGATAGATCTAGCAAATGGCAAAATACTATATGAATGCAAATTCATATTTGCATTAGCAATTTTTTGTTGTTATTCAGATATTTCAATTTTGTCTGACTCTTTAAGACCTCGTGTTGTGGTTTTCTTGGCAAAGACTTTGAAATAGTTTGCCATTTTACAGATGAGGAAGGTGAGGCAAACAGGAGTGACTTGCCCCAGTGTCACATTGTGTTTGAGGCTGCATTTGAACTCAGGATTTCTTGATTTCCAGGCCTGATGACCACCTAGCTGCTCATTATTAGTAATAGTAACTAAAAAACTCTCAACTATATTTTCTTCTTGCAGTTAAATTTTTATTTATTTATTTATTTATTTTGTAAATGTTCTTTTTCAACTGTGGAAGACAGAAAGCAGTCTGGTACAGTAGAAGGCATAGCAGCCCTGGATTCAGGGGACTTGGTTTCAAATTGCCTCTGCCACTTTTTACCTGTGTGACTTGGGCAAGTCCCTTCATTTCTCTGGATTTCAGTTATCTCAAATATAAAATAGGGGAGGGGGAGATTGACTTACATAGCCTCTAAGGTCCCCTTTCTAACTGTAATCCTATTAATCTATTAGAAAGGAGATAACCACTAAGCCAAAGGAAAAGATAAGTGAATGATGAGGTAATATTTTTTCATCCCTGTCTGCTTTTTCTGCATTAATAAAAGGTTAAAAAGAATTTTTAGCAGCACAAATAAGGTAAATGTATAGACTTAGTACAAAATCCCCAGATGTAAAAACCAATTTCCTTTTCCCTGCCCCTTGGAAACTTGAACAAAGTACTTTTAGGGCAAAGCTAGGGAAATATTTCATTACCAAGTAGATATATTATCTCAAAAGACTCATAAACATTCTATCTCAAAAGACACTATCAAATTAGAAACAGAAAAGATAGATTTACTCTTTGTTTAAACTAAGTAAATAGGTAGATCCATAATGAATTTTTATATTTCAGGGCTCAACTTTGACCTCCCATAAACTCTAATTTAATATCTACCAGATCCAGGGTGAAATTCATCTTATAAGGACAGATTTGCTATCTTGAAGATGATATGGAGAAGCAGGAAGAAAGTCCCAACACAGTTATGATCAAAGAAGGCACAATAAAGACACACTTGGCTTTTATTTTCTTTGGATTTAATCATAGTAGTCTCTCTGAGGACACCTTTTAATTCATTTTATACTATTAAGTGCCTATGATACAATGAACTATCTTCTGGGGAAGATATAATGATAATCGACTTTATATCTAGCTCTAAAGTTTGCAGAGCTTTTTACAAACATCCTATATGATCAAGTAACAACGAATTATAGGATCACAGATCAGAACTAGGCAAATAAAGAGGCAGCGACAGAGATAGAAATAGTGTCGATGAGGTCCCACAAGGCATCAAGGGGAATCGTCCAGAATGAATTCCCAGACTCACACCATCTCAAAGCCAAGGAGCTTTTTTATTGTAATGCTTAACAAGTGGGCAAAATCCCTAATGAACTTGCAATTAATACGGGAAGATAGGACCTTTTAGAGAAAAAAAAGACTCTGAACGTGGTATACTAATTAAGCAAGCTATGTACATTGGTAAGGTTACAGATGATCATAATATATGTCAGGTTTATGGGACATAGTCCTTGAAATAGACACTTGTAACAGCTTGACCGCCTGGATGTATACAATAACTTGAGTATTGATACAAGGTAACTCTGCCTGCACAAGGTAATTTTGTTAAAATAAGAAATTCTAAGGGGTTTATTCCCACACAAAGAGGAGCTCGGAGACAGCGTCCCTCCTCGGGGGCCCACTTCGATACTGGGACGGAGGATCCTGCTGGGGTCTATTCACCCCATCTGCAAAGTTGGTGTCCTTATTTTCGAATCAATGTCCCCAGGACTTTCCCCCCCACGGAACAAGGGCGAGGATTTTCTTTTTGTCTTTGTATCCCTAACCTGGTATAGTATCCCCAGCCTTGCCCACACTTAATTAGTTATCCCCGGGGTCGGCTGTCTCGGAAGCCACTAAGAGTCGTGGAGCAGAGGGAGGCGAACACTATCAGACAGATCCGTGAAAAAGGCTCACTCCTCACAAACCCCGTGCAGGTCGCCTCCGTCTCTTTGTCTTCCCTTCGGCCGGGGGAGGAGAGATCTTCCCTCACCCACCCAGCAGGGCCTTCAGGATTGCTGGAGTCTGAGTCTCACTGACTTCTTCTCCCTCAGAGCCAGGAGAGCCGCGCACCTGTGTAAGGAAGCGCTAGTTCCCGACTCGGGCTCTGCTCTCACCTGCGCGGAGCAACTTGGGAATTGCGGCGCTTTATGCATGCACGCACGCACGCGCACAGCCTACTCAACCACAGAAGGACGGAGGAGGCAGGGGCGCAGGAGCAGGCGCACGCGCAGTCCTACACGTCTGCCCCCGGCGGGACCGCGGGGTTGGGGGCGCTCGCGCTTCGTCCCGGAGGTGGGGGAGGGGCAGCTCCCGGGGGAGGAACGCCCATGGAGTTACTGCGGCGGGCTCACGAGGCCGCCCTGCGGCTGGTGCTGCTGCTGAGCCCCCGGGGCGCGGCCTCGGCCCGAGACCCCAAGCCGCGGGCCTCGGAGGTGCTGACCCAGCACCTGCTGCAGCGGCGCCTGCCTCACTGGACCTCATTCTGTGTTCCCTACAGCGCGGTGCACAACGACCAGTTCGGTCTGTCCCACTTCAACTGGGCAGTGCAGGGAGCCAACTACCACGTCCTGCGCACTGGCTGCTTCCCCTTCATCAAGTACCACTGTTCCAAGGCGCCCTGGCAGGACCTGGACCGGCAGGACCAGTTCTTCACGGCACTGAAAGTCATCAACCTCGGTGAGGGAGGAGGGGAGGGAAGGAGTGAAGGACCAGGTCCGGCTAGTGCGAGCTGCCCCGCCCCTTTCGCAACAAGCCCCGCCCTCCGCGTTGTGCTTCCTCAGCTTCCCACCCGCCCTTCACCTCGCCAAGGCGGTCCCTATTCTCCATCACCTTCTCTGTAGAGAGGTGGATCACTGTGGGAATTGAGAGAGGAGAGTAAGGGATTATGGAAGCTCTTCCTAGGAAAAAGTGGGTTTAAATTCAAGGAAGTTCTTCCCTTGCAGGAGGCATCCGTAATTCAAGTAGTTTATACTTTTAAAAACTGGCACCCCAGCTTATGCCAAAATTTAAACCATGTATGTACCTCTCTCTATCAGGGGATATGAATGTGGAGTCCCAGAACCTGTTGGTTTTTTTCCTTTTCGCGTTTTGAGGACCAACAAGTCAAAGTCAATAAGAAACTATTAAGTGCTAAACGCTTACTAAATTCTGAGAATCCAAATAAAGGCAAAATAGTATCTGCCCTCAAAGATCTTACAGTCCATATAACTAATTAACTTTGTTTGCTATGAATTTTATTCTGTGCATTTAAAATCCTGAGGATCCATAGGTTTCACCAGATTGCTATAAGGAAGGGTTCCTTGATACTTAAAAAAAAAAAAGTTAAGAACCTCTAAGATAATAAAGATTGATATAAAATGTCAGCAGTTTTTTTTTTGAGTCAAAAGCAGAAAATAGATTTTAATTTTTAATCTTTAATTTCATTGGTTAGTTTTGTTCTAACAGACTTTATTAAAAAAAAGAAATCAAGTAACTTGTGCTTTCTATTTTGTTTTGGTGACATTTTCATATATTGGGGAATTAAGACTATGGTGTGATACTCATCAGTCAGGTATTAAGAGGTTATGTAGTAAGCATGTTCCAGTTAAAAATAATGAAAAAATCCTTATTAGCCAGAAATTTACATTCTTGGATTAGGTGGAGTGTGGTACTGAGATGTGTGCAGATTTTATCAGTTGGTAAAAAGTTTATAAACCTACCGAGGTTTTGAACCCATCAGCAAGGATCATATTTAGGTACAGATGTCAGTTCGTTCACAGTTGAGGCTTTTGGAGCCATGAAAATATTATCCAAATGTTGTGATAATGTTTAAGCACAAACTGTGGTACATCTGATTAGCTATACTCTGCTAATATTGTTACAGCCTGATAGCTAATTAAATTTAAATATTGCATATGTATGCTTATGATAACTGAACAAGTTAATATAGGATTTATGAAATAAGTGTTCCACAAAATTTGCCCTAGGTTCTGTCAGGTATTAATGAAGATAATTTGCTAGTCTGAAGATGAAGAACTTCTAAAATATTTTTATTACTTATTTGGATGACAGAGTATTTATTTGGGAGGTAAGGTTGTTGCAATCTTCAAAGATTGCATTCAAAGATATTTGGCTGAGCTGAATGAAATTTATGTATAGGATTAAGTTTATCAAGAAAAACTACTTTGGAGGACTTGACTTCAATACTTCAAGAATTTTTTTATGTTTTGTCAACATAGTTATTCCCTCCACTGATAAAAGTGGCAACCATTCTAAACCCTAAAGGTAATCATCAAGGTCTTCTAACTATTGCTGTAGCTTTTACACACACACACACACACACACACACACACACACACACACACACCACTTGATAGCCAACCTTCTTCAGTTGATTTTAGCTGCATATATGTTAATCTTTTGTAGATCATTGTGAAGGGTTTCCAAGGGGATCATTGTGAAGGGTTTCCAAGGGGATCATTGTGAAGGGTTTCCAAGTTTAATGGACCCTGCTGGAGCTTGTGGGTTACTGTATGGTTGTTAAAAGTCCAAGGCCGTCTCTGTGGATTTTCATGATAACAGGGTAAAGCATTGGAGTAGGGCTTTTGTAGAGTCAGAGATTTTATTGATTTGGACAACATTTAGTTACCTGTTATGAGCTTGACTGTGATAGACTCTAGAGATACAAAGATAAAAATGAAACAGCCTCTATCTTCTAAGTGTTTATTTTCTGTTGGAGAAAAATAAATAAATCCTTCCATAACTATGTAAGTAAGAAATAATAGGTTAGTACAGATGACTAAAGAGTTGAGGTTAGTTTAGACCATAAGCTGAATATAATTTTTGAAAGGTACTATTATAAATCTAATATAAGTTGGAAGGCCAGACCTGTTAACAGGAGTTTAACATTTAAGAGACCTCTTTCTGTCAAGGTATAGGCCAGACTGACTGGTTGTGGCTTCTTAGAGTAAAGCTATGTATGACTTGAACTGTGATTATGGTCATTGATAGAGGGAACTATATCCTTATGAGGAAATTCTTCACGAATGCAGGCATAACAAGTTACACTATTTAGAGAGAGTTGTCCCATGTTCACTTAGGAGCATACACAACAAGTGTATCTTGTAGGAAAGAAGTAAAACTGTCTCTGTGGATTTGTTGATTTTATTACTAATTGAATGCAAAAAGTGATTTTCCAAATTCACATCTCATGGTTGGTTATGCTTTATTTCCCTCCCCAAAAGTACTTAAATGTGATAGTATATAAAATCATTTAAAATAATGTTTAATATATTTATAAGTTAAAATATGGTAAAAAACATGTTTATGTACTAACATAGCTTTATTTTATGTTTTTCTGCATTAATTATTTTAGATTTTAAGCTCAGAGTGGGTAATAATTATGACTTTAACTTAAAGAGTTTATATTATTGCTACTTGCATAGGAATGCTTAATAAATATCTCTGAACAATATGTTTATTTTCCTGTTTCCCAAATGGGAAATAATCTAACCAATATTTTTCAAATTTTGACCAAAGATCTTTATATTAAAATTTAATTCTATTTCAAATCAGTTGAAATACAAGATTGTTTTCTAATTTCAATTATAAAATAAGTATTTTTTCTAAAAAATATAGAATTCTCAAACTTGTTTTGATTTAAGTTTGAAAGACAGATATGTGGTCTAATTCAAAAATTTTAGCCCGTAGTCCCAGTCTCTTTGTTATAAAGAGCTGAAGAACTTGGATGATTTAAGTGTCAGGACTAATAAATAATAAGAGATCCCATCTAGCCAATTAAATGTAATACTGTGTAGGAATATAGAATTACTTCCTAAGGACTATGAGGAAATCAATTAGTGTTTGTAAATCACCTTAAGTTTTTCAGATAGGTAGAAAAAATATTTTTAGGTTAGGCCTATAAAATTTTCACCAACATTATTTATTCAAAGAGATGATACATGAGTTGATATCCTGAACATTTCTTTAGATATCTTAGCACATTGGTTGACTGATAGTTATTATTTTCAGTTGAAGTTTCTAAATGGTTTGAACTAATTCATGTATTCTACACTCTCTATATTATTTTATACACATTTAGCAAATGTCAGTGATGTTTGTTCATTTCTCTTCTAGGCATTCCAACTTTATTATATGGACTTGGATCCTGGTTATTTGCTAGAGTCACAGAGACTGTTCATACCAGTTATGGACCAGTAACAGTTTATTTTCTAAATAAAGAAGATGAAGACGCCATGTACTAAAACTGTGCATTGAAGAGCACAACCGCTAGTGGATTTTCTCATGTGTATAAAAGTAATATTTATTTTTGTTCTTTTAAAATAAAACTTTTTAAAAACACTTTTTTTCTTTTCGTTTCTTCAAGATAAATCATTGCCCTTAAGAGGCTTAGCTTTTCATAGGTTGATATATATGTTGCTTACTTTATTCAGCCAGCGGGAACTTCAAACACCTGGATATTCACACTGCTATTTTTTCCTAAAGGTAGGTAAATTTCAGCTAAAAAATTAAAATGAATACAGATTCCTATTATTAGATATTATCAATTTAAATAAATTCTTTAAAGCTAAAGGCCTAAACTAAGGAAAGGACTTGAAGTAACATAGAAAATTGAGGTATGATTTGGAAAGCATTTCTAGGTCATTAGCTACAGGAAAAGTGATAGTGAATGCTGAATATATGTAAAATCCAGCCCACCCAAGTATTTGATTCAAGACTGAATATTTTAAAGGGCTTGAATTATACTATGCAATAACAGTGATGCCTTTTTATTGCTTATGGATTCAAGTACTATATTAAGTATATTTAGAATTAGTAATAATAACTGGTATTTATATAGCACTAAGGTTTACAGAGCACTTTGTTATATTCCCAGTTGCATACATTGTCAGTTGATCCTTGAGACAGATCTATGAAATAGGTACTATAATTATTGTCCCCAGTAGAATAGGAAACTACGGTTTAAAGGGAGTGGGTGACTTATCCATGGTCATATAGTTAGTTTCAAAGGTGTTATTTGAATTTGTCTTTCCAAAGAATGTCAAGTATTTTAAAAATTATAGTTGTTGTAAAATTAATGAAATCATACTCCAGTTATAAGGATAAAATAATCTAATGTTAAAAATAGGGGGAAAAGATTATCTCCAGAAAAATTATATTTTCTAATTAAAAATGGTTACGGAGGGGCTTTGTATACCCTTCATGCTATGGTTATCTTGAATTTGTTTAGTCACAGTCAATCTTGTGTTGAACTCTGTGAATATAGTTGGGCTGATTCTTGAACATCAGGAAAAGTCTCATCACTAGGCCCCTACTTGAATCCCTTCTAGGTTAAGACATGCTAAAACTAGTACTCTGCTAAAATAACTTCCAAAACCCCATGGTCCTCTTAGTATTGGCAGAATAATTTTTATGATCATAAGTCTTTCTAACAGTCATTTTAAAGGTCAAAAAATAGCTTTGATTCTGAGCTTATTAAATAAAATTTCACTATTTTTGAAAGCCTTATAATTTTTTAAAAATCATCATGCTTAGCAGGTTTAAAGTACTCAAGCTGAATGGTAAATTTCAGTAATGTGGAGGATTTTTTAAAAACTATTTGATTTCCAAACTAATATATATTTAAGATCAATGACATCCCTTATAATTAATCACTCATTTGTATGCTAACATGTCACTAAGACTTTGCAAATTTTATAGCAAGATCCCCTACCCCTTACCCCCCAGCTATTTGCTGCAATGAAAGTAAGTGAAAGTGACTGAGGTAAAGTCACAAAGATCACATACAATTAAGTAATACAAAGAACCCTACTAGAAGTGATCATATTATAAGTAATCTATAGGTTGTGAATTGTTTTTCCAAATACATAAGTATTGTGTTCACTTGTCTAAAAGCAACATTAAATAAAACTTTAATCAAAGAAGTATTTATGCCAATATATTTAGTACTGAAGAATATACTTGACACAAGTTAAATGAATGGCTTGCACCGTGGAGATAGTGTTACATTAAGCTTCATTAATAATAAAACTCGGTATTAGCATTTTGCTGGAAAGGCTAGAACGGATTTCCTGTGTAATGGACAAAGTTAAATAACTAAAACTCATAAGTTTAAAGTCAAATATTGCTCGTTCATTGCTGCTGATCTTGTCAATACTTTCCTGTAAAGGTTTGGTCCCAACACAAGGCTGATAAAATGGTTTTTAATTACCAGACTATAAATACAGCTTTTCAGTGGGGTTGTACCTCCTCTTACACTGGCTTGTTTGATTTCTGATAATTTGTACTGCTGACTTTGCTTACCTGTTTTTCAATAACTGTGGCCAGTGTGACTTCTTGTCCATATGGTGATGGGCAAGTCTCCTTAGAGAACATCTTTGACAAACTACCATATTGATCCCAGTGATTCTGTGCTGCTTGCAGCATTAAATAGTGACTTGATTTCTTGTCTAGTGTTCTCACTGTGTAACAATTAAGCAAATGTAATATTTTCTTGTATTACATGAAAATCAATAGACCTCTTGCTCTTATGGAGTTGATCATGAAGAGGGATGAACTAGAAGATAGCAAAGGACAGAATTCAAGTATTATAATATTAAATGGACTTTACAGACTGTTTTTGTCTTTAAAAAATTGCTATACATAAAACAATAATGGTTTAACTACTTTTTCTGGATATTAGATAAGAGTCATTATGATCTAAGGGATAAGATATGAAATCCAATCAAAAGATTAGTTCTATTTTTAGCATAAATCCTATAGCTCTTCCCACCTGTAATAAAAGAAAAACAATACATGTAATTTTTGTTCCTTTAAATATATAATGAATCCAAATATATTTGCAACTATAGCATCAATTTTATTTTTGTTCCCTTATAAAAGCTTTTTAGTGCCCCATGGCAGCCCCCATTTAAAAACAAAATTATATTTTATTAATGGAGAAATCCAAATATGTTTTTTTTCTATTTTGGAAACCATGGAAATTTTTATTTTGGTAAGGCAAGTTGGGGCAGACTATCTGCATTCAAATTTGGTTTGCGTATTATGTTTCTCTTAAAATATTAAAAAAAAAACTTTTCTGATTGGTTGGCTTTTAAAAGGTTTGTTTTTTGTCCAGAAATAACCCAGCTTCTTTTCTAGCTATAATTATTTCACTATATATCAAGTACCAAATAATCAAGGAAATTTCTAATCAGAATAATTTGTTGCTCATGAGACACATTAAAAAAGATGCAAAACAGGGGGTGATAATACACATGATATAAAAAATACTTTTTCTTAGTGCCTACTGGTGTCTTCACTTAGCATAATCTGCATAATGGCTATAATTATTTATCTTTTCTATCATAAACACATTTAGTTGCTAATTAAAATCCCGCTATTTGTAATTTTTGGTAAAGCTGTGCCCTTTTTCATTTTCTGAAACCATATATACTCACTAGGAAAAAAATTTGAAATATAAAATGACCAACTTCTAGTCCAATCTCATTGAAATCCAGAAGTACAGAATATCTTATAACTTTATCTCTTCATTATACACAAGGATGATGTTTAAATGAATGGGGTGACATAAAAAGGTAAGGATCTTAGTTTCACCTCACTTAACACTTAATGCAGAGAATAGAAACCTTACCCTAAACCTAGTGGATCAGATAGCTGCTTTTTTCAGCACTTATCATTTAAGTAGTAATGGCTTACTGGGGGCATCTTAACCTAAACAAGTGCTTAGTGTTACATCTTACCTGGGTCAACAGTCTAAGGTATCCAAGTTAAACTGTGTTACTATAAATTAATGGAAAATGTAACTGCACTTTGCTGAAAGATCAATGTCCAATAAAGGCTGCATAATCAAATCTTGCTGCAATGATTGAGGTCTTTAATTGCCTTTCAAAGATAAGGTGGTAATCAACGTAGCTTTAACTGATCCTTTTTACCAGTTCAATTACATGCTAATGACTAGTGCCAAGTCAGAATCTTTAACTACTTATACTTATTAAATCTTATGTTAGTAATGAAAAATTACTTAAACTACACAATCAATAGAAGACAGACCTTAATTACTATATTTCACTTTTATTCCTTTTTATGTTCCTGACAAATTTATTTTACAGGAGCTTTCTTGACAATAAAAGGTATTATTAGCAGTGACCATATTCCACAGAGCATTATTTTCTAATATAAATCTGTGGCAGAAGAACTTTTTCCCTTTAATGAATATATAGCTAAACTAATATCCTTCAATATACTCATCAAATTACTTGTCAGAAATCAGTTTATTCTGCTGAGAATTCTTATTTAATTGGGATGAAAGTAATCCAAGTAATTTGTAGTATGTTTCTAAAAGTTCATTCAGCTTCCTAGAAGAATTAATCCAAATACATTGTGTAAAATCTCCTTTGTTTTGAGGTAGCTGAAATTAGTAAATGCTTTTTGTTCTAATAAACTGAACATGATTGAGTGATAGTATACTGAAATCAACCAAGTTGAGAAAAAAATGTTAAGATACCAAATTATTACAAATATGTATAAAATTAACATTGTCTTATATAAGTTTCTGTATTTTAATTTAATTATTTTAGTTAGGCACTTGTTTTGATGAAGAATTGAAGGTAAAGCCTGTCTATTACAAAAGGTCAGACAAAGGTGCCTGGGCCTTTTTTGCTTGTTTACTTAAATACTCCTTTTTGATTCTGAATCACTAAATATGACTGATTAGTAGTAATAATGAGTGTCTACCATGATGCTTATAGCTATTTTAGTTGGATAATTTTAAGCAATATTTAATACTGTGCTACTCTTAAAATATGACTAGCTTATTTTCGCTGATATTAGTAATAGCAATGCAAAAAAACTATAGAAAACTTTATGAAAAGTAGCTCAAATATGAGGTTTCTGAACAACAGATTTTTGCTTCTTAAAAGCAATTCTTACAAATAGTGCTTTCTAAAGAAGACTTGAAGTTTTTTTTTTGTTGTTGTTGATAGAATTATGAACCTTATAAACTCAGTATTTTTTAGTTAACCTAAATACATAAATCTATTTGAATTCATCTTATGAGAACAAATATGTCATTAGATATATGATCATTATATGCTTTAGTGATTCATGGACCTTGTTACATACATGCTTTGTAATGTATGAATTATTTAGTAAGAAAAATCACAATAATTTTGTTGTTACTCAAAAATTTATGGGTTGGCAGAAACAATTATGCAGCCCCTGAAGCTGATATGTTAAGGTAACATCATTAACACTCCATGGTCTGATTTTTTTAGTTGTTCAACATAACCTTTACTACTTTTGCTAGAATATTTCAATAATTTTATAACAAAAGCTATTTGTAAACTGAGCATTGAATTTATTACGCATAGTGTAATTCATTTTTCTTTACTTTCAAAGAATTGCATAATTTAAAATCAGATCTAAAAACTTTTCTTTCCTACCACTTAAAGCAAGAATACAAAATTGCTAGAAGTATACAATTACAAAATAGTCATTACAACTGTGCCAATAAACATAGATTTTAAATTCCATTTAATAAAATCAGTTTCTATTTACATTTCTAGAAATGTAGATATTTTAAAAGCATAACTAAAAATCCATTAAGATAAGTCATCAGGATAAGATAGCATCTTGCTATCTTTATTTCTTTGTATTTAATATTCATCCTTAAAAGATTAAACCTCAAATTAAGTGATATCATAATTACTGATTTCTAATTATACAAATTTATAAAAAACAAAGCTATGATGAAAGAATCAAGAATTTGGAATTTTAATCCGAATCTAAATATAGTATCACAAATTAATGTCATAAGTTACTTTTTGATTAAAATATAAAATTTGACATTTCAAATAGCTTGGGAAGAAAACTTTTTATTTTAATAACTTAAATTACTTGGCCAATATTAATATAAAACTCCTAATCCAAGTACATTTATCCTGTGTGGATAATATGGAGAGACTCTTCTGGTCTGCCAACATGAACCTCACATGTTTTAAATCCTCTTCCAACCTTTATTCAATGATGAATTTATTGACAAGATACAAAGGATAAGGAGACATCTACTTAACTCTAACGATAATGTCATGCCTTTCAAGGACTCTGGGCCCCATTTTTTGATGTGGTTTATTCCAACTTAGAGAAACTGCATATCATTAATGAATTATAAGACAATTCCATTTTTTTTTAATTCAGCAAACATTTATTATGGTCAATGGTCAGCTAGGTGGCACAGTGGATAGAGTTACTGAGCCTGGAATCAGAAGACCAGAGTTCAAACATGAACTCTGACACTAGTTATGTGACCCTGAGCAAGTAATTGAATACTGTTTGCCTCGGTTTCCTCATCTGTAAAATGAGCTGGAGAAGGAAATGGCAAATCACTGCAGTGTCTTTGCCAAGAAAACCCCAAATGGAGTCACAAACACAACAAGCAATATTATATGTCAAATACTTATATAGTGTAGATACAAATACAAAAGTGAAATCCTTGCCATCAAAGAACTTTTAATGGGCGATATACTATAAAAGAGAATGGTGGCCAGGGAAGGGAATTTTGGTCTAGGAAAGAAGAAAGATTATGATTAGAGCCACAGAGCTATAGAGTGCCTTTCCTTTTTCATTAATAATGATAGCACTGGTAAGAGATAAAAATAGATAGATTGGGGTTGATGGAGGGGCAAATATACAGAGGCAGGACAGATCCCAAGATACCCACCTTTGATGGATTCTAGTGTCCTGGTAGATGATTGTTGGGGATGAATGTCTTTCCCCAAAGCTGAAGGGTTTATACCCAAAGGAGAACTAAGTGGAAAAGTACTAGGAACTTTCCAGGACCTTCCAAATGTTACTACTGCTTTAGGTAACATAAAATACTTTTTGACATCTTAGTGCATGCTATTTCCAAATATATCTTCCTTTTCCCAAACCACTTTCAAAACCATTTACTAAAATTCACATGCTTCTTTCACTATGATTACTTTCCTAATCCTCTCTAGGTGAACATGATTAATCTCCCTTTATTTACAATACTCTGTTATATAAAAAATATATTTGCCATCCTCTTACTTTTTTATATTTATATGTACAAATGTCATCTTCATGCTTGGACTATAATTTCTTTAAGGGCAGGAAGCATTTCTAATTCATCTATAGATACCTTATAACTCATAGCATTTTGTTTTACATATAGTAGATATTCAATAAATGTTTGCTAAATCAATCAATTCCTTGGTTTCCAATATCAAAAATTTATATATCTATCCCACCCAGAAACTAAATATGATGTGTGGAGATGCAATGATTAATCCTAGTAATTCTACAAGATCTATACCACTGTGTTACTCTGCAGCTCTTTAAGTCATTGTTTCCAAAAGTTATATTCCTCTAGAATGAAATATAAAGTCATGGAATCTTGAAATCACCTTCAACTCTTTTTTTTCACCCTCCATATCAGTTGCCAAGCTCTGGAGAACAATATTAGATTAGGCTTCTGTAGTCCAGTTTGGTCAGGCCTAAGTCCTTTACCAACTCCATTACAATAATATACCACTTTCCTCAGTACTCCCATACTCCATAGACAAGGTAGGGGTTGATAGAAGGTGTGAGACAACCAGAAAAGAGAAAAGAGTAAGACTGTGAAAGGTTCTGAATCCTTTTCCATCTTCAAGGCTCAACTCAGTTGCCCTCTGCTTTATGAAATCTTCTCTGAGCCACCCAGTTTTTAATATTCTCTTATTTTTTTTTCATTTGTGTACATTTTTTCTTAAGTAAAATAAAAACTCTTTTAGGGAAGAAATTTTTCTTTTTGAGAAAGAATAAACAGTATTTTTTTTTCCAATTACATGTAAAGATAGTATTCAACATTTTTTATTAGATTTTGAGTTTCAATTTTTTTCTCCTTCCCCAAGATGGCAGGCAATTTGATATAGTTAGACATGCAATTATATAAACATATTTCCACATTGGTCATGTTGTGAAAGAAACCAAAGAAAGGTAGGGAGAGAAAATAGTATGCTTCAATCTATATTCAGACTCCATAGTTCTTCCTCTGGCTGTGGATAGTATTTTCCATCATGAATCTTTTGAATTAGACTTGGATTATTGTATTGCTAAGAGTTGAGTTAATCATAATCATCACATAATGTTGCAGTTGCTGTGTTCTTGTGGTTCTGCTTACTTCACTTAACATCAGTTCATGTAAGTCTAGGTTTTTCTGAAATTCATCTGCGCATCATATCTTATAGCATAATAGCACTCTATTACATTCATATAGCAACGATTTGTACAACCATTCCTCAATTGATGGGCATTTAGGAAAATGATTTTTAAAAAAATATATTTATAAGTGCATCTCCGATATGGAGAACAGTGCTTTATACATAAATGCTTGTTCAATTGAATTGGTACAGTTGAATAGATTCTGAACCACTAGATTACTTTATAAGTCTTGCCTTCAGCTAGTGGAGTGCTCCAGGGATATATTTAGTCTTATCTTGTTCATGTTTATTAGTGCCATATATAAAGGCAAAGACTGTATTTTTATCAAATCTGTATATGACACATCTGACAATAGCTGAATATATAGCTAACACTATGAATTACTGAGAATCCAAATAAAAAACAGTGACAAAGCTAGACTATTGGGCCAAATCTAATAATTTAACAGAGATAAGTATAAAATCTTATATTTGGATTAAAAAGATAAGCTTTATAAATTTATGATGGGATTGGTGTGCTTAGAAGTAGTTCATCTGAAACAGTTTTGGGGAGATTTAATGGATTGCAAACTCAACAATATAATATAGTAGTCCAAAAAGCCAATGGAGTTGTGGGTCTGTTGTTCCCTACCTAGGTCCAGATCACAGATTCAAGGCAAACTGAAAAACAATGTCTAGTACTAGAAGTGTAGCAGTCTTGGGGCACTCTAGTTTGGTTGAACTACATCTGTTATATTGTAGCCTAGAGATATCTAGGTTGTACAGTGAATAGAATGCCGCCTTAGAAACTTAATAGCTGTGTGATCCTAGGTACAGTTGAAATGGGGATAATACCATCTACCTTTGAGGATTAAATAAGATAATATTTGTATAGTGTGTTCAGTTCCAGGGACCTTTTTTTTTCCTTTTTTTAGGAATAAACTGGAAAGTGATCAGAAGAAAATAAAAACTATATTGAAAGGCTTTGAAATTATGCCATAAGAGAACTGAGAGCTAGGGCAAAGCCAAGATGATAGAAAAAAAAAGGATGAAGTGTAGCTGCGTTCCCCACCACAAGTACTCTACAAAGGTTTAGAAAATATCTGATCAAAAAATCCAAGACAAAAAATCACTGAGTTATGTTTTTAATCCAGATTAGCCTACATAAACAGATAAAGAGGTCCATGAACACTTAAAATAGGGTCTAACCAAGAGCATTCAAGAATTGAAAGTGAACTAAGTCTGTGAACTAGGGCAAGAAGTCATAGATCTATATTGAGGGGCTCCAAACTTTGTGTAGTACAGGTGCCAAGTGGAAGCTCTGTTGTTCCCTATCCAAGTCCAGATCACAGATTCCAGGCAAACTGAAAAGGGATCTGATCTTTTTTTTTTTTTTTTTTTTTAAATTTAATAGCCTTTTATTTACAGGATATATACATGGGTAACTTTACAGCATTAACAATTGCCAAACCTCTTGTTCCAATTTTTCACCTCTTACCCCCCCACCCCCTCCCCTAGATGGCAGGATGACCAGTAGATGTTAAATATATTAAAATATAAATTAGATACACAATAAGTATACATGACCAAAACGTTATTTTGCTGTACAAAAAGAATCAGACTCTGAAATATTGTACAATTAGCTTGTGAAGGAAATCAAAAATGCAGGTGTGCATAAATATAGGGATTGGGAATTCAATGTAATGGTTTTTAGTCATCTCCCAGAGTTCTTTTTCTGGGCATAGCTGGTTCAGTTCATTACTGCTCCATTGGAAATGATTTGGTTGATCTCGTTGCTGAGGATGGCCTGGTCCATCAGAACTGGTCATCATATAGTATTGTTGTTGAAGTATATAATGATCTCCTGGTCCTGCTCATTTCACTCAGCATCAGTTCGTGTAAGTCTCTAAGGGATCTGATCTTAATGCTGATGTTCCAAGGTGAGGAATGGTTGCAAAATCAATCAATAAAGGGAAGCACTAGTGTTGAAGGGGATCAAAAAAGACTTTCTGTAGATGGTGGGATTTTAGTTGGTATCTGAAGGAAGCCAGGAAATATAGGAAGTGGTGATGAGAAGTGGCAGAATTTTCAAGCATAAGAGATAGCCAGAGAAAATGGTGCATCTGGGAGATGGAGTTTCTTGTTCAAGGAACAACAAAGAATACAATGTTACTGGATAACTCTGTGAGAATGTGTGTGTGTTGGAAGAGGGTGCCTGGGCCACTCTACTAGTAGCAAACTGTACCAAATGAAGAGTGAGTTCAGCACAAACAGTATCTTTGTGACTCCAACCCCAAGAACAGGATAGAATCTCAGTTGCAGCTTCCAACCCAGCGTGAAGCTTGCAAGAGATAGGCAGGGCAGGAATACCAGACCAAAGCAGAGCCTACAATTCTCTCATTCTGAACCTGAAGAACTTTCCACCTGATTGATAGTATCTAAGTCCAGTAACAGTCTCCTGAAATTCCAACCAAGGTCAAGCCAAAGTAGAGTAACATCTTAGTGTAAAACAACACTTAATACCTCAAGAAAGTAGCAGAAGGACCCAAAAGGATACAAGATCAACCGAAACATTTCCTCTACAAGCATACAGAGTGTAGCCCTAGCATAAAGTTTAAAGTCAGGAAATAAGCTGGAAAAATGACCAACACACACCCTCCAAGAAAAAAAAAATCTCATCATAAAGAACTATTATGGTGGCAGGGATACCCAAGGCACAAGCCCCTAAGAAAGAGAATGACTTCAAAACATTTACAAGCAAAGCCTTGAATAGAAAAACAATTTGGGTACAAGTTAAATTAGAATTCCTGGAGAAGCTGAAGTCAAAGAAAGAGCTAAAAATGATTTTTAAAATCAAATGAGAGGGGATAGCTAGGTGGCGCAGTGGATAGAGCACCAGTCCTGAAATCACCTGAGTTCAAATCTGCTTTCAGACATTTAACACTTCCTAGTTGTGTGACCTTGGGCAAATCACTTAATCCCAATTGCTTCGGGGGTGGGGGGGTGGGGGGGGGGGGGGGGGGGAAAGGGGGGGGGAATCCTTTAGAATACTAAAGGAAAAAAATAAGAAATAAGAGTTAGAAAATGAAAAAAGCACCTAGCAGGGGTCCTCAAACTTTTTAAATAGGGGGCCAGTTCACTGTCCCTCAGACTGTTGCAGGGCCGGACTATAGTAAAAACAAAACCTTTGTTTTGTGGGCTTTTAAATAAACTTCATAGCTCTGGGTGAAGGGGATAATCGTCCTCAGTTGCTGCATCTGGCCCTCAGGTCGTAGTTTGAGGACCCCTGCAAGAGGCTCAACATTTTATCTAATGTGAGAATAGCTTGCTAGACTCCCTACTATTCTTCCTTTCCACCAATCTCTTCCCAATCATACATGTGATAGGGGCTATTTTCTAGAAGAGAGATTATACTTTCTTGGTGTATCCTAAAAAGGCATAATTAGGAGCAATAAGGGAAATAAGCAGAAATAGATTTAGACTTTATGAATGGAAAAACTTTCTAAAAATTACAATTATCCACAAGTGGAAGGTTCTGCCTAAGGAGGCTGTAGTCACTAGAAGACTCACAGTAAGGATTTGTGTTTAAATCCCACCTCATACTACCTCTGTCCTTGGGGCAAGTTTCTTCATCTGTAAAATGGGGAAGTTGGACTAGATGGCCTTTGAAGTTCCTTTGAGTTCTAGTTCCATGAACTAGAAACTGCTGAAATTCCAAGTGAAATTTTGCAATTCTGTGAACTGCAGAGTTGTTTCTTTGTCTTTGTGCTTGGTTGTTTTTATATCTCTCCATGAGACCCCTTACTGTGAACAAACTTGAGCTAAGGCTAAATAAGTGAGGCTAGAGACAGGCAGCAGATGCTCAGTGGAGTTTGTCCTTTTCTACTCCACATGCCTTGCACTCTAATCAGTCAGTGCATATGGAAATAGCTGGAGATAGAGGAAAAGACCTTTGAAATTATAAGAAAACACAATTCATCATAGAATGTTTGTTTCATAACTAATTTTTCAGGAACTATTTGTGTGTGTGTGTGTGTGTAGAATACATTTACCATAGCAGATCAAATTAGAAGTCTTGCCTCCTCAATATCCTGGGTTCTTTATCCAAGAATCAAGACCCTCTAACTGCAAGCAAAATCTTTGGTACAATGGATCTATTTCATCTACCAAACTATCATTCTATATCAACCAAACCCAAAGTGATTTCACTATTGTATTAAGGAACTTTTAAAAATACCCTCTGTGAACACATTTTAAGATTAAATATCCATTTAATCTTGAAATAAAAATAACTCATTTTATCTAGCACTTTAAATTCCTCAATACAATCCTTTGTGGCAGGTAGCTATGGTATTGTCATCCTTATTTCATATATTTAATCATTGTCCAGAAAACAAAATGTATTCTAGCTTGACAAAGCTTTCAAAAGTTATGACATTCTGTCATTTAAGATATAAAACTGAACAGCCTTTCGTTGTCTGTGACTCAGACATTGCTTACATCCTGTGTTGGTGGTTTCTTGGAAAAGTGTTTACTGCAGCTGTCAATACTAAGATGTTTTATAAGAGGTATGACAAGCTGAGATCTGATTACAGCTGTGTCTGCAAATATTGGGAAAGAGCACTAAGTATGCTATTAGTAGAGAAACTATTTTAGAATGTTTATGTAAATTTGTCAAATTGAGTTGGTTTTCCCTATAGTCCTTGGATGAAAAAGATATTTTAGGAAATCACTAGCTCTTGGAAATCTCTAATTTTGTAGCCTATTCTTTAAAAGATTTAATAGAAAATGAATCTTCATTAAAAGTTACATGGGAATTTAGGGTAAAGGGTTCATTTTCATAGACTTGAGAGTAGTAATTCCTAGAATTTTGGGAGGAATCCAAAACAAATCCTATAGTAGCTACTAAATTATACTTACTGAAAATATATAATTTTTCGCCAATAGTAGTCATTCAAATATTAAATATAATAAAACCCAGGCAATGTAAGATAAAGGCAAGTGAAAGACTTTCAGGAATTGAACAGAATGAGCCGCTATTATTACTATTATTTTTGCATCAAACATCTAACTGCTTGAAAGAGGGCTTTTGAAGTTCTTCTTTTCCACCCACCCCCACACACTATCCCCAGTCTATGTGTAATTCAAAATCAGCAAAGCTCCTGACAGGCACTTTTTAATCAGAAGAGAGGGCAAAATGTTATAGGCTACAGTTTGAAAACAAGTCTGAGAGACGGCTATAGTCACCAACAAAGATTTTGAAAGACATGAAAAGCGAAGCAATTAAAAACAAAACAAAACGCCGTTCAGTCATTGCCACACCTGTAATACTACGGTTCTCAGCGAGTTCTGCAGCAGAAGCGCCGTTTATGACCATTACTGGTTGCCTGTCAATCTGTTCGCTGCAGTAGCTTGGGCTATTTCGGGACATTCCGAAGGGGCAATAAGGCCATAGAAAGACCCGGATAAGCCTGGCTGACGCTGCCGGGAGGCGATGGTCTTTCTGGGTGCGACGTGGTTGTAAGGAAGGGGGGAAACCGCTCCGTCGGGGTCTGGCACTGATCCCGAGCATTCGCGAGGGGCTGGAGGGAGGGGGCTGGGGGAAGGGGAAAGCGCAGGAGAGTCCGTAGGACGGAAATAAAGTGGCGCAAAAGGGCAGATAGCTGACCAGGCGCGTCCCTTCTCCCCGCGTGGAGCCCCAGCGCGCACTGACCCCGCGTGCCTCGCCGCCCCCAAGCTTCAGCGCCGGCGGGGGACCGGCCGCTGTCCGCGGCCCCGCCAGGCCGCCTCGCAGCTTTCCCGCACTGCCGGCAGCCTCCTCCCGACGTCCCCAGGGCCCCCCGCCCAGGAAGCTCCGCCCGTCCCGGGCTGTGGCCCGAGCCCTAGGGATGCCCGTGGGCGGGGCCGGGAACGGAGGGAAAGATGAGGGCCGGCGCCCTCTTCCAACATGGCGCCAGGGGAGTCGTTCCCACTGCTCTCGCCCGGCCCCCGGGTTCCGGCTCCGCGCAATTTGGTTCCGGAGTAAAATCTCCCCTTACTCCTTCCTCCCTCTCCTCTTCCTCTTCCTCTTCCTCCCTCCTCCCTCTCCCGCTCCCTCCTCCTTCCCTTCTCTTCCTCGCTTCCCGGGGCCGCCGGCCCCGCCGCCGTTGCCGTTTCTTGGGAACGCTCCAAGCTTGGAGCCGGCCACGGGCAGACCCTGCCCAGGCCCCCACGTAGCTCTGGGAGGGAGTAGCGGCTTCCTCTTCCCCAGGGGTGCCAAAGCCGTTCCCCCGAGTCGTGTCCCCCTCTCCCCCCTGCGGGCTGCCTCCCAGACCCCGGTCTCAGCGGGAGGTCGCACCCCCCGCTCCCCCAAACTCCGGAACACTCCGCACCCCTTCCCTCCTGGGAGCCTGCCGCCCCACCTGCCCACACGTGTAGGGTGACCACCGGGCTCCCGCTGCTCAGACAGGGACTCGAGGCAGGCTGTGCGCCCCGACCCTTCCCCTTCTCCCAACTCTGCATCAGACCCCAGCAGCCCCCCCTTCCATCTTCCCAGCCCCCATCTCTCCACGATTTCCTCCGAACCCTATCTCCCGACCTCCCACTGTCTTCCTTCACCTCTCCTTCCTCCTCCTCCTTCTCTCTGCCTATTCCTCTCTCCATCCTTCTCCCCCCTCTGCCCCCCACCTCTTCCTATTCATTCATTCCCCCCATCCTTCTCTTTCCCACCCTCCGCCCCTTTTCCCATTCTCGGGCTCTTCCTCCCCATGCCTTCCAGAGGGGCAGGGAGCATCTTTCTTCCACCCCGCCCCCAAGGATGTGAGCCCAGCGGTCGGGAATGCTGTGGCTGGCCCTTGGCCCTTCCCATGCCATGGAGAACCAGGTGCTGGTGATTCGAATCAAGATCCCAGACGGCGGAGCTGTGGACTGGACAGTGCACTCTGGGCCTCAGTTGCTTTTCCGGGATGTGCTGGTGAGTGGTCAGCCCCCGATCCAAATCAACCCCAGTGAGACTCCTCCGAGCGCAGCATAATGTTTGTCCTTTTTAAAGATCAGGTGCTTGGAGGATTCTCCAACCCCAACACACTTCCTTACACTTATTTCTTTTAACTGATGGGCTTTAGAGTAGAGAAGGAACTAGTTTTATTTTTACTTCATGGGTTGTCCCCTAAGATGCTCAGAATACTTTTTCATCTAGAATCATAACTTTACAGGAATTGTCTTATAAATTGTTCATTTTAACTAATGTATTTTACTTCTAAGTAAACTGAGGCCTAAAGTAGTTAAATGACTTAGATAATGTTAGTCCCAGCAACTTTGGAAGTAGAGTCCAGTTTCAGAGAGCACCCTTACTTAACTCAGTGAAAAAAGGTAGAGGATACAGTTTTCTAAGAGATTCATCCTGCGTATTCATCATCTGTACTTAGTTTGGGGCAACACATACCATTGATTATCTAGAAATACTCACTGGCTGCCATTCCATTGATGAATTAGCTGTATACATGACCACTGTATGTCTTTGATGCATCATGAATATTATCAATGCATCATTAATGATTGCATCATTAACATATCAATGAATATAAATATCATGGAATTTATAAATTGAGCTTATGGTGTCAAAGATTGGCAACCTGCATAGTTGGTTAAACCTTGTATGATTCAATCTTTTAACTATCGTTTGTGGCAATAGCATTGTCGTGGAAATCTGGAAACCTAGATTCTAGTTCTTCTGACATTTCATGTGTGTGTCTTGACCACTTTTTCTCATCTGTAAAATGATTAGACTGTATTAGCTCTAACATTCTGTTATTCTGACTCCTTTTGAATAGGCCTTTAAGAGGCTTACCCATACTAACTTGGCCAAGAAATATCCGGATATTTGTCCTCAAAGTTTTCCCCTTTAGGTTTATAGATCCTAATCATGGGAAATGTTTGCCTGGGAGAACTGTATCTTTTAGATGTTAAGTGAGCATGTATGTACGGGGCATGATGGGGTAGGGCAGAGAAATAAAACTTGGTGGGAAATGAAGAGATGTCTGGTCTAGGTTCATTTTAAATGGAGGCTCTGACAGGAGAAATGATAATCAGCAGGAGAAGAATAAATGATTACTTCAAAATTGGTAGGTAGTATGAGCTTTGGTGTTAGGGATAATAATCATTATAACAAGTGAATTTTAAGCTGGAAAATTTGTCCTTTGAGAAAATATACATAAAATGTAATTTCATTTCAGTAATTCAACAGATATTATCTATTATATGAAGATTATTAAGTGTAAAGTTTAGCTAAGATAGGGAATAAGACATGCCTTAGTATTTAAATGACTCCATGATATCATGGAGTAAATGGTTAACCTCCAGTGGTGAAGGTTATAACTTATAACACTTTCTTCTAATCTTGTATAATTCTTTGTTTTTAAATCCTTTGCAAAGGACGTACCCAATGTGCTGAAGCCTCCTCTTGGGTCTCATTAGATTTTGTGGGTATCACTGTAGCCCTCAAGCTGCCAGTTACTCCTTGATCTCACTATGGGACCAGGACCTCTTCTTTTCTAACTGTATAGTTTCTTGATATCTATTATGCCACTTCTTGGATGTATGGCATCATTTGCAGGGTGCTTCAGTCTATGCCCACTTCAAGTTTCCATGGTTCATTAGGTCACCAAGAATTTTGATTCATTGGAGAAAGATCCATAGTCACAGAGCATCACTGAAAGACAACAACACTGCCTGGGGGGTGGCACTGAAAGACAATTTGTGTGTAGTTTGGGGTAAAAAAAAGGGGGGGGTTACTTGGGGGTCGGGAAACATATGGGGTTCCTGAAAGTACCATACAATTATCCGAGTGTGACTTGGCCTAATCTCTTTCTGTTCAATTTCTGGGCTTAGCTTACATCTTTCATCTACAGTGTCTGTCCAATAATGTACTAATAAATTAGCTCAAGGAGCTGTCATAAATAGGACAATAGGAATTCTTCCTTTTTTTTTTCCCTGTATGGATTGTTAGCAGTTAATCTCATTAAAGAAGCTTTGCAATATTCCAGGACTTGATGCAGTATAGCAAATAAAATTAATAAAAGTAAGGCTGCTGAGGTATATGGCTCTGAGAAAAATCCTTTTATTATCAGTGATGCCTATAACTATTGTAAAGTCAAGACTGTAAATATCAGTAAAGCCAGAGACCCCGGTGAAAAGGAGGAGACCTTCTTTATTGATATACAACAAAGATGAAGTCTTGTACGATTAACTATAGTAAGAAAAGTGGGTTAGCATTCAGGTAAGACAACTCATGGTCCTCTCTGATAATTAAGGAATATTAATTCTTTTGTGGGACCTATCTGCATCTTCTCTAATCTATGCTTGAGAATCAAAGCTACTAGATTTGCTTTCTCCTTGGAAGAGATTAAAAATTGCCCTGATTGCACAAGAACAAGCAAGGACAGGTGACATAATTTTGGGTGATAGTGTCAAGATAATTTGTGTGTGGCTTAAAGATAGCAAATAGATGTTCTAGGAATTACCTGAGAGATATGTTATGAGAGATAGTTATGAGAGATAACAACTTTTCTTTTAATCATAACTTTGACTCAGAGGAAAAGCTGAATTCCTGAGCTCAATTCAAGAACATAGAAAGGTGACTTTAAGTAGATTAACTGATTCTTTAATCAGTTATAATATGAAATCATACAATTTAAAATCAGCTATAAAGTAGAATTAATTTAAATTTCTCACAGTATAATTACATCCATAAGTAGGACTAAGACTGCCCTCTGTAGACATCTCTATTCTTTCTGGACTCTACAAAGGACATTATATATGACAACAGTAACATTTGTTTTGCATCTCATGTGACATTAAGAGTAAAAGAATGAACAAAATTACCATTTTGTTGCCTGTATAAAGGAATCCTCCCCTCCCCCCAGGCAATTGGGGTTAAGTGACTTGTCCAGAGTCACACAGCTAAGAATTATTAATTATATGAGGTCAGATTTGAACTCAGGTCCTCCTGACATCAAGGTTGGTGCTCTATCTACTGAGCCACCTAGCTGCCCTTATAAATCTTGTATGATGTTCACCCATGCCTGGGAAACACCTTGTAGGAGAACTTTTAAGGCTGTTTTCTGCTCTACCCAGTTAAAGAAGTTTGTTTATAGTAAAGAAGTTATTCACAACAGGAATTATTTTATTCTCCACAACTTCCAAGTCAATTGTGTAACTATGACAAACAGAATCACAGAATCTCAAAATTGGAAGAGACAACAAAAGCCCACTGGCCTAATTCAGACTTTATTTTTTTTCCTTTTCTTTCTTTCTTTCTCTCTCTCTCTCTCTCTCTCTCTCTTTTTTTTTTTTTTAATATAGCTTTTTATTTACAAGTTATATGCATGGGTAATTTTACTGCATTGACAATTGCCAAACCTTTTGTTCCAATTTTTCCCCTTCTTACCCCCACCCCCTCCCCGAGATGGCAGGTTGACCAATACATGTTAAATATGTTAAAGTATAAATTAAATACATATAAGTCTACATGTCCAGTTATTTTGCTGTACAAAAAGAATCGGACTTTGAAATAGTAAACAATTAGCCTGTGAAGGAAATCAAAAACGCAAGTGGATAAAAATATAGGGATTGGAAATTCTATGTAATGGTTCATAGTCATCTCCCAGAGTTCTTTTGCTGGGTGTAGCTGGTTCAATTCATTACTGCTCTATTGGAACTGATTTGGTTCATCTCATTGCTGAAGAGGGCCAGGTCCATCAGAAGTGATCATCATATAATATTGTTGTTGAAGTATATAATGATCTCCTGGTCCTGCTCATTTCACTCAGCATCAGTTCATGTAAGTCTCTCCAAGCCTTTCTGACTAATTCATACTTTAAAAAGTCACTAATATTTTCACCAAGTGGTTATTTAGCCTCTGCTTGAGGCAGGACCCTCTACTTCTTGAGGCAACTTTTTTCATTTTGGGATAGTTCTAATTGTTAGCAATTTTTTCCTTGCATAAACTTACCTGTCTCTTTTCAACTTCTACCCACTAAAGCTATCGTATCTTCCCCAGCAAATTGTCTTTTCTCCAGAGAAAATTTCCAGTTCCTTCAAATGATCCTCAAATGGCCCTTCACTATCCTGGTTTCCCTTCTTTTTCCCTTCCTTGTTAATGTCCAACTTAACATGTAGCCTCAGATTGTATTACCTTTTTTTAGTTGTTATATTATTGACTCATATTGACTTTGCAGTGCATTAAAATTTCCAAATTTTTTACAAACTTTTTAAATCCTGCCTCCTTTACCATGTGAAGGTGATTGTTTTAAGCTTAAATTCTTTTGTAGAAAATAATTTAAGAAATTTGCTTCTCATATTTTTATCAAGGATGCCCTCAACATCAGTGTAGATCATTTTTATAAAAAATTTGTAAAGATGAAAAAATATAGATCAGTTATAGCCCCATCAAGCTATCAATCAGCATTTACCAAGTGCCTACTATGTACAAGCATTGTGCTAAACAGTGGGGTTACAAAAAGGCAAAAGACAGTCCCTACCCTCCAGGAACTCAAAATCTGATGGGGGAATATGACAAACAAATATATAAATAAACTATATAGAGAACAAATAGGAAGTTATTAGTAGAGGGAAGGCATTAGGATTAATAGGTCTCAGGAAAGGCTTCCTGTAGAAAGTGGCTTCTTAATTAGGATTTAAAGGAAGCCAAGAGGCACATGTCAGCATTCCAGGCATGGGGGACAGCAAGAGAAATTGCCCAGAGTCAAGAGATGAAGTGTCTTGTTCAAGGAGTAACAAGGAGGCCAGGATCACTGCCTTGAAAAGTGAATGTCAAAGAGTAAGATTAAGAAGACTGCAGAGGTAGGAGGAACTTAATTTATGAAGGACTTTGAATGCCAAACACATGATTTTGTATTTGATCCTGAAAACAATAGGGAGCTACTGGTGTTTATTGAGCAGAAGAGTAACATTATTAGGCCTGCACGTTAGGAAAATCACTTCGGTGATTTAGTAGCTAAAATGGAGGATTGATTGCAGCAAAGAGAAGCCTGAGAAAGGTAGATCCATCTAATGAATGATTGTTTCTTTTTGAAAATCAATCATCAATATATATTTTTTTAAGACCAATATTTTAAAAAGCAGGTTTAAATTTATTATGTAATTATGTACTTGACCAAGTAGATATCCTCTTTGTACTTTTGTTATCTTTATATCTCCATGTCTTTAGGTAGTAAATTGGGGACCAAGGTTAAGAGCACAAATATGGTTCCACCATTGTCATAATGAAAATAAGTTTATTTTACTCTTATTTTGTTCAGTTTTTCATGTTTGTTACCCTTTTTTCAGTTTCTCCTATAAATGTTTTGGGGATGATGTGCCTTTTTTGGATATGATGCTAATTTTTCAGAAAAAAGTGTGTGTGTGTGTGTGTTTTATGTAAACGTGTGTAGATAAATGTAATTAATGGTAAGTGAATTATAAGAAGTATAAACTACAGTGCTTCCTGAGGACTGATGAGGAAAGCCTTTATTGACATAGATATTTGAGGAAAACTTATGGAGGGAGTAACATTTGAGTTGAACTTTAAAGGCAGGGTGGATTTTGGCAGGCAAACAGAAGGGAGGAAGTTGTGGTCATAATGGTGATATTGTTAGCAAATTAATGATGGTAGAAATACACATCACATATTCTTGGGACAGATTGTAAAATTTGGAAGAAGGTAGTATGAGGAAGTCCTTAAATGGCAGGTAGAAGAGAAGTTGGATTTTTCTGAAAAATGAGTAGATCACAGGATAATAGATCTAGAGCTAGAAAGGAGTATAAAGGTCATCTGGTCCAGTCATTGAGGCTCAGGAAAATTATGTGACTTACCCAGTGTCACATAAGTTGTGTCAACAGTGAAATTTGAACCCAAGTCCACCTCTGACCATAGAGTCACTGTGTTTCCACAGTACCACCCATTTTCTTCTCTCCTTCTTTGGCAAGGAAATTGGAGTTAAGTGACTTTCTTAGAGTCACACAACTATTAAGTATTAAGTGTCTGAGTATAGATTTGAACTCATGTCCTCTTGATTCAGTGTTCTATCTACTGTGCCATCTAGCTGCTGCACCCCCTCCCCCCCACACTTTCTTAAACTTATCTTAATTTGTTAATGGATCATTGATTTTGATTTTTTTTTTTTTCAAACCACATTCTGTCATTCTTGAGCCCGAATTTATGTAGGAATTAAAGACTGGAACTATGATTTTCAATGCCATAAGGAATTCTTGAGTGAAGAAACTTTCTATACCAATGCAAGTCAGCATCTTCTTAACAGTTTAGAAAGTTTTCTCAGGCAGAAATGCTAAATCTTCCCCGTTATGACCCAAATAAATTAAAAAGTAATTGGGAAATATTTCTATTTTTCTATTTGAATTTGAGCCACTGCCTTCATATCTAGAAACAGGCTTTGAAGCCAGTTTGTTATCTACTATTCCTTGTTGTTTCAGCTTATATGCTTTCAAGTTATACTTTGGCCAGGTTGTTTCCATTTTGTATTCTTCTTCTTCTCACCATCGTATATCTGTTCTGGTTAGTGTTTATGTTGATGGACTCATGATGTACTGGACTCATGCAGTCACTATTTAAAATTTTTTAGTCTTATCTGTTATTTACAAATAAAAAGATGCCAAATTTTTAGATCAACTACTACAGAAGTTATCTTTTACAACTTTTGAATGATTGATTGGATAAGTAATAAGATTCCGTTGCTTTTCCCAGGTCATTTAAATTCTTTATTGACACACTACAATTGTAGTATCTTAGAAGATACAATCTCATTACAGAATGATTTTGAGTTAGATAGCTTTGGAATGTTCCGGTGTTCTCTTAAGAGCTTTCACTAGCCTGACAATACCTTTTATACTTTATACAAGGTGAAAGGATTTGATTCTTCATACCAGAGCTGTTGTTTTTTTTTTTAATAATATTTTATTTTTTCCAATTACATGTGAAGACAATTTTCAACATTAATTTTTTGAAAGATTTTGAATTCCAAATTTTTCTCCCTTTTTTCCTCCCAATTGTCCTTCCCAAGGCAACAAGCAAATTATATATGTGCAGTCATGTGAAATATTTCCTTATTAGTCTGAATCTGTTGTAATTTTTCTCCTCTTAAGAGTAAATTGTGGCCAAGAAGTAATATTTCTTAAAGTCTAAGGTATCATAATAATTTAAGAGAATTTTACTTTATTGTGTGAATTAATTTTATTAGTATTTTATTTTTTCCAAGTACATGAATGTCTATAGATAGTTTTCAACATTCATTTTTTTCTTTTTACTTTTTCTTTTTTTGCTGAAGCAATTGGGGTTAAGTTACTTGTCTAAGGTCACATAGCTAGGAAGTGCTAAGTGTCTAGGCCAGATTTGAATTCAGGTCCTCCTAACTTCAGGACTAGTGCTCTATCTACTGTGCCACCTAGCTATCCCACATTCATTTTTGTAAAATTTTGTGTTTTAAAATTTTCCATATTTGTCATGCCATGCAAGAAAAATCAGATCAAAAGGGGAAAAAAACACATGAAAGGAAAAAAAAAGCAAGCAAATAAACAGCAACAAGAAAAAAGGTGAAAATACTATGATTTGCTCTATATTCCGTCTCCATTGTTCTCTCTCTGGATGTGGATAGCATTTTCCATTCCAAGTCTATTGGAATTGTCTTGAATCACTTCATTGTTGAAAAGAGCTAAATTGATCATTACATAATCTTTCTATTGTGTACAATGTTCTCTTGGTTCTGCTCACTTCATTCAGCATTAGGTCATATAAATCTTTCCAGGATTTTCTGAAACCAGCCTACTCATTTTGTTCCATTACCTTTATAGCCATTCCTCAACTGATGGGCATCCGCTCAATTTCCAGTTTCTTGCCACAACAAAAATATTTGTAACAAACATTTTTTTTGCACAAGTGGGCCCCTTTCCCTCTTTTATGATCTCTTTGGTATACAGATCCAATAGAGACATTGCTGGATCAAAGGCATTCATGCACAGTTTTATAGTCTTTTGGATATAGTTCTAAATTGTTCTCCAGAATGGTTGGATCATTTCAGAACTCTACCAACAATGCATTAGTATCCCAGTTTTCAAACATTCCCTCCAATAATTATCATTATCTTTTCCTGTCATCCAAGCCAATCTGAGAGATAGAGTGTTTTAGAGATGTCATAATTTGCATTTCTCTAATCAGTAGTCATATAGAGCACCTTTTCATATGGCTAAAAGTTGATGGATTTCTATTGGCAGTCAGAGAGTTGTAGGAATTCCCTTTTTGTCAGTGCTGGTCCTTCATGAAAGAATTCATGAACCCGAAGAGTTTTAAGTGGCAAAAATGGAAGTTTATTGTTGGATGAGAAGTCAGCTTTGCTAGAAAAACTGACTTCTTCAGTGGCAAAGTCCTATTAGGGAAATGGAGGCTGGCACTGAGAAGCAGACAGGAATGCTAGCAGGCAGTTAGTTATGCCCTACTCCAGACTTCTGCAAGGATCAGCAATTTAAAAATATCCTTTAGTAGGAAGATCTGAGGCTCAGGTTTCAGGTTGAAAAGAAAGCCAAAGTCCCCAGGCCTAGATCTCCAGTTGAATGGAAATCACTTTTTAAAAGCTTCTGGAATGTGGAATTCCCTGAAAAGGGTCTGCATCAATGGGGTAATTTGCCTTAGAAAAGGCCCATCCAGAAGGATATGTTCTCATAGACTCTCTGTGGAGAGAGGGGGTAAGGGGACAGGAATCAAAGGGGACAGAATTTCTGAGTGTTAATTTTACAGATCAAAAGGGAACACAGTTTTACACCCCCATCAAAGTGACTTTAATTTCTTTTTCTGAGAAGTGTCTGTTCATATCCTTTGATCATTTATCAATTGGGGAAATTACTTTTATTCTTGTAAATTTGAGCCAGTTCTCTAAATATTTTAGAAAGGAGGCTTTTATCAGAAAAACTGGCCATAAAATATTTCCCCCAGCTTTCTGTTTCCCTTCTAATCTTGGCTGCATTGGTTTTGTTTGTGTTAAGCCCTTTTAATTTAATGTAGTCAAAATTATTATCCATTTTGTTTTTCATAATGTTCTCTAGTTCTTTGGCTATAAATTCCTTCCTTTTCCACAGATCTCAGAGCTCCACTGGCATGTGGGTTAATTTTTGAGAAAAAATTGTGTTGTAAATATAATCTTGTTATGCAAATTGATAAGACAGTAGAGTAATATATTAACTTTAGAAGAAAGTTGCATTCATTCTGCTAAGTGCCACATTTCTGAGAGACTCTAAAAACAGACTTCAGCTAGCCTGCTGGCTGGTGATAGAATTTAGGATTAGAATCAGGAGGCATGCATTTAGTGTTAGAATCTGGCATTTAGGGTCACAACCAACTTCCTACTTTATCAGAGACAACTGTTTTAGTGCTTAACTAGATTGAATTAAGCTGTGAGTTTTACAAAGATTGAAAATATTTTTCCTGGGCTTTCTTATTCATTGAAGATGAATTGCCTAAGACTCCCAAAAAACTATTTTAATGACCTAGAAAAAATAACAACAAAGTTCATAGGTTCAAATGACAAAACAGCCAATTACTTTAATAATCTAGTGTTTGACACACCCAAAGACCCCAGCTTTTGGGATAAGAACTCACTCTTTGACAAAAATTGCTGGGAAAATTGGAAATTAGTATGGCAGAGACTAGGCATTAACCCACACTTAACACCGTACACCAAGATAAGGTCAAAATGGGTTTGTGACCTAGGCATACAGAATGAGATTATAAATAAATTGGAAGAGCATAGGATAGTTTACCTCTCAGACCTGTGGAAGAGGAAGAAATTTATGACCAAAGAACTAGAGGTCATTATTGATCACAAAATAGAAAAATTTGATTACATCAAATTGAAAAGTTTTTGTACAAACAAAACTGATGCATACAAGATCAGAAGGGAAGCAATAAACCGGGAAAACATTTTTACAGTCAAAAGTTCTGATAAAGACCTCATTTCCAAAGAATATAGAGAATTGATTCTAATTTATAAGAAATCAAGCCATTCTCCAATTGATAAATGGTCAAAGGATATGAACAATTCTCAGATGAAGAAATTGAAACTATTTCTAGCCATATGAAAAGATGCTCCAAGTCATTATTAATCAGAGAAATGCAAATTAAGACATCTCTGAGATATCATTACACACCTGTCAGATTGGCTAGAATGACAGGGAAAGATAATGCGGAATGTTGGAGGGGATGTGGGAAAACTGGGGCACTGATACGTTGTTGGTGGAATTGTGAATACATCCAGCCTTTCTGGAGAATGATTTGGAATTATGCTCAAAAAGCCATCAAACTGTGCACACCCTTTAACCCAGCAGTGTTACTACTGAGCTTATATCCCAAAGAGATTTTAAAGAAGGGAAAGGGACCCACATGTGCCGAAATGTTTGTGGCAGCCCCTTTGTAGTGGCCAGAAATTGGAAATTGAGTGGGTGCCCATCAATTGGAGTATGGATGAATAAATTGTGGTATATGAATACTATGGAATATTATTGTTCTGTAAGAAATGACCAACAGGATGATTTCAGAAAGGCCTGGAGAGACTTACACGAACTGATGCTGAGTGAGATGAGAAGAACCAGACGATCATTATATACTTCAACAACAATACTATATGATCAATTCTGATGTACATGGCCCTCTTCAACAATGAGATGAACCAAATCAGTTCCAATAGAGCGGTAATGAACTGAACCAGCGAAAGAACTCTGGGAAATGACTGCGAACCACTACATAGAATTCCCAATCCCTCTATTTTTGTCCACCTGCATTTTTGATTTCCTTTACAGGCTAATTGTACACTATTTCAAAGTCCGACTCTTTTTATGTAGCAAAATAACTGTTTGGATATGTATACATATATTGGATTTAACTTATACTTTAACATATTTAACATGTATTGGTCAATCTGCCATCTGAGGAAGGAATTGGGATGAAGAAGGGAAAAAGTTGGAACAAAAGGATTTGCAACTATCAATGCTGAAAAATTACCTATGCATATATCTTGTAAATAAAAAGCTATTAAAAAAAAAATGAATTGCCTACATGTGGACAATTAAAAAGATGCCTAATTGTATTCTTTCTCTGTTTCAGGATGTGATAGGCCAGGTTTTGCCCGATGCAACAACTACAGCATTTGAATGTGAGTATGGCTTATATACTTTCTTTTTTCTTTTTTCTTCCTTTTTTTGTATATTTCTTTCTGCAGTAATTCTTCAAAGGGTTTATAGCTTGTGTTACTTTTAAAACTGACAAATATAGAGTATTTATGATCATCATATGGTACATTTAAATATTTATAAATTAATGCAAGTTTAATGATGATACTGAACTGAGTAATATTTTCTTATTTAATCACATCTTGAGTGTGCATATTTCTATAATATAGCTTTAATTACCAACATGACCTTTATCTGCTCTTGCTTCTTACTGGAATAATATTGCTGGAATAAATGAAAAGTGTAAACTACCTGTAGGCTGATGAATATTGATTAAGAGGTTTTAATCCATTGTAGCTTTTAAAAACTGCAACAAAGTGGAGCTTTTAAACAAATATTGAATAGACTAACAGTGTTGCAGCTGGCTTCTTTGGGGCCACTAGGTGGTGGCAGCAAACACATTGGTTCTTTAGATTCGACTCAGCAATTGTCCTGGTTGGGGCAGCAAGAGAAACAGAGATTGGGCACCAAGTAGGTTCCTAAGAGGACCAAATTTAGGTTCTAATTGAGGTAAACATGCTCCCCAGAAAACTAGAGGGGCAAATGCAGAATAGAGCACATCATAGATTCTAGATAGAGCGAGGTCTAAATTAAGAAGTTCAGAGAATGATGGTGACTATCATTGAAAGGCCTGGATCATCTTAGAAAATGATTTTATTTGCTCTTAGATTATATTTACTATTATATTTATTCAGTACTTCTTAATCCTTTCTGTTGGTTATTTGAGCATCCAAACCTAGCAAAGGTTCATTTCATAAACATATTTTCAAGGCTTACCCATTTCTTCAGTTGGGAAAAAAAAAATTTATATCTTTAAAAATGTATATCAACTTTATTTCTGAATTTGACTCTTTCCTCATTCAGTGTGTACTCTCTTGTAGCAAAGAATAAAAAAAAAATTCAACAAAATTACATTTCTTCCTTTTTTTTATTCGTGTTAGCTTCAGACATGTTGCTTATACATAGATGTGAAAACCTTACATAAAGAGAAATTATTTTTTGCAAATTTGAAACATCATTCTGAGAATAGCTTTCACCAGATCCTATAAAGGGTTTATGGCCAAAAATAAATATGAAACCTCTGTACTAGACCATGTTGACTCCTTGATTTTGTATTACCTGCCACTTTGAATGATACAAGCTCATCTTCATCAAAGATGAATTCAAGTTAGAAGTTGAATATACGGTTGATTTATGTGTAAGTATGATTTACTGTGCTTATTAGAAGCAAATATGTAAGCTTTCACTCAGGGGTTTGAAATCAGAGTTATGAATTTATATTTCCTTTTTGACATTTCACCCTGAGGCATTAGTTTTAATGCTGAGGCTGTACCTTAGCAACATCTTGAGGTTTTAGGTCAGCGAGACACTTACTAGTCCTGAACGAGTCACTTACCCTCCGTTGCCTTAATTTCCTAATCTGTAAAATGGGGATATTAATAGCATCTATCTCCCAGGGTTGTGAAAATCAAATGAGGTAGTAACTGTAAAGTTCTTAGTGTAGTGTCTAGTCCATAGTAAAGATTAAATAAATAGTAACTATTATTATTATTAATTATATTTACTTGGCAACTAAAAAAAGTCTGTTTTGTGTTAATTAAGTGGTCATTTATGTGGAACATGGCAACCAAGCAGAGGAACACAAAGTAACTTGATTTACTTGGCTTCCTTGCATTTAAAGCCCAGCTCTAAAGGGGACTCTACTGCCAATTCTATTGCTAACTTACTGTGTGATGCAAAGAAAGTCATTTAACATGTCTGGCCCTTTATTTTCCTCACTTTTAAAATGAGAAGTTGAATTAAAATCCTTGCAGTTCTAATATTCAATGATTCTAAACATTTTCTTGTTGAATTCAGAAAGGGCATTGGATATCAGGAAAACTTGGTTCTAGTCTTAGCTTAAATTAATTATGTAGCAAACAATAGAAGTTTCATATTCATATTTCCATCTAAGTCTCTTCTCCAAAATAATTTATGATCACTTTTGAATCATCTATTTTCAAAAGTGTTGCTTTCCACAATTTGTGTTAAAAAATCAATAATTGAGTGTAAAATTTTTTTGTCAGTCTCAAATTCTTTAATGACTCTTCTTTTGGTTCCTATATACTTGAAAGAATAAAGGGAATGTAACAGTTAGCATTTGACCTTTCCTCTTTGTGATGCTATTTCTAAGAGGATGAAGATCAGAATAATCCAGGCCTATTGCTTTTGGCTTGCTCTTTGTGCCCATAGTCCTGTTTCTCTACTCAGCTTCTCTTCTGCTTCTCCCAGGGAATAACAGTGATTATGCTTCCAATTTACAGATAAATATCATAATCACATTTAGAGTAATTTGCTTCTATAGTTATAGAAACCTTTGTGATGTTTACAATTTCATTAGTAGATTAATGAGTATTCAAGTGAATGGGGTGATAATAATCAACAGTCTGTACTAATGAGTTTCTTGTGAGGTTCTATTGCCTGGTCCTTGGCCTGCTTTTCTACAGGTTAGAAATTTCTGTAAAATAACAGCTTAGTTTAGAATATGCAATTGCTAGACATTTAGACCTCCTAAACTATTTGGCAAGTCCAGAGTATCTTAAACTTTTAGGAATTGATGGCTTAACTCTCTTTCTTCTTAAATTATTACCATTCTGTACGAAGCTCTGAAGGATTCTGGTTTCAGTATTTTTTTTTTAAACCCAACTCAGATACCGATTTGTGTCCTAAAAACATGTAGTCATTTATAAAAATTTTTCTGAGTATTGTAAGTTGAGCAGAGAATATCTCTATTAACTCAGAATAATGAAGTAAAAATAGAAAAACCAATCATATACAATAAGAATCTATATTTTAAAATAAAATTAAAAGAAATTCAGTAGCATAATTTTAATAACAGCATAAGTTAGTGGCAGCTAGCATATATTAATCAGTATTGAAAATAGTCAGATGATATGATACAGTGAATAAAATGCTGGGTTTAGAGTCAGGAAGAACTGAATTAAATTCTTGCCTTAGCTATTTACTAGATGCGACTCTCACCAAGTTACTTAAACTCTTTGTGCTTTAATTTCTTCATTTATAAAATGGATAATATTAGTACCTACCTCCCAGGGTTGTTCTGACAATCAAATGAGATGATATATGTAATTGGTGTTGTAAAGTTGTTTTAGTCATATCCCATTTGGGGTTTTCTTGACAAATATCCTAGAATGGTTTACTATTTTTCTCTTCCAGCTTATTTCACAGATGAGGAAACTGAGGTAGACAGGATGAAGTGCTCTGTCCTGTATCACACAGCCAGAGGAAGTATCTGAGTCTGCATTTGAACTCAGCTCTTCCTGACCTCAGACAAGGTGTGCCATCCACTGTGCCTTCCAGTGTCTAATATAACAGGTGTTATATGTCTATTGGCTATCATGATTAATACAAAATCAAATGTAGATTAATAATGTAGATTCATAAACAAATTAGAATTAAGAACCTTCCACATTGTACATAATGAGAAGAAATGTGATGTGGTGGATCCGGGGCTGGCTTTGGAGTTAGGAAGATCTGGCCTCATGTTCCTTAGCTATCTTAGCTGTGATTCCTGGATAAGCCAGTCTTTCAGTGCCCAGACAGCTTTTTTTTTTTTTTTTTTTAATAGACATACACACACATATATATTTGTGTATGTGTTTTTTTTCTCTCAATTACATGTTAAAACAATTTTTAAACTTTTTTTATTTTTTAAAGTTTTGAATTCAAGATTCTATTTCTTCCTTCTCTCCTTTCCTTCCTTGACATAGTAAGTGATCAGATATGTTATACTTGACAATTATGTTAAAATCTTTCCATATTTGTCATTTTGTACAAGAAGATTCAAATAAAAAAAAAAAGAATGAAAGAAAGTGAAAAACAGCATGCTTTAGTCTGCATTCAAACTATTAGTTCTCTCTCTGGAGGTAGATAGTCTGCTTCATCATTAGTTCTTTAGGATTATCTTGGATCATTGTATTGCTGAGACTAGCTAAGTTATTCATAGTTCTTTATCAAGCAATATTGCTGATACTGTGTACAATGATCTTCTCGGTCTTTTTGCTTCACTTTGTATCAGTTCATGTATGTCTTTCCAGGTTTTTTTTTTTAATCGTCCTGCTTGTCATTTTTTACAGCACAATAAGATGCCATTGCAATCATATGCCATACAAGGCTTGATTAGCCATTCCCTAATTGATGGGCAGGCATCTCTTTTATTTATAATTCTTAGCCTCCATAAAAAGAGCTATTATAAATATTTTTGTACAAATAGGTTACACACACACACACACATACACACACACATATCCTTTTTAAAAATGTCTTTGGAATATAGATCTAGTAGTGGTATTGCTGAATCAAAGGGTATTCATGGTTTTATGGCCCTTTGGGCATAGTTCCAAATTACTCTCCAGAATGGTTGGATCATTTCATAACTCCACTAACAATGGATTAGTGTCCCAGTTTTCCCACATCCCCACCGATATCCAGCATTTTCCTTTTTTTGTCATTTTACTCAATTTGATAAATGTGAGTTAGTACCTCAGAGTTGTTTTGGTTTGCATTTCTCTGACAATAATGATCTTAAAGCATTTTTTCATGTGACTGCAGATAATTTTGATTTTTGGCAGATACCTTTCTAAGACTATAAATTTTAGAAACATTCTTCCTATCATGACTTTCCTTCACCAATGAAAATCACAAATATGTTTTTTAAAAATTATATAACAATGTAGCTATTAATTGGACTGAAACTTGGTTTCACCACTTAAAACTGGGGAGACTTATTCTCATATTACCTTCTTGCAGAGCTGTTTGTTGCTATTTTTGGTGATGATAATGAAAGTTCAAATGGATTTTAGTGCTATAAGAGGAGAATCTTATTATAGTAGCTATTTTAATTTTTTGGATGAGTTTATTCTGAATCTTTTTTGTAAGTATCTTATAGCTTCTCATTCAAACATAAAAATGTTTGAATATAAAAATGATAGAGATTCCCAAGGGTTTTGTGGAAAATACGATTTGACAGTGGAAATTGGAGACTCTAGTCATGATCCCATGATGATAGCAAATACCCAAGATAGACTATCCACTTGAGAACTTTTCTAGTTTCTAGTCTTTGGTTTCCCTAATTTGTATAGCAATGTTTTCCTTTCTTTCCTCTCTGGAAAATGAGTCTTCTCTAGTTTTCGGATTAATTCTTAATTGGCATGGAAGATTTGTAACAAAGGATGTTTAATAAATAACTTAATTTTCTATTTATTTTTGTATCTAGATTGCTTTCATATGAATCTCATGTGATTCACTGCCACTTCAGTAGGTGTATGTTTTGCTGTTAGTCCCATAGCCTCTGCTGCTATTTATATAGTTAGCATTATGTTTGCCATTTTTACCACCTCTTTACCTGAGGCTGCATTTCTTCTACTATTGGGCCTTTATGTTCTTTTTGTTTCTCTTTTGGATTGCATGTTGCTCCAAATAAAATCACCGACAACATATGGCCTGTTATGATTCTCTTTTCCTAAACTCTGCCATTTTGTATATTTGTGACACACTGCAGATTTTGTGAAGATTGCTTCATAATATTTGTTTACCATCTGCTGCACTCTATTTGGTATCTTGCTAGGATTTTTTCCTCCATTTTAAGTGACATTAACAAAATCCAGCCAGTACATAGATTCTCTGGTTCTACTTTTGCTTCCCTAATGTGCTGGAAAATCATATTACTCTGCTTCAGGCAACTAGAGAAGCCTGGAATTCTGGTTGTAAACCAGTATATCAGATTATTCCCCCCCTCTCCCTTTTTTTTTTTTTTTGGTCATATCCAGTTATGCTTTTTGGTCAGATGGTAAAGAACTTCCATATATAAGGCAAAAATAGTTTTAAATACTCAGATAATTTCCCTTTAACTCTTCTTCATTTGAGGCCACACTAAACTGTTGGATACTTGAAAGATTATGGAATGAGAGTTAAGAAACCAGGCTTCTAGTCTTAGTTCTGTCATATCTTAAGCTGGCTGACTTTATACATGTCAATTCCACTCTGTAGACCTCAGGTTCCTCATCTATAAAATTGGATTAGATGATCTCCAATTCTCCTCTGTCTCTAACATATAATCATTTTGTTTTTTAATAAAACTTTTAGTACTGACACAAGTGAACTCTGTAAATGACCTGAGTGAACTCTGTAAAAATTGTGTAAAATCACAAAAATCATGTCCCCTTTGATCTGCAAAAATCCAGGCTCCAAATGGTCTCTTATTCTTTCAGAGGGAGATAAGCAGTACCATTCAAAGGCAAATCAAACTTCTATTGATCTTTTAGGAAGTCACATCCTAAGAAAAAAACTTCACATTCAATTGAGAAATCCTGGTCTGATTATCAAACTTCCCCCAGACTTACCTATAAAATAGGTCTTTTTTTTTTTTTTTTTTTTTTAACCATAAACAGCTTCATTCTGATTAAGCCTCCCATTGAATTAAAGATCAGCCTAGAGATATTCAATTCTAAAATTCTCTATTATAATTCCAACTTAAGCTGCACCAGCCCCCATCTAGAGCAAACCCCAGCTTGTAGCCAAGGCCTCAATTATAAAATAGCCAACTTGGGCCTCAGTCCTTGCAGAGGATCTAATATGCCAAAGAATCTCTCTCTCTCTCTCTCCTTGGCATAGCAACAACCTCTGCCCACTGAAGTGACATTCTCTTTCAGCATTACCCTCTCTTTTATCTCTTTCTCACCTATTTCCCTAACAAGATTTTATATCTCACTGTTGCAATTTCTGTGCTAGAAACTTTCTCTGCCAGGACTCCTACACTAAAAACTTTACTTCTCTGTCAGGACCTTGCCACTAAGGAATTCAGTCTTTCTATTCATGCATAGCAAAGACTGACTTCCCAATACCAACAATAAACTTCTTTTGCTAGTCTAGGTTTTTGGGTTTGTAAACTCCTTTATGAAGGACCTCTGTGCCGCCAGAAGGGGTTCCCACAACTCCCTACCTTGTGCCAAATTCTAGGGGGTTTAGGGGAGCCAAACCTCTTCATTTGGTTCCCTGAACCTCGAACCTGTCACTCCTATCACCAGGAACCCTAATCTCATTAGTTTCAGAGGGTTTAATTGAAATCATGAAGATGAAACTCCAGGCCCAGCACTTTATCCAATGTAACAACACCTAGCTGTCCTTTTCTTTTGTTGTTGTTTGTAACCTTTTATTTTATTTTTTTCTAGAGCTGATCATTCCTGATATATAAGAGTTTATTTGTTTTTGCTAAATGCTCAATTTATTTAACAAAGTAGTTCTATTTTTTTTTTTTTTTGATCACTAAATTGTTAGATATATGCTGTTCCTTATTTACAATTGATCCAGGTATCTGGATTTTCCTCTCAAATCTGACTAATCACCTCTTTAAAATATTTTTACTTGAGCTCAACAAACATAAGCAACCCCTAAAGTGTGTAAAATGTGGTAGATAATGGAAGAGATACAAACTTTTGATAAGACCTAATTCTTGTGATGAGGTGTGAGAATAGGGGTGGAAGATCCCCTCTGGTAGGAGCCGCTGGTCCTATGGGAAAGAATTTACAGACCTGAAATCTATGGCAAAAGGAATTTTATTTCCCCTAAGAAGACAGCTTGCTAGGAAGTCAGCCTTCTTAGTGGACAGGGAATATAATAAAGATAGGTTACACTGACAAGAGAATATTTCCAACAGTTGGCCGATCCTGTTAGGACATCTGTTAAGATTTGGGGTTCAGAGTTGTCTTTTACTAGAGGTCTGAGGCTTGGGGCTTCAATTCAATTCAAAATTGAATGAGATTACTTAACTGGAAGTTTGAGTCTTTAAATGTTGATTATGCCCCAGGCCTAGATTTCCAATTGAAAAGAGATTACTTATCTTGGAAATTTCCCTTAGGGACAGAAGGTGTTCCCCTACCCCCACCCAAAGGCTGGGAGAGTTAGTTTCAGAGTCCCCTCAAAGGTTAAAAGGGAAACAATTTATATCATTTGTACTCTTCTACTTTAACAAACAGCAGGGGATATATCACACATTTGAAAATTTTAATTCAGTAAACAATATTTAGTGCTTGTAATGTGTAAAGCACTGTGATAGAAACTAAGAATTTGAAGGCAAAAATGAAAAAAATTCTTGCTCGTAAGGGAGCTTCCATTCTGAAAAATAATGTAAGTATTTTAAGAGTGATACAAATTGCTGTGTGAGTCCTGAAGTGGAAAAGGATCAGTGTAGCATTGTAAAAGAAACAATGGATATGAATCTTTGTAGACTTCTAGACAACTTAATACTTTGACTTCTCTCAGCCTCAATTTCCTTTATATATGAAAATAAACTGATAATACTTGTCTCCTCTGTAGAAGTAGACTGTCTACCTCTGGATGGTTGTGAAAAAGCACCTTGTAAATCTTAAAATACTATATAATGTGAGTTGTAATAATAACTTAAGTAAAGCTTTACTTGATAAGTGACATCTGAATTAAACTTCAGAATCTAGCTCAATAGGTAGAGACTGGCATTTCAAACAAAGGGAGCTTTGTGAGCAAAGATCTGAGGCAAGAAAGCTTAGTGCATACATAGAAATTACCTGGAACATATGGCTAAGAATGGTTTGATATATGACTGTGAAAGACTTTGAAGGCCAGGAAAAGCTTAATTTTTACTAATTAGGCTGTAGGGAACCATTGAAAAGATTAGGTTAAGTTTGCAAATACAACATAGAAGGGCCTGATTATTTACTCTTATTTTGCCTTTAAATAATTGGTTAGTTATAGTCTCATTGTTGAGGTCAGGAACCAAATGTTGAGGTGTAGACCACATGTTGAGGTCTACATTTGGGGTACCTAAATGAAATTAGGGTTTAGTTAAGGTCTAGTGGCAGGTTTGGGGTACAGGGAGTCAAACAGAGTTCCCCTGCAACCCCCTTGGATTTGGCGCAAGGATACGGCGGTATATGAGGTCTAGTAGCGGCGTATTCCCAATAAAAGCATTTATTGGCCCAGAGAGTTAGATTAATAAAAGAGGTTTATTACTGAGTTTAGAAGTAGGAGATAGGTGAAGGTAGAGATAAGGAGGGCACTGGACAGAGGGTCCAGTGGACAAAGGGTCCTCACATGGCAACCATGTTTGGAATCTCTGCAAAGAGGGGTTCCCAGTGTGATCCTTTTAAGTCGGAGACTTAGCTCGAGGGGCTTTGGGGTGTAGTCCCAAAGTTGGCTCAGATCCGGGTGGGGCTGGGATAGGTCCGGACCTTCTATTGGAATTCAAAGGGACCAGGATTTGTGAGTCAAAGGGTAATTTACATTGAGGGGGGGGAGGGGGGGTGTTGGGAATCAAAGATTGGAATCTTTCCTGCATCATCATGGTCCAAACATCCAGTTTTCTTCTCAATGTAGATTAAATGAGGAAGAGAATAGTCTATTTTTCAATGTAATTATCTGTTTAAAAAAATAAAACTGCATTTAAATCCTAGTTGAGTATTTAACATTAAAGATACAGTCTTAGAAAATTCCCTGAAGTATTGAAAGGTTAAATTACTTGGCACATAGAGTCAAGGCCAGACTTTCATCCTTTGTCCCTTAAGGGTCTTTCATTACCCATGTAATCTAATTTTGGTTTCATCTCCAAGTTTAAGAAGAGTGGTTATTTCTACTTATCCTAAGTTGTCATTGGTATTACTTTTCTCTTGGGACAGCTTGGAAACATTTTAGATTTACATTAAAAGTCCCTCTGACCAAAGTTTGTCTTGAAGTGTCAATCTTCCGTGGTGTCAAAGTCTCCAATGTCTCCCTTTAGCCCAAAGAATCATTTTCTCCTCCCTTAGACTTTGTTATCTAAAGTATTCCTTCTAAGTTAAAGTTTCCTTTTTTTTTAAAGAGCTCTTATTTTCTCTGCTTCATTGATACAGAAGTATAGAAGGTAAAAAAAACTTACTTAATAGTATGAGTTACTAATATGAAATTTGTCAAGTATTGTTTCCAGACATGAAAAGATTTCTCAGCTACTTCACTAACATCAGAAGTGACCCTCCTTCCTTATTTGGATTTTTTTATAAATTGAAATTTACATAATAGTATTACTTTAGTGACTGATATTATTAAAACTTTTGATATACCATCATTTGCCATTACTAAAAGCTAAGCTTATCATATATCAGACACCATTTTGTGAAACAGTTAATATATTGA
Source organism: Sarcophilus harrisii (assembly GCF_902635505.1). NCBI lineage: Eukaryota > Metazoa > Chordata > Mammalia > Dasyuromorphia > Dasyuridae > Sarcophilus > Sarcophilus harrisii. The sequence goes on along the minus strand of NC_045427.1, from coordinate 517,793,361 downwards.
TGGGGTGAACCCTAAGACTTGTCCAAACTCTTTGAAAGAGGCCCCACCTTCAGGGAAGTTAAGTGGTCTCATTCAGTTGAAGATTAGTCTGGGATTGTCAACTCCTAAGACAAGTGATCTCTTTTCTTTTAGAGATCAAAGCCCCGGGCATTGACAGCATTGAAGGAATCTCATTCAATTGTGAGGCCCAAGCCTTGGACAACTAATAAAAGACAACTCTGAACCCTAAATCTTTGCAGAAGTCTGAAAGAGGATTGTGCTTGCCATGGAAGCTCTCTTCTTGGCAAAGCTGCCTGCCAGGACACTTGCCCACTGTGAAGATATTCTCTTCTCAGTGTTAACCCTTGTTATTTCCCTGACAAGACCTTTTGCCATAAGAAGTCTTGCCTTCCTAGCAAAGCTGGCTTCTTAGTGCCAACAATAAATCTCTGTTGCCACAAACAGATTTCAGGTTTGCGAATTCTTTCGATTGGACCAGAGAGGATTTCCCACCCCAAATCTCAACCACTAGCCTCATTATTTGCACCTCATCAATATCTTCTAGAACAAATACATTTAAGTAGAAAACTTTTATGAAGTTTTCCACCAGAGGCCTATGTGACATTGTATTTTCATGCCATATTTATTTTATTTTATTTTTTATTTTATTTTATTTATTTTATTTTTTAAATATCTCTGTCATTTTCACCAGGGTTAATGGTTTGTACTAATATTTTGGGAAAATTTCTTTTAGAAAATAATCGTCTTTAAAAGACTAGCCTAGTATTTAACATTAAAGAATAAAATAGATAATTCTAAAGAGCAAAATTAAAAAAAAAAAAAGGATAAATCTATGCAACTAAGTAATAGTTGCATAGATTTATCCTTTTTTTTTCTTAGTTGCATAGATTTATCCTTTTTTTTTTTAATGTCCTTTTTATTGGAACAAGACCTGTGATTTCATTGGTGTAAAGAATCCTTAATGATGTTGTGCCACAGTTCTCTTTTAATGTCCTGACCCAGTTTCCCTAATTGTCCTATTCAGTTACAATATCTCAGATTATAACCATTCCCTCTTAATGTTTGATAGGATAAAAGTCTTATCTCTTAGACCTTAGGCTATCATTCCCTTTTGATGTTTGATGGGATAAAGGTCTTTATCCATTTTAGACATCATTAGAATATCAGGAGCCTCTTCAGGACCTCCCATTATGTCATCCTAGGTGCCTCCCCCCATTAGGTCATCCCCATCCAGGTACCTCCCCCATTATGTTATTGTTCTTGCTACCCTATAAAAGAATCTTGTATCTGACATTCACTGCTGGATTCTCTGAGACAACAGTCTGGTTCAGTCCTGAGCCCAAACCATGGATCCATTTGGTCCCAGTAAATCTCTCCCATTTAATAAACTATTAAATTGTTCTCTAATCGCTATCTTGCTCAATTTCTCTGGCATTACAATGAGAAATCTCCCTCTGCTAAAATAGGTAGACATTTCTGAAGTTTAGGACTTGTCTTTTGTCCTGGGTCATATAGCCAGAATATATCAAAGATGGGACTTAAAGCCAGATTGTGTAAGGCCAGCTCTTTTCCCACAATGCCATGTTGCCTCAACTTTTAAGCCTAATTATGTTGGGAAAACAGGCAGCTACAAAGTATCAAAAGAATAGAGTTGGAGGAAACCTCAAAGTCATCTAGTTAAACATATGTAGGGATCCCATTTGCAGTCTTCTCAAAATATATGGTCATTCAACCTTTATCTCTAAAGCTGCGTATAAGGGATTCCTGTTGTGATCTCTGCTTCCTGAGGACCTGGGGCTGGTGAATTGCTGGAGTCTCAGAATTCTGAGCTGCTTCTTGCTGATCTAGTCAGGCATATGCACCAAGTCTAGCACCAAGATGCTAATCCTTGGGAGTAGGAGGTGACCAAGCTGTGTAAGCAGGAAAAGGGGTGAAAAAGGGGGAGAACTCTTATATTTCAGGTCTGGGTAAGAGAGGGTCACCCAATTGCCCTTTCCCTCCCTAGCCCTCAAAAAAAAAAAGGGAACTACTGAGGGGACACTCATTCCTTCCCAAAGAATACTTTCCTTTATGCCTTATTTGATGGTAATGATCAGATAGTTATTGAATAAATTTGTCTCTCTGGTTGCATTTATTAAAAAAATCTTACATGAATTTAACTTAAACATTGAACTACCGAATCAAATGTGTGTTTTTTTTTTTAAGATCAACAATAACACAATGAGATTTTGTATTGTATTTTATATTCAGTGTTCCCCTTTAAAGAACTCTTATTGTTAGAGAACTTTACATTGAGCCTAAATTTGACTGCAATTTTTCCATTTGTCCTTAGTTCTACCCTTACACAGATATAACAAACCTATTCTCCTTTATATGTGAGTCCTGTGGATATTTATCATTCCTATGTCCTTTTTTTTCTCCAAGTTATATATCCCCAGTTCCTTTTATCATTCTTCATGTAGAATAGTTTTAAAGCCCTTCACAATTCTGGCCACTTGCTTCTGTTCCATTTCCCACTTATTATTAAATACTGGTATTCAAAAATCTAGCTTGACCAAGGGAAACTGTTTTTGACCCTATTTCTTTTAACTGTTTCCTCTTAAAACCATAACTTTTTTGGAGTTCATGTTAGAGAATTTCTCGTAGGTACTCCAGTTAAATTCTATGCCTAATTCATTGTTTTCTTTGTTGTGCCTGTCCCAGATATGTGTCCTAACTTAACAAACTAGTTAGCTAAACTAAAAACTGCACATCATAGTCTGGACATTAGACATTTTTTATCCATTTGGTTTTCTTATGTGGCTAATTAGGCCATTTTCTTTTAGGTTATCATGTATGTTCAGGACTCTAATATTCCAGAGTTTAATGTAGTTAGCACAATATCATATACAAATAGGTGCATCTGAAGGATCTAATGGTTCATCTCCCCACTTGGACTCTGTGAAACATCAGTAGTAACAGTGGCAGTTACCTTTTTTTTATGTTTTATTTTTATTTTCATTTATTTATTTATTTATTTTGCTGTGGCAATTGGGGTTGAGTGACTTGCCCAGGGTCGCACAGCCAGGAAGTGTTAAGTATCTGAGGCCAGATTTGAACTCAGGTCTTCCTGACTTCAGGCAGTTACTTTAAAAAAAAAAAAAAAAATATATATATATATAATTTCTCCCCAATTACGTGTAAAAACAATTTTTAGTATTCACTTTTTATCTCCCACTTCCTCTCCTTTTCCTTGAGGTGATAAGCAATATGATATGGGTTATACATGTGCAATCATATAAAACATTTCCATATTAGTCATTTTGTAGAAGAAACTCAAACAACAAGAACAAAAAAGTGAAAAATCGTATGCGTTGTTTTGTATTCAAACTCCATCAGTTCTTACTCTGAAAGCAGATAGCATTTTTCATCTAGAAGTCCTTTGGGATTGTCTTAGATCATTATATTACTGAAAATAGTTTAGTCATTTAAAGTTGTTCATCATACAGTATTGCTGTTATTATATATAATGTTTTTCTGTTTCTTCTCCCTTAACTTTCCTGTTTCTGCTATCAGTTCATGTAAGTCTTTCCAAGTTTTGCTGAAATCCTGTTTGTCATTTCTTATAGTACAATAATACTCCATTACAATCATACCACAACTTATGTATGTATGTGTGTGTGTATATATATTTACACACACATGTATATACACACACATATAAATATATATACATATGTGTATATATACATACTGATATACAGATACACACATGTACATATATCTATAACAATATTAATGTGGCTGACATAATGCAGATTTCTCTCTTTAGATTGAATCTTTAGATTGTCTTTATTATTATTATTATTATTCCTGAATCTTAAGGCAGTTTAAGAGTATGTTAAGATATTTATTAATGACAAAAATTTCAATCTCTTTAATCCATTAGCTCAGTACCACCCCAGTTATTAAATATTATTAAATTGAGAAGTCTCTTTTCCTGTAAGCAATTGCTCATATTGAATCTTTTTTCCCCTTAACTTTGACTTTATTTGAGATCAATGATTACTAGCCGTACTTGCTTTTTAAAATAAATTCTACTCCTGATCATTGTTACTATATTTGTGTATTATCTTTTTATTTCCTATCCTTTTTTTTAACCTCCATTGTTTTTGAATGTTTTGTTAAATAAGAGAAAACTCAGAATTTGACTTTTGACTTTGCCACTATAGTAATTTTTCTCCTTGTAGCCAATTTTTTTTTTAGTCTTCTGAAAAAATCATATGGAGGTACATCAAATCCACATTAATATTATGTGCAATAATTCTTTCTAATTGGAAAGCATCCCTTTATAGGCTGCTTCAAGTAACATAAACATGCAACACTTCTAATAAAAATAATGCAATCCTTGCAATAGTAACAATTATAACAGGTAAATGGAATAATAATACATTTATAATATAGCATTTACTCATCAAAGTGTAAAGGAACACTGGATATAATGTCCACAGAAATTGTATCTGCAAGAAGAATCATTCTTCTGTTTCTTCTGTAAAATCTTAATAACCTGTGGTCAAATTGTTCTTATTCTTTTTTGACCTATTAATCTTTCTGATATATATCTGAACATGTTGATGGGATGGATTATCCTTATCCCCAAGTCATATAGGTCATCTTTTTTCTCTAGAAGTTTATACAATGAATTTTTAGGTGGGAAAGCTGTCCCTTGTCATCTAAACTGGGGTCCCCTGCAGTCCTAATCTTGGGTTTCTGTATATAGTGTCTTCCTCCACTAAAAGCATCACTTTCTTGATCTTTGTATAGCTCAGTCTAGATTGTTGGAAATTTCTTCTTCTCAGAACCCTCTCTTGTTTCTTAAGATGATCAACTAACTTTCCTATGGACAATATATTATTTTCATGAATTGTTTTATGGAACTCCTACTACTTTCAGGTATTATTTTGCATCCTTGAAAGTTGCCTGGCTTCTCAGTAATTTGAAAAGAATTAGATTTTCATCTCTTCACTGGTTTGTAGATTCCTTGAATTTAAAGGTTTTCAGCAGAACGATATGACCTGGCTGTAGTGCTTAATTGGACATTGTAACTTTATTTTTCTCAGAATCCTTCTGAGCTGAAGTCATAGTAAGATTTCTTCTACTTCTCTTTCAAAAATGAAATATGTTTTTTATGAGTAACTAAATCTTTTTCATCTTTCAATATTCTAGAGCACATTATCAGTAAGTGGGCAAAGTTAAGCTTCATGCTTAAGTGTGGTGTAAAAATACCTGTGGTCTGTCTTCTGATCTCATCATCATCCAGTTGAAACATCTGTCAATTAACATTGATTTCTTCATTGTCAAACAAAATGGCCTTTTTTCAGTCCTCATTCTTCTAGTTCTTTCTGGTGCATTTGATACAGTCAGGCATCTTCTTGTCTCTAGATTTTAATGACACTACTTTATCCTTGTTTTCCTATGTGCCTGATCTGTCCTCAGGATCCTTTGCAGAATGTTCATCTATCTTACGTCTCACAATCATAATTGTTCTTCAAAGTCTGTTCTGGACCCTCTTTTCTTTTTCTCTATATTAGTTCTCTCTGATCTCATTAGTTCCAAAGAATTCAATGATCGTTTTTATGCCAATGATTGTTAGATCTACTTGACCACCTCTCCTGATCTCTAGTTTAACATCTTCACCTCTTTGTTGGATATCTCAAACTAGCTATCTCATAGACATCTTAAACTCGCTATGGTCAAAACAAAGCTAGTTTGTAATGTCCAAAATCTCCTTTTCCCCCTTAACTTCCCTTATTTTCAAGGGTCTTACCATCTTCTCAGTCTTTCAGGCTTACAACCTAGAAATCATCTTCAATCCTCATTCTTTCTTACCCATATTCAATTAGTTGTAGATCTCCTTGAGAGTAAGATTTAGTTCTAAATTTTTTATTATCTGCCAAAGATAAGTAACTTATTTTTTAATAAAATATCTACCTTGATTAAAATAGATACTGACAAGAAAGCCAGATACTGAAAAAATATTTTCTCCACAATACTTTTAACAACTGTAGAAGCTTTCTGATTTCTCATATTTCAATGCAGAGATATTCCCAATAATACTTATACTTCTAATGTATGTTACAAGTTGATAGTACTTTTATTCACAAATATTAAGCATTAAATCTCACAATTTTTGGTGACAGCTGGAGGGAGTTGAGGTTAATAAAAATCTGCCATTTACTAGCTCCAGTCTCCTTTACTTGATCCATATTTCTGAAGTCATCATATAGAACTTTCAGGAACATAGTATAACTTATTCTGAATAGCACTGATCACTTCTTGATATCATGTCTGAAGGTACTAACAATCTGATAAATTATTTTAATGTACAATTCCAACTTTCTGCCATAATCTCAGTAGTAGAATACTTTTTTGAGAACTGGAAGTTGAGGCTTTCAGAATCACTATCTTATTTCTCATCTTACTTTACTTCTCATTGTCCTTTATCAGAGACATACTATCTCCACTAATCATCCCCAGACTGAAAAAGGCAGAAAGGGTTGCTTTCATGACACTTGAGCAGCTGGGTAGCTCAGGGGATAGAACACTGGGCCTGGGGTCAGCAAAAACTGAGCTCAAATTGGGCTTCAAATACTTTTCTGGTTGGTTGACCTAGTGAAAATCACTTAGCTTCTATTTGTCTGAGTTTCCCCCTCTATAAAATGGGAATAATAACAAAACCTACCTCACAGAATTGTTTGAAGATCAGATGAAATATAAAGTGCTCAGTTCAAGTCCTGCCATACAGTGGGTACCATAAAAATGCTTATTCCCTTCCCTTCTTTCATAATGAAATAGTTTACAAACATAGATGGCGTGTTGTCTGGTGGAAATCCTAAACTCTAAACTACACTTCAGTTTGTCTTTGACTATTCAGTGGTTATCAGAGGTAATTTTTATTTAGTTAGTTATTACTATAACTTTGGTGTCACTGCCTTTGAGACAGAATATCAACAAAAGACTAGTTTGTTTTGAGTAGTAGCATAAAATGAATTCATATTTCACTAATGCTGCTAATACTCTCCAGCAAATAAAATCTGATTAGGAGCTAGTCAAGATATGTTAGTGGAGCATTATCAGTCCACACTTGAAGTTTAGTTCTGTATTGGTAATATATGAATTTCTAGATGAAAGTTCACTTCAAAGTGGACTGTCAAGTGAACTCTAATTAATATATGGAATAGCAGGCGCTACCACAAAGTAAGTTTTTATAAAAACAATAGTTTTCTGATTACTATCACCCTTTTTTGTTATAAAGCTGCCATTAAGCTTTATAGGCTAGCATCTGTGTTTGGGGGGGGGGGAAGGGTTTATTAGTATTGGGCTAACTGTGGTCCACATAAAAATCAGTTAAATCATTACAACCTTGTTCATATTTTTTATCTGTCCAAAAATCTCCAAATGATTTCAAAGTCTTCTTAGTATGTTGATCTTTTATGGCCTTTTAGTTTTTGGTTTACTTCAGTTTTATATTCATGAATAAGATTATTCAATGCTTTAATAATAGAAGAGTAATTCTTTACAAATTTATGAAAGTAACTTAACAATTTTTGAAAATTTCTCTTCTGGGGGCAGAGCCGAGATGGCAGAAAGCAGATACGACTCTCTGTAACCTCCTCTAACCTTCTCTCAAACTATCAGCAATTCAAGCCTCTAAATTGTTTTTGAAGTCAAAGAATCCACAAATATTTGGAGTACAATACATTTCTAGAAGAAGTTACCTTGGAAGAACTTCAGAACAGGTCTGTTTCAATTGGGCAGGGGGACAGTCTGCCAAGCCCAGACTGCAGCATAGGGAAACTGGGGCAAGAAGCTGGAGCAGAGAGTCATTGTAGCTTCCATGCACTTGGGAATCTTTTGTGAGCCTCTTAGGCCACTCTGTCCTGGTTGTAAGCAGGTGGTTTGGCAGATTTGCCTTTTGTAAAAAACATTTTAAACCACTGAACCCCAAAAGAATACTGGAACTAGCCACCATTACCCAGCACTGGAAATCAATGAGAAGAACTGCCCCAGGGCAAATTAAAGCACCTGTTGCTCCTTTGCATTGAACAGACCTCAAGCCTTAAAAATAATAAATAAAAAAACAAAAAAGAACTCCCACCATAGACAGCTTTTGTGAAGAGGGAGAAGAACAGACCTCAAATTCTGAGGTTGCTAAAGGCAAAGCAACTCCAGAAGAAGCCCCAAAGAGAGACATGAGCACTCCATTTCACAAGGCTTTTTTCGAAGATTGCATAAAGGATCCTAAAAGAGTTATAAGAAAAATGGGGAAATAAAATCAGATCATTGCATGAAGGAATGGAAAAAATGAAAAAAGAATGCAGCAAACAAAAAAATTTAATTGGCCAATTACAAAAGGAACTAAAAAAGATAACTGAAGACAATGATACACTAAAAATTAGAATTGATTGAACAAATGGAAGCGATTGACTCAATAAGACTTCAAGAATCAGTCAAACAAAAATAAAAAAATGAAGAAATAGAAGAAAATATGAAATATCTTCTAGGAAAAATAACTGACCTGGAAAATAGATCTAGGAAAGACAATCTAAGGATCATTTCCCTTCCTGAAAGCCATGATTAAAAAAAGAACCTAGACATTATCTTACATGAAATCATAAAAGAAAACTGCCCTGATAGTTTAGAATCAGAAGGTAAAATAGCCATCAAAAGAATCCACCGATCACTTCCTGAAAGAGACCCCAAAATTAAATCCCCAAGGAATATCGTGGCTAAATTTCAGAACTATCGTACCATGGAAAAAATATTGCAAGCAGCCAGAAAGAAACAATTTAAATACTGAGGCATCACAATTAGGATTACCTAGGATCTAGCAGCTTCCACTTTAAAGAATCGAAGGACCTGGAATCTGGTATTCTGAAAAGCAAGGAAACTGGGATTACAGCAAAGCAAAGGAACTGGGATTACAGCCAAGAATAAGCTATCCAGCTAAAATGAGCATTACCTTTCAGGGAAGAAGATGGACATTCAGTGATATAAATGAATTTCTCTTATTTCTAATGAAAAGACCAGCACTGAACAAAAAATTTAATCTCCAAACACAGAACTCAAGAGAAGCAAAAAAAAAAAGCAAAAAGGAAAGAACTCTTGAGAACTGTATGTCCGTTATGGGTATACTTAGAGAATGCGAGTAAAATTTGATTTTATTATGATAATATAAAAAAAAAATGAGGTAGAAAGGGGAATCATACTGGAAGAAGAGGGAAAAAGAGATAAAATAAAGGAAATTACATCTCACGAAGAGACAAAGAAAACCTATTATAATTGAGGTAAGGAAAGGAGGGGGATGAACATTGGGTAAATCTTACTCTTATGAGATTTGGCTCTAAGAGAGAATATCAGACACATTTGGTATCACAAAGAAACTTGTCTCACCTGATAGGAAAGTAGGAGGGAAAAGGGGAAATAGGAAGAGGGAAGGAAGGGAAAACAGAAGAATTAGGAGAAAGATATAGAAAAGGGGGAGGATTGTTTGAGGGGAATGGCCATTAAAAGCAATATACTGAAGAGGAGGGAAGGGGGATAGGAAAAAGAAAAGCATAAGCTAGGGTAAATAAGATGGCAGGAAATACAGAATTAGTTATTTTAACTGTGAATGTGAATTGGGTGAATCCCCCATAAAAGAGAAGTGGATAGCAGATTGGATTAAAAGCCAGAATCCTACAATATGTTGTTTACAAGAAACACATTTAAAGCATAGTGATACATACAAAGGTATGTAAGGTAAAAGGTAAAAGGCTAGAGCAGAATATATTATGCTTCGGGTGAGGAAAAAAAGCAGGGGTAGCAATCCTGATCTCAGATCAAGAAAAAGCAATAAAATTAATTAATTGATTAATTAAATTAAAAGAGATAAGGAAGGAAACCATATTGTACTACAGGGTACCATAGATAATGGAGCAATATCAATAGTAAACACATATGCACCAAGTGGTATAGTACAGAAATTCCTAGAGGAGAAGTTAAGAAAGATGCAAGAAGAAATATACAGCAAAATTATACTAGTGGGGGATTTCAAGCATGCTCTCTCAGAATTAGATAAATTGAACCACAAAATTAAAAAGAAGTTAAAGAGGTAAATAGAATACTAGAAAAGTTAGGTATGATAGATTTTTGGAGAAGGAAAGGAGTTTACTTTTTTCTCAGCGATTCATGGAACTTATACAAAAATTGACCATGTGTTAGGGCATTAAAAACTTCAAAATCAAATGCAGAAAGGCAGAAATAGTAAGTGAATTTTTTTTTTTTCAGACCATGATGCCGTAAGAATCACATGCAATATAAGGCCAGGAGAAAATAGACCAAAAAGTAATTGGAAACTAAATAATCTCATCCTAAAGAATGAATGGGTAAAACAACAAATCAGATATACAGTCAGTAATTTAATCCAAAAGAATGACAACAATGAAACAGCATACCAACATTTGTGGGATGCAGCCTAAGTGTAGTAATAAGGGGAAACTTTATATCTCTAGATGCTTACTTGTATAAATTAGAGAAAGAGAAGATCAATGAATTGGCCTTGCAACTAAAAATGCTAGAAAAAGAACAAATTAAAAACCTTCAATCAAATACCAAACCCAAAATTCTAAAAATAAAAGGAGAGATTAATAAAATTGAAAGTAAAAAAAAAATACTTTTTAATTAATAAAATGAAGAGTTTGTTTTATGAAAAAACCACAAAATAGACAAACCTTTAATTAATTTGATTAGAAAAAGGAAAGAGGAAAATCAAATTGTTGATCTCAGAAATAAAAAGGGAGAACTTTTCACCAATGAAAGGGAAATTAGAGCAATAATTGGGAGTTACTTTGCCCAACTTCATGCCAATAAATTAGATAACTGAAGTGAAATGGAAAATACCTACAAAAATATAGATTGTCCAGATTAACAGAAAAGGAAATGAATTACTTAAATAGTCCCATTTTACAAAAAAGAAATAGAACAAGCTATTAATCAGCTCCCTAAGAAAAAATCCCCTGGACGAGATGGATTTACATGTGAATTCTACCAAACTTTTAAAGAATAATTAATTCCAATACTATATGAAAAAATAGGGAATGAAGGACTCCTACCAAATTTCTTTTATGACACAGACAAATTTCTTTCTCTATTTTCGTCCTACCTGGTTTAGGTATCAGTACCATGTCTGTGTCATAAAAGGAATTTGTTAGGATTCCTTCAATTCCTATTTTTTCAAATAGTTTATATAGCATTGGAGTTAATTGTTCTTTAAATGGTAGAATTCACATGTAAATCCATGTGTTCTGTGTCATAAAGGACTGAAGGACTCCTACCAAATTTCTTTTATGACACAGAGAAAGAAATTTATAGACCAATCTCCGTAATGAATATTAATGCAAAAATCTTTAATGAAATATTAGCAAAGAGATTACAGAAAATCATCCCCAGCATAATAATACACCATGACCAAGTAGTATTTATACCAGGAATGCAGGGCTATTTCGATATTAGGAATTCTGTTAGCATAATTGACTATATCAATAACCAAATTAACAAAAACCATATAATTATCTCAATAGATGCAGAGAAAGCATTTGATAAAATTTAACACCTATTCCTAATAAAAACACTAGAGAGTATAGGAATAAGTGGATCTTTCCTTAAAACAGTCAATAGCATCTATTTAAAGCCATCAGCAAGCATCATATGTAATAGAGATAAACTGGAACCATTCTCAATAAGATCAGGGTGCAACAAATGTGCTCACTATCACTATTACTATCCACTATTATATTATAAATGCTAGGTTTGACAAGAGAAGAAAAAAAAGATTAAAGGAATTATAATAGGTAATGAGGAAACCAAATTATCACTTTTTGCAGATGATATGATGGTATACTTAGAGAACCCCAGAGAATCAATTAAAAAACTATAAGATATAATCCACAACTTTAGCAAGCAGGATATAAAATAAATCCACATAAATCATCAGCATTTTTATACATTACTAATAAAATCCAACAACAAGAGATACAAAGAGAAATTCTATTTAAAATAACTATCTATCTGGAAATCTATCTGCCAAGGGAAAGTCAGGAACTATACGAGCAAAACTACAAAACACTTTCCATACAAGTAAAGTCAGATCTAAACAATTAGAAAAATATCAATTGCTCTTGGATAGGTCTAGTGAATATAATAAAGATGACAATACTACTTAAACTAATCTATTTATTTAGTGCTACACCAATCAAACTCCCAAGATTTCTTCTATCTTACTGAACTAAAAAAAAATAACTACAAAATTCATCTGGAAGAACAAAAGGTCAAGAATTTCAAGGGAACTAATGAAAAAAAAATCAAATGAAGGTGGCCTAACTATACCAAATCTAAAACTATATTATAAAGCAGCAGTCATCAAAACTATTTGGTACTGGTTAGGAAACAGACTAGTTGATCAGTGGATTAGGTTAGGTTCACGGGACAAAATAGTTAATAACTATAGTAACCTAGTGTTTGAGAAACCCAAAGACCCCAGCTTTTGGGATAAGAACTCACTATTTGACAAAAACTGCTGGGAAAATTGGAAACTAGTATGGCAGAAACTAGGCATTGATCCACACCTGACACTGTATACCAAGATAAGGTTGAAATGGGTTCATGATCTAGACATAAAGAATGATATTATAAAAAAAAAATAGAAGAATCTAGGATAGTTTACCTCTCAGATCTGTGGAGGAGGAAGGAATTTGTGACCAAAGAAGAATTAGAGATCATTATTTGATCACAATAGAAAATTTTGATTATATTAAGTTAAAAAGTTTTTGTCCAAACAAAACTAATGTTGACAAAATTAGAAGAGAAGCAATAAATTGGGATAACATTTTTACAGTTAAAGGTTCTAATAAAGGCCTCATTTCCAAAATATATAGAGAATTGACTCAAATTTATAAGAATTCAAGCCATTTTCCAACTGATACATGGTCAAAGGATATGAACAATTTTCAGACGGAAGAAATTGAAACTATTCCTAGTCATATGAAAAGGTGCTCCAAATCACTACTGATTAGAGAAATACAATTTAAGACAACTTTGAGATGCCACTACACACCTGTCAGATTGGCTAAGATGACAGGAAAAAATAATGATGAATGTTGGAGGGGATGTGGGCAAGCTGGGACACTTTTATATTGTTGGTGGAGTTGTGAATGGATCCAACCATTTTGGAGAGTAATTTGGAACATACTCAAAAAATTATCAAACTGTGTATACCCTTTGATCCAGTAGTGTTTCTGCTGGGCTTATATCCCAAAGAGAACTTAAAGGAGGGAAAGGGACCTGTGTATTCAAAAATGTTTGTGGCAGCCCTTTTTGTAATGGCAAGAAATTGGAAACTAAGTGGATTCCCATCAATTGGAGAATGGCTGAATAAGTTATGGTATATGAATGTAATGGAATATTATTGTTCTATAAGAAACGACCAGCAGGATGATTTCAGAGAGCTCTGGAGAAACTTACAAGTGAAATGAGCAGCACCAGGAGATCATTATACATGGCAATAGCAAGATTATATAACGATCAATTCTGATGGATGTGGGCTTTCTTCAACAATGAGATGATTCAAACCAGTGCCACTTGTGTAGTGATGAAGAGAGCCATCTACACCCAGAGAGGACTGTGGGAACTGAGTGTGAACCACAACATAGCATCTTCACACTTTCTGTTGATGTTTGCTTGCATTCTGTTTTCCTTCTCAGGTTTTTTCTTTTTCCTTTCTTGATCTGATTTTCCTTTTGCAGAAAGATAACTATAAATATGTATACATATGTTGAATTTAACATATATTTAAACATATTTAACATATTGGACTACCTGTCATCTAGGGGAGGGGATGGGGGGGAAGGAGAGAAAAATTTGGAACAGAAAGTTTTGCAAGGGTCAGTGTTGAAAAATTACCCATTCATATGTATTCTAAATAAAAAAAGCTTTAATATAAAAAAGAAGAAAAAAATTTCTCTCCTTGATTTTACATGTTACTGTGTAAGGAGTGTTTCTTCATTTAAGATAATATATGACAGAGGCTCTGGAAAACTGTTACATGTCAATTAAGAGTTTCAGATCAACCTCTGCTTGAAACTGATGTCCTATCTCCTAGTTGTTGTTGACATTCTATTTCTTCTTGTGAAGTAAATCAAATATTTGCTTACTAGACCAGTTTCTGAACTCTTTTAGTCTTCTTGTAGTGATGAAGGAACATATTAATGAACATATTAGAGTTTATGTAGCCTAATGAATAGTATTGGGTTCAAAGTAGACTCTTTATGGACCTATATCTACAAAAATATTTATAGCAGTGTTTTTTGTGATGACAAAGAATTAGATATTGAGGGGATGCCCATCAATTGGGGAATAACTGAGCAAGTGGTGGTATGTGAATGTATTGCAGTATTGCTGTGCTGTAAGAAATGATGAACAGAATACTTTCAGTAAAACTTGGAAAGACTTACATGAATTGATGCAAAGTGAAGTGAGCCAGAACCAGGAGAATAGTGTACATGGTAACAGCAACATTATATGATTAGCAACTATAAATAACTTAGCTCTTCTCCGTAATATAATGATCTCAGACAATTCTGAAGGACTTATGATGAAAAGTGCTATCCAGCCCCAGAAAAAAGAACTGGATGGAGTCTGAATACATATTGAAGCACACTGTTTTTCACTTTCTGTGGCTTTTCTTAAATGTTGAAAAGAGCCACATCCATCAGAATTGTTCATTACATAATCTTGTTGCAATGTACCATGTTCTCTTGGTTCTATTCACTTCACTTAGCATCAATTCATGTAAGTCTTTCCAAGTTTTACTGAAAGTATTCTGTTCATCATTTCTTCATGTAATTCATGTAAGCCTCTCCAGGTCTTTTTGAAATTATCTTGCTGATTGTTTTTTATTTACCATAATTTATTCAGCTATTCCTTAACTGATGGGCATACACCACTACAAAAAAGGGCTGCTACAAACATTTTTGCACTATGGGTCCTTTTTCCCTTTTTGGGCATAGATCCAAATTGTTCTCCAGAATGTTCTCAATTCATAATTCCACCAATAATGTAAAATACTTAATTCTCAAATGTGTGGTGAACTGAGCCAAATTTATTAAAATAAGAGTTGTTCCCCATTTGATAAATGGTCAAAGACAATGAACAAATAGCTTTTTTGAACAAGAAATCAAATCTATCAGACCCACATTTAACACCATATACCAAAATGGGTCCATGATTTAGGCATAAAGAATGAGATCATAAATAAATTAGAGGAACATAGGATAGTTTATCTCTCAGACTTGTGGAGGAGGAAGGAATTTGTGACCAAAGAAGAATTAGAGATCATTATTGATCACAAAATAGAAAATTTTGATTACATCAAATTAAAAAGCCTTTGTACAAACAAAACTAATGCAAACAAAATTAGAAGGGAAGTAACAAACTGGGATAATATTTTTACAGTTAAAGATTCTGATAAAGGCCTCATTTCCAAAATATATAGAGAATTGACTCTAATTTATAAGAAATCAAACCATTTTCCAATGCTCAAAGGATATGAATAGGCAATTTTCAGATGATGAAATTGAAACTATTTCCAACTCATATGAAAGTGTTCCAAATCACTATTGATCAGAGAAATGCAAATTAAGACAACTTTGAGATACCACTACACACCTGTCAGATTGGCTAAGATGACAGGAAAAAATAATGATGAATGTTGGAGGGTGCAGGGGTCCAGCCTCTTCAGGGGGTCCAAGAGGTTGAGCAGGAGGAAAAGGAAGACGGGGTCGTGGGGTAGCTTGAGTGAGGAACTGATGGAAGTGATGGAAACTTCTCTCAGGTTCCTTCAGGCTTTATTTTATACTGGTCAACATAATCTTTAGATATGTGCCTGATTTATTGACCTTTATATTTTTCTACATTTGACATTTAACATTTAACGTTTGAGTAAGTTCTTTATGGTTAAGTGTTAATTATAGATTACATTACTCAAAGCCAATAATGAAAGGTAAATGTTATACAAGGTTAAATGTCAGTGAATTTTGTTGGTTTACTTATGTCTTCTTTGTCAATTCTATGGATTGTTTGATTCTTCTACTTCTCTGACTTGAAACCATATACATAGGCATTAGGGCAATTCCTAGTTATACTTTAACCATCTTTTGGTTCCTAGATTTACTGATCTTTTCTGAGTCTAAGTTGGTAAGCACTATTTTTTCTTGGACCTTTGGATTCCCTCCCATAGTGACAATGCTTTCTATAGTGTTCTCTCCTTTATCATTTGTCTTAGTGAGAGATTAGTTTTATTAGCACAGAATATGCATGTGGAATCACTTCTATTCAGCTTGCCCAAATTCCCCTTGTCAACAGATTTTTTAGATAATGTTTTAGTGCCAATCAAGCCAATTATAAATAATTTAGGAAACAGTAGTCCACTAATGAGAATCATAGAAGGAAATGTTGTTTCTGCATGAGTGCTGTACACATTTGATCTCAGCGCTGGGCTTTGCCAATCAGCTTAAAGATTGTGGCTTCCAACAGGAGGAGATGTGGGAAAACTGGAACACTGATACATTGGTGAAACTGTGAATGAATCCAACCATTCTGGAGAGCAATCTGGAATTATGCCCAAAATGTTATCAAACTATGCATACCCTTTGATCCAGCATCACTACTACTGGGTTTATATCCCAAGGAGATACTAAAGAAGGGAAATTATTCTTCTAAAAGAAAGGGAAAGGGACACAATCTGACAGGTGTGTAGTGGTATCTCAAAGTTGTCTTAATTTGCCAAAATGTTTGGGGCAGCCCTGTTTGTAGTGGCCAGAAACTGGAAAATGAATGGATGCCCATCAATTGGAGAATGGTTGGGTAAATTGTGGTATATGAATGTTATGGAATATTATTGTTCTGTAAGAAATGACCAGCAGGATGAATACAGAGAAGCTTGGCGAGACTTACACGAACTGATGCTGAGTGAAATGAGCAGAACCAGGAGATCATTATATACCTCAACAACAATACTATATGAGGATGTATTCTGATAGATGTGGATATCTTCGACAAAGAGAAGATTTAACTCAGTTCCAATTGATCAATGATGGACAGAAGCAGCTACACTCAGAGAAAGAACACTGGGAAATGAGTGTAATCTGTTTTCATTTTTGTGTTTCTTCCCAGATTATTTTTACCTTCTGAATCCAATTCTCCCTATGCAACAAGAGAAGTGTTCACACACTCTGCACACATATATTGTATCTAGGATATACTGTTATACATTTAACATGTATAGGACTGCTTGCCATCTGGGGAAGGGGGGTGGAGGGAGGGAAGGGAAAAGTTGGAACAGAAGTGAGTGCAAGGGATAATGTTATAAAAAATTACCCAGGCATATGTTCTGTCAACAAAAAGTTATTAAAAAAAAAATCAAATCTATCAATAGTCACATGAAAAAAGCTCCAAATCACTATTGATAAGAGAAATTCAAATTAAAAACAACTCTGAGTTATTACTACTCATATCAATCAGATTGACTAATATGATAGAAAAGGAAAATTACAAATGCTGGAAGAGATGTGGAAAAATAGGGACACTAATTGATCGTTAGTGGACTTGTGAACTGGTTCAGCTCTTTTGAGAAACATTTTGGAACTATGCCTAAAGTGCTATAAATCTGCACATACTTTGTGAACCAGTAATACCACTACAGGTATTACTTGGTCTGTATCTCAAGGAAATCAAAGAAAAGGGAAAAGGGCCTATTTCCACATTAATCTTTATAATAGTTTCTTTTTATAGTGGCAAAATATATAGTAGCAAAAATATAATAGATTTTTTTTATAGTGGCAAAAAATTGGAAATTGAGGGGATGCCCATAAATTGGAGAATGATTACACAAGTTGTAATATATGATTGTGATAGAATACTATTGTGCTATAAGAAATGATGATTAAAAACTAGATCAACTGTCCTTTGATCCAGCAGTGTCTCTACTGGGTCTATATATCAAAGAGATCATAAAAAAGGGAAAAGGACTCATTGTGCAAAAATGTTTGTGGCAGCCCTTTTTGTAGGCTGGAACTGGAAACAGTGGATTCCCCATCAATTGGGGAATGGCTAAATCAATTATGGTATGCGGATGTTTTGGGAAATTATTCTTATAAAAGTAATGAATAGCAAGCTAATTTTAGAAAAGCATGAAAAGATTTATGTGAACTGATGCAAAGTAAAGTGAGCAGAACTAAGAGAACATTGCACACAGCAATAGCAAGATTATGTGATGATCAAGTATGATGAATTTTTTTTTTCAACAACGAGGTGATTCAAGGCAATTTCAATAGATATATTATGGAAGATTTATCTGCATCCAGAGAGAGAATTATGGAGACTGAATGTGGATCAAAACATAGTATTTTTACCTTTTTAATTGTTGTTTTTTTCCTCATGTTTTTTTCTTCTTTTGATGTATTTTTTTTTTGTACAGTATGACAAATATGGAAATATGTTTACAAGAATTGCATATGTTTAACCTATATTGGAATGTTTGCTGTTCAGGGGAAAGGGAAGGAAGAAAGAGAGAGAGAAAAATTTGGAACACAAGGCTTTGCATTTGAAAACTGTCTTTGCATGTATTTGGAAAAATAAAATGATATTTTTTAAAAAAGAAAGAAATGATGAGCAGGATAGCTTCAGAAAAACCTAGGAAGTCTTTGATGAACTGATATAAATGGAAGTTAACAGAACCAGGAAAACATTGTACATAATAACAGCAATATTATAATGATTAAAAAAAAAAAAAAAAAAAACCTGTGAAAGGCTCAGCTACTCCAATGAAGACATTAGTTCAAGGTAGTTCCAAAGAACCGTTGATGAAAAATGCTATCCACCTACAGAGAAAGAACTGATGAACTCTGATTGCTATCTGAAGCATATTTTTTTTTCACTTTTTTGATTATGTATTTTCTTTTACAATATGGCTGATAGGGCAATATATTTTGCAAGATTTCATATGTAAAATCAATATTATCCTACTTGCCTTCTCAATAAGTAAAGGAAGATTAGGAGGAAGAGAATTCAGAACAGAATTTTTTTGTTAATTTTTTAAAATGTTATTGGGAAATATTTAATGAAATATATGTGTTTGTATATATCTGCATCTACGTATGTAAGTGTCTATCTACAGTATGTTTTTTAATTCTAGAAATGGCCAAAATCATATAGAACCAAATCTGAAAAAGATAGTTGGTAACTTAGATAAACTATTCCATATTGGAATAGTAACTGTAATAATAGTAACTGTAGTAATTGTAAATAACTCTAAAAGTTAGATGGCTGCTTTTCTTGTGTGGTTTATGAATTCTGGATGGACTCAATTATAAAAGATTATTGTAATCAGTGTAATATAAATATTCCATGTATAGTTGTACAACAATTTATATGTATGACACTCTCAAGGTATCTCCTAAAAACTTAAGAATTGATTGTATGATATGGAAGACACTGGCACAGGACCATCCAGCATGGTGTGCCTTCATCAAAGAAAATGCTGTGTTCTATGAGAAAAGTAGAATTGAATTAATTCAAAGGAAACACAAAATACCCAAAATTAGAGAAACTATCCCAAATCTTCATATAGTCGGACTATTTGTGTCCAATACAAATAGCGTTGGCAGAGCATTCCGAGTTCATATTGGTTCAATCAGCCACTATCAGACACATTGTAATTCAGTTCTAACATAATCAAATCTAACAGTGATGTCATTTTGGTCTTCAAAAAAGGACAAGTCCACCCTATCTGATATCCTCTCATCTACTGCTTAGTTGACTCTTGGTACAATCTTAATTTTCTGCAAAGATTCTGATTTTACCTTGAATCAAGAAAACAGGAATAAGATTTTATTTGGTATCAGTTTAGAAGAGATTTAACAGATTCTCAAATGTTTTAAATAGATATCCTTGTTTTTCACTACTAGAAATGACACTTTAAATTTTATTATTCTTTTTATGTTGCTTTTTAATCAGATGAAGATGAGGATGGTGATCGCATTACTGTGAGAAGTGATGAAGAAATGAAGGCCATGCTGTCATATGTAGGTATATTATGCATAAGTAATATTTTTAAAATGTTAATGTAATTGAAAACATTGTTCTTCTGGCCTACTAAGATATTAAATCTAGAGAAAGTATGACATTTGCTACATTTCCCTATGTAATATGTAAGGTTTAAAATTTTTACATGAAAGTTAAGGGCATGCATAGCACTTTTCAAAAGAGTTGTACACTTACTGATCATATCATGAACATTAAGAATAATGCATCTTAATGACTTTTGCATTAGGTATAGTGCAGACTAAATGGACTATCAATTTCCTGTATTTTTTATGCAGTACTTAAAGTAACGGCTCATTAAAAATGAACCCCTGGGCTCTAAAAAATTTTTCAAAATCTACTTTCAACTGGGGATCTCTTTTACCCTTTCAGTAGAGTCATATTGTAGCTGCAGGCTTAATAGAGATACATGATTTAAAGATGTACTATCTGTTATTTTTATGCCTCACATGCCAGAGAAAGAGAAAGAATCCAAGGTTACTTATTGAATAAATGTGACTGACTATATCTAGAAATGACTTATCCTTTTTGTTTTGAATATCACTGAAAATTTGCATTACCATTTGTACTTGATTAAAGTGGATAAATAAGTTGGAAAGGTATATTATTAAAGATCTAGCATTAAAATAGAAGAATCCAAGTTTTCTTGAAACAATGTCTGAGCCTTGATTTGAGATAACCATTAAAATTTGCATAGTGTGACTAGCAGAAAGTGCGCAGAAATGAGAGCTGTAAGACTTAATTATAATTATGCTTCATCTTAGGCAGTTCCTTAACTTTTGTGTCTAAGTTTCCTCATTTGTCAATTTAGAGTAATGATTTTATATAACCAAGCTCAAAGGATTGTTTTATGAATAAGATGAATCATAGAATTTTAGAAGTTGAAGGGACTTCAGATATCATCTTACCAAATTCCTCATTTTACAGATAAATAAATGGCCAAATAGTTAACAGAGTTTAAATATTTAGTAGAGGAGCTGAATTTAGAACTTAAGTATTCTAAGTCCTAGTCTTTGTTCTTTTAGTAACATCAATACATATGTAAAAACTTAAAAGCATTGTAGCAGTGTGAGGAATGGTAATTCTATTTACTGTATTTTCACTGAAACCTCTCTCATTAGCCAGTAGTAAGGTGGTATTATTGGGGTATCAACTAAAAACACTGCATTGCTTTGTTTTAATATAAGCTATAAAAAACTAGAAAAGATTTATTTGAAATGTTTCTTTTAGAGTAGGGAAAATGAGACCAAGAGAGATGACATGATTAACAGAGCATTGGAAAAGTCAATTTTCCATTGACTTCCCATTAGCTTCAGTGGGAGTCTTTGTGTATTGAGAATTCAATACTGGGTTCTTCAGTTTCTTGAAAGACAGAGAGCAGGACTGAAGGTTCTAGCTCTGACTTTAATATACTGTTAGCTATTCTGAAAATTTAACAGCTTTTTAAAAGAATAAAGTACAAAGCAACTCCTAAAGTTATAGTTTTCTCATACTCTATTATTTATATCAGTATTTATTATTTCTCTTAAAAGACCATACAAGTAGACCTATTTTCATAATGTAAAACCAGAATGGTTTGCTTACTTAATGGACATTGATTTATGTGGTCATACTGATTATTTGTCAACATTAGTATATACTTATAAACTATCTGTATTTCTCTAATGACTAGGTTGAAATTTCCCCGTTATATCTGTTTTGTTATCTCCATTAATCATTCATTCTTTAGCTTCTTGACTTTAGTTTCTAATTATTTTCTTGTTCTAGAATAACATTAGATACATGTAGTCATCTATATTCCTAAAGGTACCTGAACTCTAATGGAACTGCTCTTTACCTTTCCTAAAGCCAATTCTCCATTTTTAGGGCAAGGAAAGAGAATTATTTTTTCCTTTTGTAATTTGTTTTTGTTTTTTATTTCCAAAAAACAGGCATAAATAATTTTTTAACATTCACCCTTGCAAAACCTTGTGTTCCAAATTTTTTCTCCCTGCCTTCCCTCCACCTCCATCTTTATTTAGACAGCAAGTAATCCAATATATGTTAAACATGTGCAATTCTTCTATATATATTTCCACAATTATCATTCTGCACAAGAAAAATCAGATCAAAAGGGAAAAATGAGAAAGAAAACAAAAAGCAAGCAAACACCAGCAAAAAAAAAAAAAAAAAAAAGGTGAAAATACTATATTGTGATCCACACTCAGTCCCCACAATCCTCTCTCTGGATGTAGATGACTTTCTCCATCACAAGCCCATTGGAATTGGCCTGAATCACCTCACTGCTGAAAAGATCCACAGCCATCAGAATTGATCATCACATCCTTTTATGATTCTTAATGAGAGTAGAAAAGCATAGTTTGACTCTTTTTTCTCTCTGCTCAAATAGACTTTTATTTGAAGAAAAATTTCAATATTTAAACAAAAGTAAGAAAACAAAAGACATTTCCTTTCCTAGAGAGTATAATCATGACAAGAATTGGAATCATAAAATAAAGGATACTTTTTTCAGTTCTTTTCAGATCTGGTTTTTTCATAGAGCATATTTTCTTAATAAATTTATAGCCACTCTTTAAAAACCCTCATAAAACTCCTTAGTTATTTTTAAGTCCTTTGGCTTTTGTATTTATTCTTTTTTTTTTTTTTTTAATAGCCTTTTATTTACAGGATATATGCATGGGTAACTTTACAGCATTAACAATTGCCAAACCTCTTGTTCCAATTTTTCACCTCTTACCCCCCCACCCCCTCCCCTAGATGGCAGGATGACCAGTAGATGTTAAATATATTAAAATATAAATTAGATACACAATAAGTTTTTGTATCTATTCTTAAGAAAGATTAGTGAAAGAATCACAATAATAATCACTTAGATTTAATAGTGCTTATAAGGATTAAAAGTTCTTTCCACACAAGAAATCTAGGAAATATGCAGTACAAGTGTTGTTATCCTCTGTCTCCCAAATTGGAAATTAAAGGAATAGCCCAGGTAACAGAACCAGTGTTAGAACTGAAACAAGATCTCCAGTCTTCTATCTCTAAGAAAGTAATCTTTCTACTCTATCGCATTACAAATTGTAGATTCCTTTTTTTTGGTCAAGCCACAGTTGAAATTAGCGATGGGATGATATAGTAGAAAGTATATAGGATATGGACTTCAAAGAACCCATTTCTCCAATTTATTATGTGAGGCTGTGGACCTCTAATCATCCTCTTTGTGCTTCCATTTTCATTATTGATGACAATAATACTGGTATGACATAAATCAGAAGTTTGTTGTGAGGGAGAACTTTTATCAACTGAAAGTTGCTACATATGTATGAGTCAATATTACTAACTCAAGAGGCCAGAAATTGATTTAGCCAGGGTTTCAGAGTAAAGGAGAAAATGTTTTACATTTTTTGAGTTGAAACTTGGAACACTTGCTTAAATGAAACCATTTTCTGGCTGCAGGCCAACACAAACATACATTTTTATCAGTAATATAAACAGATTTTTTGTATTGGAACTGAAAATGTTGCCTTTTTAATTGAAAACTTATCAATTATTTAAATTGCTAGCAGCCTTGGGCTGTTAATTTTATGCATGCTATAATAATGGTGTACAGTGCTATTTGATCTATGTGACAACCAGAAGATTATATTGTCTGAGGGTTTTGTTGTGAAAATGGGTTGTTGTACAATGTTAAATAATAACTATCATATTAAACGAAAGTCTGTTATCACACATTAGTTTTATTTTATGTAAGTTATTTAGAATTTGTTTTGTTTTCTTCATTAGATATATTTTTGAGATAATGAGAAGAAAACAAAGCTATAATAAATTGTCTTTTAAGAAAATGTAAAGTAATTTTGTCTCCAAGGAGATATTTAATGTATTGAAAGAATTCAACAGCCAAGTGTTATTACAGCACTATTGTGATAGCTATGTGCGTTTTGTTATGAGTTTGTGTTAATCAACAATCTGTTTTTATAGCGTAGTTTCTTGTAAGTTACTGTTAGAATATTCCACTACTGGGATCATGGCTTTTCCTCTGACACTATTGCATCTTTTTAATTTCTCCATAAAGTATTTTTTAATTAGAATTTGAAATGCTTTATTAGAAAAAAAATTATATAGAACCTAAATATTCTGAAAACTAAATACCTGATCATTGCTAATATTTAAGGAGCACAGTTAATTATTTCTTTAATGCAGTTTTTAGTTTGTTTTGTTTTGTCTGGAAATATTTAATATAGCTTTTCTGCTTTCATTTTTTTTTTTTAGTTTTTTTAACATTTGGACAACCAATGACTTTATTTTCATACCTACATATGGCTCCTTTGGCTCCTTTATTGGTTTATCATAAACATTGCTCATCTGATTCTTTGTGACCTATTTGGGGTTTTCTTGGCAAAGGTAATGGAGTGGTTTGCCATTTTCTTCTCCGGCTCATTTTACAGACAAGAAATTGGGGCAAACAAGATTAAGTGATTTGCCCAGGGTCATGTAGCGAGTGTCAGAGGTTAGATTTGAACTCAAGAAGGTGAATCTTTCCTAATTCTAGGCCACGATAGCCATTACACCTCCTAGCTGCCCCAGATAAAAAATAGAAATATAGAATTAGAATATTAAAGCTTGGAAAACATCTTCAAGATCATTAAGAACACATCTCAAATAGCATAACAAGTTAATGGAAGAACTAGTTCTTTGTCTCTAGTTCAGGGTTCTTTATGCTACTCCTCTATAAAACATAACAACAGAGAATTTGATAGTCCATTGACTTACCATATTAAGTTATTTCCTTTATTCAGTGTTAAATAACCTTTTGTCAGCTTTTCCTTTTCTATCCTATTCTCTTTGTATGGGAAAAAACTTGCAAAAACAGTTTACAACTGAATTCTGCCTTGCCATTCTATGAACTTTTACAATATTACCTGGTATTTTACTTAGACTAAATACCTAAAATAAACTGAGTCTTCAGTGATTGGTTAGTTCTATTTTTAATAATAAAATTATGATAATAATAAAGATGTTACCTATGCATAAATCCTTAAGGGTTACATATAATTTCCCAGAATACTTCTGTAAGCTTGCATTAGTGCATCTGAAGTAAGGAAATTCAGAGTTGTGAGCATCACAGTCATGGTTTAAGCCCAAGAATCCATAAATTAAACCCTGCTACATTTTCCACTGAGTCTCGTTTACTTAGACCAACCCCAAATCTGATGACCTTCTACTCTACCCCATTACCACTGGACAATATATTTCACCATGGGTAGTTTGTTTTAAAGAAAGGAAGATGCTAATTCTGTATAATTTATTCTGGTAACATTAATCTTATAACAAAGACCCTTCTTTATACTTCTCTGGCAATAAGAGATTGTTATAAGTAGCAGAAAAGTGAAAATAGAGCAAATTAATAAAGTCACTTGAAACTTGGCTTCCTTTTGTCAGCAACAATAACATGACTGCATTTACAAACAAGATTAGCTAAAAGCCTAAAATACCACTTTGCATTTTATAATATATTTTAATATGTTGCTCATTTGAGAGAAGGAATAATTTGCTGCAAGACACTGACCAAAGATACTGGTCATTATGGATACTCCTTATCTTAGGCAAGAAAAAAAGTCTTTTTTCATGAAAAAAAATCTTTCTAAAGCTTAACTTGGAATCTGTATAAATATAAAGAATTATTATTTTGCCAGGAATCATCTCCAGAGACATTAAATGCAGAACTTGTTATATTTATAAGGTATAGGGGAACTCAAGAAGGTGCAAAGTGTTCAATGGCAGTTTATATAGGGAATTCCAGACTGCTGTTCAGGGCAAGTTTCACAGCAGATAATAAAGATATTTACTACATATTACTGAAAAAAAAATGATCATAAATTATGGAAAGTGCAGTAAAAGGGCTAGTACTTAGTAAATTAGTATAATAAGAAAAGTTAATGAATACAGAAAAAAATTGGCTGATATTTTTCTCACTTATGCATAAACACATTTGTTTTTAAACAGCTGCTAAGCAGTATCTTCATCAAGGCAATATTTGAACTGGTCAAATAAAGCAATCTACAGAGGAATGCTTCATTTGGCCAACTGTCTACATGGCTGGATATTCTTTTTCTTTTTTTTCCCCTCACTTATTTAAACATCAGCTTCCCTAAAGCTACTATTTTGAATAATGCAGATTTTTTTATCTGATTATAGAAGTAAAGCAAAATTTCTATATTCTAACAGCTAGATGAAAGTGTAGATTCCCCCAAGCTTAATATGATGATTCTGTAGGCTTTGGCTGAGTGAATCCTATGAATTTTGAATTTATCAGCAGATATGACAAGTTAAAATTCTTTCTTGTCAAAATGTAATACTTTAAATTTACCAATTTTGATTCCATTTGCTGTTCTAATCATGCAATTGGAATTTGCTAATTAATTATAGTTTTGGCAGTTAAAACTAATAATGTCATCATTAAACTTTGCCAACTTTTTATATTTTTGCTTACAAATAATAAATAAATATATTTATTTGATAAATGTGTAAACAAATCCCAAAGCTGTTCTTTGTTGACTTTTTCATGAGAACACTTTTTGTCCCTATTTCCTTTCTTAGGACCATCAGTTATTCTGTGATTATCTTGTGGACCATTGTTCCACAAAGGAAGAAAGTATATAAATGTTAGCAGGAGAGAAAACCCACCTCACTAAATAGCCAGTGAAATTGTAAGGCAGTGTTATGGACAGGTATGCAAATGTAAGCATGAATTTACCATTGAGGCTGGTTGGTTTCCTGTGGTTGGTTTTTTTTGTTTGTTTGTTTTCTGTTTTTTGATCTGCTGGGGCAGTTGTGTACTTCACAGTAGTATAATTCAGCAAAGAAAATCCTGTTACTGAAAGATATGAGATAATTGAAGGGCGGTATAAGGGATGACACAATAAAGCAGTATTGTAATTGAGTTTGTAGGCATCTTTCAGTGTTATAATTATTGGCTTCTTCAAAAGGAAATCTAATAAATTAACTATGGACTACAAATAGTTGGTTAGTTTATTGATTATTGCTGTAATTACTGACTGAGCTACATATAATGGGGTAGGCTTGCAATATTGGCAAAGAAGGAATTTTAAAATTTTATCCTTGGTGGAGAGGAAGTGAGTAAATAAATTTATCTTTTCTTTATAACTTGAAATATTGTACCAATTGTGTTGTCTGTTAGGTTAGATTAAAGATAAATTTAAGCTGGCTTATTAGGGAAGTTAATAAATGCTGGGAAAATTAATAAAATAAGTTTGTTTTTCTTGTGTCAATATGTTGGAAATGTAGAACTAATAATAATATTTTTTATAATTCTTTATTGGCTCTAGAAAACACCTTTCTTCCAGAAAGTAAACAATATACTTTCTATTATAATTAGCTTCTTATGTTTATGTATATTATTGTGTTAATAAGGTTAATTGAAAAATATGCTATTTCTACTGGACAAATCAGTTAAATTTTTTGCTATCCATGAAGCAAACTAGCCATTTTAGTATCATAGGCCTTTGGGTAGGACATATTGCACTTGTGATAGTGTTTTTGTGACACTTTTAGTTTCTTTTTATTCTTCTAGTTTCTTTTAGTATTTCTAATTTATCTTCAAAGACTAGATAGGGAGGGGAAACAAAACCAAAAAGAATGTTTTTTGTCTAAAATATGATGTACACATATGTACCTGATGTACAGGTGCATGGTCAAATCATAGAGCTCCTCTATTAGTACATATATCTTATATAGGCATTGCAGTGGGTTGCTGGGCCTAAAATGAAACAGCAAAAAATAAGCAGGTGCAGTTGCTTTAGAGAAACTATGCTGTTCTTTTGTTGATCCTAAAGTTCTCCCTGAAACAAGTGCCCTTAAAAAAAAAAAAACCATATTCTTCTGGGAATGTTATGTAATTACAGATTATACAATACTGCAGTCTTTAAAGATTTGAGGTTGAGAATCACAGATTAAAATTATGAAGGATCTCTGAATTCCCCTAAACCAACTTGAAACCCAACAATAATTCCTTTTTCTACATCTTCTATAACATAGTCATTTAGCCTTCATTTAAAAACTTCAAGTGCAGAGGAGCCCATTATCACACAAAGAAAATTATTCTACTCTTAGATGGTTCTGATTGTTAGACAGTTTAAAAAACTTATATGGAACCTATTTTTCTTTTTTAAGAGTCAGGTTCAATGTTAGAAATAGTTGCCCAGCAGTTGAAGCTAAAGTTCTTTGATTTACTTGCACAGAATGGAAAACCATAATCAGGTTGTGCTTTGTGTGTGTATTTGTGGAAACAGTAAAAAAAAAGCCGCAGAAAGAATGTGTGGGAGATGTGTTTTGGGTCCAGTTACAAAATATAATAAGTATTTAATAGAATAAAACCATAAAATGAAATCATAGCTTAAATCATTTCTCAGAAGACTTGTAATTATGAATTCATCTCCCTTTGCTCCAGGAGGAGATAGATTTAAATTTTTTCCCATGTACCACTTTTAATTTTTCTTAATATTTCTTAAAAATTTTTCTTTTCTTCCTTCTACTAAAAATATATCCTTAGTATCTTATAAAATATAAAAATCAACTGGGTGGCATTCTGGAATATAAATCGCACTATATCATTCATACCAAGAGTTCTCCCAGGCTATAATCTGTTTTCTCTGGTGTTGCTGCAACTTTTGCTATCAGAAAATTATGCTGCAATTTATCTTTTTTTTAAGTGTCTTTTTAAAAGGACTTCTTGTTCACTAATATTAATGAAATTATATTGAATTGATTATCTAACGTACACTCATTTTCATCAGGAACCTTCTGAAAAATCTTTTACCTACAATTAGAATTCTTTTCTAGTTCAAAAGCTAACAAAAATTCTAAATAAGAAATATAGTCATGAAGTCATAGAGCCATGGTCATAGAAATCTAGAATTAAAAGGAATCATATAGAACAACAGTTCTTAATGGAGTATTTTATTTTTTCCCTGTTACATGTAAAAACAATTTTTAACATTTGTTTTTAAAACTTTGAGTTCCACATTCGTTGCCTTTCTCCCTTCTCACCTCTCTCATTTACAGTGTATACAATTCAAAATACATTACACATGTGTGTAGTTTTGCAGGTGTATGCAAAACATTTTCATAAGTAGTTATGTTGTGAAGGAGAACGGAACGTAGACCAAAAATATCCTCAAGAAAAATAAAGTTTAAAAAAAAAAAGTATACTTCAATCAGACACCATCAGTTCATTCTCTGGATATAGATAGCATTTTTCTTTTTCTTTTTTTTTTTTGAAAAATTTTCAATAGTTAATTATAAAACACTTTCCACACAAAAAAGTCAGATCTAATCGCTTGGAAGAATATCAAGTGTTCATGGGTAGGATGAACTAATAAAATAAAAATGATAATTCTACCTAAATTTATCTACTTATTCAATGCCATACAAACTCCCAAGAAATTATTTTACAGAGCTAGAAAAATAATAACAAAGTTCATCTAAATTTTCAGTAATATTTTATTTTTCCAAATACATGTAAAGATAGTTTTTAGTACTCATTTTTGTAAAACTTTTGTGTTTCAAATTTTTCTTTCTTACCTTACCATTTCCAAGATAGATAAGTTAAATATGTGCAAATCTTTTAAATGTATTTCCATATTTGTTATGTTGTGCAAGAAAAAATCAGATCAAAAGCCCCCCCCCCCAAAAAAAAAAAACATGAAAAAGAAACAAACCACAACATACAATGAAAATACCATGCTTTGAACTTATATTCAGCTTCTGTAGTTTTCTCTGTGGATGTGGAGGCATTTTCCATCCCAAATCTATTGGAATTACCTTGAATCACTGCATTATTGAGAAGAACCAAGTCTTATCACAGTTAATCATAATATAACCTTGTTACTTTGTGCAGTGTTCTCTTGGTTGTACTCACTTCACTCAGCATCAGTTCAGAACTGTAAGTCTTTCCAGGCTTTTCTGAAATCAGCCTATTCATTATTTCTTATAGAACAATAATCTATTACCTTCACATACCATAACTTATCCAGACATTCTCTGATTGACAGGCATCCATTCAATTGCCACAAAAAGAGTTTCTATAAACATTTTTGCACATGTGTATCCTTTCCCCTCTTTTATGATTTTCTTGGGATGGAGACCCAGTAGTGAAAATGTTGGATGAAAAGATATACACAGTTTGATAACCCTTTTGCCAAAGTTCTGTATTGCTCTCCAGAATGGTTGGAGCACATCTCCACCAACAATGTATCAATGTCCCAGTTTTCCCACATCCCCTCCAACATTTATCATTATCTTTTCCTGTCATCTTAGCCAATCTGAGAAGTGTGATACTAATCTCATAGATGTTTTAATTTTGTATTTCTCTAATCAGTTGTGATCTAGAACATTTTTTCAAATGATTAGAAGTGACTTTAATTTCTTCATTTGAAAATTGTGTCAGTTCATACATTTTAACCGATTAGATATTAGGGAATGAGTGGTATTCTTATAAATTTGACTCTATTGTCTATATATTTTAGAAATGAGGCCTCTATCAGAAACACTGGCTGTAATTTTTTTTTTCCTCCTCAGCTTTCTGCTTCCTTTTTCATTGTGACTGCATTAGTTTTGTTTGGGTAAAATCTTTTTGAATTAATGTAATCAAAATTTGGGTGCTATTTTTCATGATAACTCCTTCAGAGTTGTCTTGGATCATTTTATTGCTGAAAATAGTATGTCATTCACAATTGGTTATAATATTGCTGTTACCTTGTACACAGGACATTCCTTTTGCATCAGCTTATGCAAGTATTTCTGTATTTTTTTGAGGGTATCATATTTAGCATTTCTTATAGCACAAGCATATTCTATCAAAGTTACATATCACAATTTATTAACCATTCCCTAATTGGTACCCATCCCTTCAATGTTAAATTTTTTGCCCCCAGAATAGAGCTACTTATATTTTAAACATAGATCATTTTCCTTTTTGTTATTTTTAAAATATAGATCCTTTTCCTTTTTGTTTTATTTGCATTTCTCCAGTAGCTATAGATAGCTACCTCATCTGAAAACAGCTCTTATCTTTTAATCATTTATCATTTGGGCAATGGCTTTTATTTTTTAAAATTTGATTTAGTTCATTATATATTTGAGAAATGAGGTCTTTATGAGATAAATTTGTTTCAGATTTTATTTTACAATTCCACTAACTGTATTCTTCCTCCTTCCCCCTATATCCCGGTTTATTCTAGTCTCTTTCTCTTTTTAAAAAGTATTTTGCTTCTGACTGTCCCCTTAAGTCTGCCCTCCCTTCTGTCACCTCCCCCACCTCCTCTTTCCCCTTCCCTTCCTGTTATCCTGTAGAGTAAGATAGATTTCTGTACCTAGTTGAGTATGTGTGTTATTCCCTCTTTGAACCAATTCTGATGAAAGTAACATATATTTACACCCCTAAGCTTCTCTTTTTCCTCTCCATTGAAAAAGCTTTTTCTTGCCTCTTTTATGTGTGATAATTCTCTATTTCCCCTTTTCCCAGTGCATTCCTCTCTCATCCCTTAATTTTATTATTTTAGATATCATCCCTTCACATTCAACTAACATCTATGCCCTTTATGTATTCTCCTTCTAGCTGCTTTAAAAATGAGAAAGTGTGAGTTACAGGTAACATCTTTCCAATGTAGAAATTTGAACAGTTTGACCTTATTAATTTCCTTATGATTTCCCTTTCCTATTTACCTTTTTATGCTTCTCTAGAGTCTTGTATTTAAAAGTCACATTTTCTTTTACTCTGATCTTTTCATCAATAATGCTTGAAAATCCTCGATTTCTTTGAATATTAATTTCTCCCCCTGAAGGATTATATTCAAATTTGGCCGAATAGGTGATTTTTGGTTGTAATCCTAGTTCCTTTGTCCTCCAGAATATCATATTCCCAGCCCTCTAGTCCTTTAATGTAAAGGCTGTGAAATTTTATATTATTTTGACTGTGTCTTCACCATACTTGAATTGTTTCTTTCTGGATGCTTGCCATATTTTTAACTTGATCTGGAAACTCTGGAATTTAGGTATAATATTCTTG
This sequence comes from Sarcophilus harrisii, assembly GCF_902635505.1. Lineage (NCBI taxonomy): Eukaryota > Metazoa > Chordata > Mammalia > Dasyuromorphia > Dasyuridae > Sarcophilus > Sarcophilus harrisii. Next base: position 517,761,104 of record NC_045427.1, on the reverse strand, counting down.
GAAGTTTTCATCTGGGGATTTCTTTCAGTAGGTGATTGGTGGATTCTTTCAATTTCTCTTTTTTAGAACCTTCTTTCTGATTCTAGAATATCAGAGTAGTTTTCCTTGACAATTTTTTGAAAGATAATATCTAGACTCTTTTTTTAATCATGGTTTTCAGGTTGTTTAATATTTCTTAAATTATCTCTCTTGGATCTGTTTTCCAGGTCAGTTATTTTTCCAATGAGATATTTTACATCGTCTTCTAGTTTTTCATTCTTTGGTTTTATTTTATTGTTTCTTGATTTCTTCTAAAGTCAGTAGCTTCCATTTGCCCAATTCTCATTTTTAAAGAATTATTTTCTTATGAGCTTTTGTACTTCTTTTTCCATTTATCCAATTCTACTTTTCAAGTAGTTTTCTTTAGTGGTTTTTTTTCCTCATTTAGTCAGTTCTGCTGTTTTAGTCATTCTTTTCCTCATTGGCTTTTTGTTTGTCCTTTGCCATTTTGTCTGGTTTGTTTTTTAAAGTATTATTTCTATACTTTTTGTGTGTCTCCTTTACCAAAAGAGACTTGTTTTTCATGATTTTCTGGCATTGCTCTCATTTTTTCCCCAATTTTTCTTCTACTTCTCTTATTTGATTTTCAAAATTTTTTTTGAGCTCTTCCGTGACCTTAGACCAATTCATATTTTCTTGAAGGTTTTGGATGTAGGAGCTTTTGACTTCATTATCTTCTGAGTGTGCATTTTGATCTTCCTTATCATCATAGCAACTTTCTGTGGTCAGAATTTTTTTCTGTTGTTTGTTCATTTTCCCAGACTATTACTTCATTTTTAATTCTTTGTTTAAAAAAGATTCTACTGCCAAGGTGAGAGTGCACTGTCCCAACCTTTAGGATTTTGTGCAACTGTTTTCAGAGATATTGCTAGGGACCTGTAAGTTTTTAGTCCTTCTCAGATGGTATGATCTAAGGAGAGATGTGTTTAATACTCTCCTGGCCATACTCTGGAATGTGAGTGATCACAAGCACTCTTTTCTGTTTCCTGGGACTGAGGATTTTGAACTCAAATGAAGTGAGAATGTGAATTATGAATACTTATTTTCTTGTATAATTTGGAAAGACATGGTAGGCACGAGCAGGCACATTATAGATGAGGACTTGCATGTTCACTATAGAATATCATGAGACAGATGTATGACTAGAAAATGAAATGGGTCTGTCAGGGGAAGAGTGAGCGTATACCTCAACATTCTCCAGGAAGACCCACCTGTCGCCTCTCCCTTCTAAGCCTCTTGGGAAACATCTCACTCCCTTGTGGATATAAGGAAGGACAGCAAGACACAGGTTGGGTAGCACAGATGGCTGGTATTCTTCATCATTCAAGAATATCAACGTTGATGAGATCTCCAAATGTGGTACTTGTATTCTGAAGCACTGATTTGAAAAGAAATGTTGCTTGTTTTTACATGGGAAACACTATTGTTCTTTTTTTAATATAAGAAACAGATACTGAGAAACCTGGTGTCTGGAAAAATTGCTGGTGAAAGGGAAAATGAAACACGCTTATTATATCCTCTCAGAAATTCACTCAAGAACACTCATCTAGTGAAATGTCTTATGAGATGGGTGATATTGGCTGAGTTGGATAAATTAGGATATTTCTGCTTGTGTTTTTGTTGCAAGTTAGATGTCTCCATTATAGATATGCCATGGTTCAGTAAAAGTATTCCTATAGAATTTTTCTTCCAGAACAATTACCTTGTAGAAAGTATTTTTCATTTGTGTTTAACAAATGAAAAATACTTATAAAATTAAGTTAAATACTTTCTTAATCTGGTTATTTGGATAGTGTTGTAGTTGGTTTTGTTGTGGTTTTTAGTTTTTATGTTTCTTGTTCTTCATTAGGAAAAAAATTGTACTTTTAGTGTTGTAACATCCTTCTTAATTTTTTCCAGTTTTCCAAGAAGGAAAAAACCACTGTAATCATTGATTGAATTTGCTATTAGAATTTAAATTAAGTTGATTATAAATAGGAAACTGTTAGATAACTCTCAAAACAAAATATAGCCACAGAAAACATGTACTTCTTATCCCCTTGCTGAATGTGGTCCTCGGTCTTAAATTAATTAGATTTTGGATAACTACTAAAGTTTGTGTCACATCCTTATTAAAATTGTTTAAGAATTTTTTAAGAGCATCTCAGAGGGATACTGAAAATAGCTCATTCAGGAGACTCCATTAACAAATACAAAACCGATTAATTTTTACTTAGTTAGCTTATTGATTATTGCCTCAGTTATTGTATGAGAAAGAAAACACCAGAAAATAAATTTGATAACTGTTAATACTAACTTTGATTTAAGGAAGCATTTTTGTACTAGTAATTTTGTATGAGTAAATGCTAGAAAAATGTTGGCAGGTAGATAAAATAAGACTTTTACACACACACACACACACATACACACACACACACACACACACCACACACATGTGATTCCCTGAACTCATATAGGATTATAAGTGTTCACATAGGATTATAGATATATAATACTATGGATCCAGCTAGTGACTTTGCTAATATTACTTTGGTGTTTCTGGGCTGATGTGAGTATCTTGATAGTATGAGGCTACCCTTTTTTTGAAGTACATTTCAAGCCTAGTAATTTAGTATTTGGAATTATTGATGAGTTTATTCCTGTTTAAAAAGACATAGGGGCTATTCTTCCTCTCTTCCCTGTCTTCAAAATGGAAGATGGGAGAAAATGTAAATTTTGGAAAGAAGAAGAGAACACAAAGAAGATGTTGACTTGAGGACAGAGAGAAGAAAGGGTACCTTTTTGGTTTTTTTTTTTTTTTTTTTTTTTTTTTTTTTTTTTTAGCACTTTTTGATATAGAAGAGGCACAGTTAGGGCCTGAGTTCCTGGGAACTCTACTTAGTTTTATGGCAATTCAGAAATTGGCTCACTCTTCTTCATAAAAGTATTCTAGCCTGGAATTTGAAATGGTATTAAAAGTGTGCCAGTGCTAAGAATTTAGTTTGGGAGATCTTGTTTATGACAAAGCTTCATCATTTAGTTTATTTTATTCAGACATGTAAAACTTCTCTCCCCTTTGGTCTTAATTGGGAATCCCCTATAATACATGATTTTAGTGGAAGAATGTCTATTTCACATTTGAAGGCGTTCAGTAAAAAAAAGAAATTCCTTTAGAAAAATTAGTAAATTAGCTATTTAACACCATTAATGGTAATTGTGAGAATAGTTACCTGTATAAAAAGAAATGTAAATTTCCAGAAATTTTGCAGTGACACCAGTAGTCAAATTTTATCAATTATATGCCAAAGCTCTAAAGTGAAAAGACAGAATTTTTATTTATTTGTGAGGTAGAGAAATAAAACAAGAAAACAGGCCAATTTCATGCATGCAAGGTTTTATAGTAGGAAAAAATGCATTGCACCTGTTCTCACCCTTTACATTTAAGGGTATTTGTTTTCAAACTTGACCCCAAGCACCGTTTTCAGACACCTCTATAATTAATTTGTTATATTAAGACATAAGAAGATTTTGTTTGCTTTGGTTTCTAGAAATGTGTTGAAATGGCAACTGAAATTACTTACCTATTGTACATAGCAGTTAATTAAAGAAAAGCATTAAGTATGGGAGAGCAGCACTGCTGCTGTTGTCTTGTATCAGTATAAAAAGGCCGTAATTTTTTTGACAGCCACTGATTGGAAAGTTGCTTGCAGCTTTCCAGAAGCAAGGGGTACATGCTGTGGATCAATAACTGGCAAATTTTCCATTAAAAAGAATACCTGAGCAATGTTCCAAATAGCCACTGGCATCTTAATTTTCCATGGAAACCTCAAACACTCAAGTGCCGAGGACAAGTCATTTTCGGACAATTTTTCCAGACTACTTGTTAACAGTTATTGCTGTCCCAAAAGGTTGACAGCCTACATGATTGATATTTCATTTACTTGTCATCACTGTTTGAGTAATGGCGAATGCTGTATTTCTGTGGTTTTAAGGAATATAGTCTCCTGAAACGTTTGCCTTAGTATATATTCCAAGGAGGATGTAGTGCACATTTAAACTGTATGTATATAAGTCTTTAGGGTCATGGAATGAGAGAACCGATCTCTTTTACAGTTTGAAGCCTCTGGAGAGCAAGGCACATTTTTGTAGTCCTTTAGCTATCAGAAATCTACCTTCACTTTATTTTTTATAAGGGTGAAGAGACTTTCATGTATTACTTGTGATTTCCCAAGATAATGCAGAATTTTATGATCCCTTGTATTTCTTTACAAAATTCACTTGATTCAATAATTCTCGTGTATATAATAATTATTATTTAAGAATGACACTGTGCAGAAAAGTACTGTAAAATTATATGTAGTGAGAAACTTTTTAGGAAGTCAACAAAGATATTGGAGATATTCTCCAAATGTTGCAACTAAATGGTAATCATTTGTCTCTTAAGAAGAGTACCTTTAGAAGGTACCCTCTCAGATTATTTCATCAGCAGTTTTTGTTTTTATTTTTCTATCAAGAACATTTTTAGTTATCTGTTAGTAGGAGTGAAGGAACAAAAGCTGTCTCTAAGTGTGGTGTTCACTTAGATTTTAACAATTCATGCTAGGACCCGCAATTGCCAAATTAAGAGGAATAAGCTAGTAAAAATTAATATTTACTTAACCTCAAATTTTAATTATAATGATTAATAAAATAATATTATCCCTGTGAAGATTCCTGAAAGTATTTTCACTTCCTAAGTTTCTTCATTGTTACAAGTGTAAAGTGCATTGAAAATGGTCTATAACAAAATGTCTATAAGGATAAAGGCTTCTTTGTTTTGTGATGGGTTTGAACTTGCTTGGAACTTGGCAGTAATCCTTTATTGCTTTAATTCCACCTTCTTTTGGAACCTCTCACAGTATACATTAATGTAACAGGCTTTATGATTTAGACTAGATTATATTTTCATTGAAACACACACACACACACACACACACACACACACACACAAAATATTTGTTTCCTTGGCTGGCATGTGGATCAAAGTCAGATCTGAAGCATTTATATCTTTATTTACTAAATTGGGGCATGAGTTGTGTGGAATAGAGGCAGTACAATAGTTTAGCATTAAAATCCATTTATGTTCTATTTAATAAGTGACATTTTAAAATACTTTAAGAGATTATATACCAATATAAAGTTTTAATCAACATTTTTACTTTTTAAAATCAGTGTTGTTTGTATCTGGGGGATTATACTGTACTAAACTTTTAGACCTAAGCATTTACTATAGTCATTTTGATGTTCAAATAGGGGGAAAGTATTCTCAAGGCTGATATGTATATTAGCAATTAAAAAAAAAAGTACTATGAATTAAACAACCCATGAGTGTCCATTCCAGTATTCATGCATTACTGAGTAATCTCTTTCTGTAATCTCTTTGCAGTATTATTCCACAGTAATGGAACAGCAAGTAAATGGACAGTTAATAGAGCCTCTGCAGATATTTCCAAGAGGTAATGTTTAACAGATTCTAATCAACAATGATTATTTCAGTAAACTGTTTCATCAACAGTTATGTTTTCCAAAGGTTTAAATGCACATAACATGATGTTTAGCTCTTTAATTTGAAAAAACAAAAGAAGTATTCATTATCGTGGGGATTGCAGACTATATTATAGTTATGGCAGATAAAATATCTAATTTACTAGAGTAAATTAAACTAACTAGATTGTATTTTGTTTTCAGAGTGCACATTTATATACGCTTAGAGAACTCTTTGGGATTTTCACGTTTTCCAATCCAAGGCAAATGAATAACTTTAATTCTAGTTATTTGTAAATTGTGACTCATGATGATGGCCAGTGAGTGCTGTTATTGAGTAGAATATTTTCAGTCAGTGGGGAAATAAAATTAGCTAACAGTTTTTAAGGGAGGAAAAATTGGTAGAACTTGTAGTAGTTTGGTTTGTTAATTTGGAGAAACGTCTCTATAAACAATGGAAAATTCACATGCACAGTTGTTTAGTAGTTAACCTTTTAAAAATTACATAGGGGCAGAAGGTGATGCATGGAACTAAGTTGTCTTTTTGCTTCTGTATTAGATAATGTTGGTCTTTTACCAGATGTGAATATTTGAAATGTGGACCCTTTTCCTTATTTGGATAATGTTGAAAAGGAAGAGTTTACTTTAATCCATTAATGCTTTCCAATTTATCTATTGCCTGTCTAGGAATCAGTGTTTCATAATTAATGATATTGATAAATTTCAATTCTTTAAGTACATCTTTCAGCATTAAATCAATTAAAATAATGAAAAATTTAACTCATCCTTGTTGCTTTGTACAGATAATCATAGAATGAGTTTTCTAGTTAAAATATTCCAGACTTTCCTACTTGTGACTGAAGTTTGAAGAGGACAATTAACCAATAGAAATCTTATTCACAAGATCTTAAAAGAAAGTTTGCTGACTTATTATGTACAGAGGTTTGGGAATCATAACAACACTGAAATTTTAGTCTTTCAGAAGACCAATTTTTTTTTCCATCTTAAAAATTTCTATTGATTTCTTTCCAAGATTATCAATATGCTAGTTATAATGTAACAAACATTATTTTTACAATATTATAAAGAATTAATTTAAGTACTATATTAGCTATGTGATCCTAGGCAAGTCACTTTATCCTATCTTATCCTACAATAAAACTACAAATTACTGAGCATTTGCAAGTCTGTATTGATAGGAGTTTTCTTACCCGACATTGCTCTATACCAATAACATCATGACTCCAGGGGGAGAAAAGGAAATTTTAAAAATTTCCTCTATTTTGGTGGTCTTATTTTTTATTTTATACTTAAAACTTTCCAAGTTCAGTTTAATTTCTTTAAGGCTTCAGTTAGTTTATTATAGTCATACTGCCCAAAAAGTTTTTTGGTATTCTTAAATATAGATATACAGAGCTGTAGAGATGGAAAGTAACTGAAAAAATTATCTGATATACCCTCTGAGCATTGCTCTCTCTGAGCAATTCTGAAGGATTATTTTTACTAGACTATTTTAAAATTATTAGTTTGTTAATGATAATATCAGTATTTTATTGATACTTGATATTTATCTCATACTTTAAAGTATTCTACATTATCTTAATATATTATTGTTGTCATATTTTGAAGGATATAAAAGTTAAAATATTTAAGGTCAGAATAATTGGGAGCATTAACAAAAACAATTGCTATAGATAGGGGAAAGCTACTCCAAAGTACTAGAAATTGCCAATGTCAGAGCTAGTGTATATTCATTAATTCTATATTGCCTTATATAATCATACTATATCAAAGCTGAAAAGGACCTTAGGCTTCATCTAGTCCATTTTCCACATGAGGAAACTAAGGCTTAGATTGAATGACTTTTCCAAAGTGTCCTAAGCCAGTAAAAATGCAGAACTGATATTGAGCTTATTTGTCTGATTTCAAGTCCAGGATCTTCTTCTACGTCATGAGCTCTTTGATTATCTTGTGTCATCTTTAAATACTCAGACTGTGGGAGCCTAGATCTCCTTGTTACTAAAATTCTTTTGATTTTGTATGCATACATTTCTAGCAGTTTGTAATAATTTGTTGCTCTTTAATTATAAGTGAGATGGACAAGTAGGATTTGGAAATGTGCAAAATTGAGGTTCAAACATGTCTTAAAAGCCTTTGACCTAATAGGGAGAAAGAAAAAATGGTTCAATTTCACCACATTCACATAAATCCTATTTTCCAATATACATAGCTTCTTTGAATATTTGAATAGTGATTTGAAATTTATGAGTCCTCTTTACAATTAAAATGTAGTTTTAATTATAAACAAGTATAAAAACATTAAATTTTTAATAACTTGAGTTTCTGTGATTAAGAGAAGGATTGTTGTTGTTCAGTATAAGTTCTGCATCTGATGATTACAGGCTATCTAATCCTGGTCAAGTCCTTTAGACTTTGTCTATCTTAGTACCTGAGACCATCAGGTACAGAGTAGTTGCTCATCTGTATTACTTGAGGGAATTCCTTACTGAGAGTTTCTTATGTGGAAGAAATTGTAGATCCAGTGCAAAAATACCAGATTGCTGTGACTTTGGGATTTTAAGGAATTAATTTTTTTTGCATAGCTTTTAAATTCTTGATCATAATAGTTTAAGAAGCCATATGAGCACACAAGAAAATCCAGTAATTGGAGATAAAAATTAAAGTCTGTTCATTATTCACAATCAAGAACTTATTAAAAGTATCATTTACATATAAAATACTTCAGTGGACATATATTTAGTGTCCTTTAGCAGCTATTGATGGCCTATCAAGAACCTGGCATCAAGTATATGTATCCACTGTTTTGTTCAAAAGGCTTATTTACATCTTAAAGAAAAGTATATTTGAAACCCAGAAAAAAAAATATATATAAATATAATATATAATATAAATATAATTTATTTAAGAAAAATATTCATTCTTAAATGGATGTGATTTGCATGTTCCTTTTAAGAAACATTTACAAAAAATATTTATCAGACTATCAAACTGCTGAAAGAATAAACTGGGACATTCAAATGTACTGGAAATAGGTGAAATAAAATGGGAAAAAAAACCTGATATATTTAGTAATTGTTATTCATAACTACTGATTAATAACTAGCTCTTTCTCACTGTCAAAACAAAAGTAAAATACGTGTGCATCTAAGAGAAGAAAAATCAAGGTTATCCTTCTTAAAACAATCAATCAAAATTGACAGCCCCTTAATATACAATTTGTAGGGCACTATAGTTTTCAAATGAAAACAATTCATAACATGTAGCCAAGAGCTTTTTTGTATTTTTAACATTTGATAGAAAAGGATTTGTTGAATAGGAAAAGTGCTAACTTGGAAAAGAGAATGTAAAGAAATTATATTTCTCCCCGGTACTCCATCTTCAGATCTAAATATTAGTATATGTCAATATTTATAAACAACATGATGTAATGAGTTTGGTATTTTTGTGCTTCAATATAACCCAGTTATATAAACATCCCTAACCTTGAATAGTGCTCCTTGTAACCTGCAACAGTCTTTTTGAAAGAAATTAAAAAAAAAACCAGATGATGTTCAAAGAAAGAAACATTTATTTTTAAGATACTTTAAATGATAGAGGAAATTAAATGTAAGAGAGTGAAAAGATATTATAGAAATTTGAGTTATGAAAGGAATCTAATCATGTTAGCTCAGTTAACTTGATTTTGGTATGTTTTAAGCAGAAATTGGAATTTATATTAGGTAATGTCAGAAAGCTCTTTGCATTTATAAATGCTCACTCCTGCAAGTTAAAAACCCTGGTTCATAATTCCCACTTTGGGTCTAGGGAGCCACTTTTCAATCATTTCTCTCTGCTAATTTTGGTGTCACCCTCATTTCTTTTTAAACGATTCATTTTGAGCAAATTTGTAAATGGCCCTGATGTGTTCTACAATTTAGTCAATTACTGTTTCAGCCTGCAAGCCTCCTGGGAAACGGAACATACATGGCCTGAAGGTACGAATTTCAATAATTGTTTCAGTAAAGTTAGATGGATTTGTAATGCTGTGTTCCACTTATTGAAATGTCAAATAAAACTGCACTTTCTCAAGCTCTGACAAGCAGTTTTTTTAAAGGGAGGTAGGGGAAAAATCATCTGTAGTATATGTTTAATATCTACATATGTTTGGATATGGGCTAGTTTTTTTTTGTGAAATCTTCATTTTTTTAAATCCTTTTCTCTTTGTAAATGTGTTCAATATGATTCTAGGTAATTAGGTCTGATAATTTGAGACAGAATATAGAATTGATTTAATTAATTAGGTTTATAACTATAATGCATTAATATCCTCCTTTTGGTATATTCATTTGGTGCCTTTTTGGTTTCTTTTTTATGTTTTAAATTTTACTTCACAGAACAATGTTTCTACCTTTAAACAGAAAAAGAAGCTATTTTTTGAGTCTTGATCATTTTCTAACTAATTACTTATATTTCACCATAGTCCAAAAGGCTCATATTATCTTATGTTCCTTTCAGTGGCTGTTTACCCTATATTCCTGATGATTCATGATACTTTAAGATGCATATCTAATCTTTGGATATATCTCATATGTGTCTTTTGTGACTAAATTGTCCCATCTGTGGTAGATCTTGAACAATTAATTGCCACCCCTCCTTTTTTATTTCCTGTTGTCCTCTCCTTTCAATACTGTTTAACTAAGCATTTAACATGTAACAAGGATCTGAACATTATGCAATATGCTGGTAATGTAGAACCTTAACCTACATACCGAATAGACTCCAACCATGGGCATGCCTAGCAACAAGCTAATTAACCTCCATCGTGAAATGAGAAATTTATGGCAAATTACAGGTTAATTAGAACTGTGTCCTCAGAACACAAACGACTGATAAAGATTCTTTCTTTGCCTGCAGGTGAATACACGGGCCGGGCCCTCTCATCATAGCAGCCCAGCAGTTTCAGATTCACTTCCAAGCAATAGGTGAGAACAGAATCCCAATTGTGTGTTTGGTCATTGAAAGGAAGTGCTTGTATGAAGACATCTCTTTCTCCTTATTGTCACCAAATTGGCATGTGACTATTAAATTAAATTATTGTGTAATATTAGTTGTATATTGAGTAAGCATTAAGGAGCACTTATAGAATAATAATTTAGATATTAATTGCTTATAATTTTGACTCTTTAATATTTAACTGCTAAAGTAATTTTGCTAAAAATATATATCTTGTCCCACTTGGTAAAATCTGGTGGATCTCTTTTAGCTCTAGAATCAAATATAAAGTGCTTAATTTGCTCTTTAAAGCCATTTGCAACCTAGCTGCTTTCTACCTTTGTAGACTTCTTATACTTTATTATCCAGTGATAGTAATTTATTTGCTATTTCTTATATATGACACTTGAGCATTCAATCGCATGTCTTTACATTGACTGCCCTTCATGCCTGGAATGCTCTCCCTCCTCATTTCTGTGCCTAAGCTTCCCTGGCTTCTCTTCATGTTTTAACCTAAATCCTGCCTTCTTCAGAAGGCCTTTTTCAGTCTATCCCTGCCTCTTAAGCCCCACTCCCCTTTGCTTTTCATTGTATCCTAGTGTTTAGCACAGTGCAGGCACATAATCAGCCTTTAATAATAAATAATTTCTTTATTGATTGAATTACATAAATTTAACCCTTCTTTGAAAGCCAGTCATATGTTTTACTTTTTTTACTACAATAATAATAACATTCTTTGGAGTTATAATCCCTCTTATTCAGTGACAGATGGTAAGGTTTTATGAGTTATCTTAGTTCTGAATCTTTGTCCATTGTGTACTTACCTAATTCTGTGAAATTGTTGTACTCATTAACTAGGTGGTAAAATTGAAATTTATTAACATTTTCTCTTCTCTAGTATCTGTAGGGATTCTTGGGATTCTTAGTATATTTCATTAATCTCATTTATTTGCATGGATAAACCAGTTTTCTATCATTCATAATACCTTAACTTGGCAGATAAGTCTAATATGAGGCACTATAGTATAAAAAGAAAGCATCAATAAGGTTCACATTCTGATTGCTAGTTACTAGCTAAAAGTCACTCCCTCTTATGTGCCTTAGTTGGTCAGCACGGTATAATGTCTAGACAGCTGACCTGGGTTCTAGCCCTGTGTCTCAGACATGCTGCCTACATGACCTCAGCCAGGGCACTGAACTGCTTAGTGACTCAGGTACTTCTCTCTTAGGAGAAGAATTGTCTCACAGGGAACTCTAGAAGTAGCATTAAAATTATTTACACAGACATATCTATGCATGGGGATCTACCTAGGGAAAATGATTCTACAGAATCTAGTAAACAAGTTGACTAGAATTGGAATTAGAGAATCCAGGTTTAGACCTGAGTGTCCTGTCATTTTGACTTGTTTAACCTTGAAAAATATCCTTATTTGTAAAGTGAAGGTATAGGAGCAGTTAATCACTAAGGATTCTTCTTGCTCTAAATCTTTGCTCTTCTGATCATATGAACCCTATAATTATCATCTTTTCCCAACAAAAAATTTCATTGCCTACTGTATCTAGAATTAAGAATTGGACTTTTGGCCACCATGATAATTCATGCTTCCTTAGAGCATCTTAAGACTGTAGACCAGGAGTGAAGAATGTCTGACCCATGGGCCATATAAGACATGTGAAATCATTTGATCTGACCCTGCCAAGGCAACCGCAATTCCAGTCATCACATTAGGGGTTAGTTAATTAAATGTTTGACCTAATATAGATGGCTAATTTTTAGGTTGGTAATTCTGCATGACCCATAAATGATGTTATAAATGTTCCCCACTCCTGTTGTAGACAATAATCTTTCTAGTTTATGAATTGACAGCTCTCTGCAAATAATAAAGTCTTACTGAAAAATACCAGAACAATGGAGTTAGTTTCTTGATAGATACAGATAGATTTGTAAAATTCTAATAGGGTGGAATTGTCTCTTAAAATATCTTTGCTACATTTTATGTAAAGCTCTATTGCAGAGCTTTAACTTGTTCAAATTAATGAATGACAAATAGGTAATAGTAATCAATTTCCAAGGTCTTTATAAATAATTTTTGCTGTGTGTACCATCACTGCTTATAATTTTAAAATACATGGGAGGAATTGTTTAAAAAAATGTGTCCCATTTATCTGTATGTTAAAGGTACTTTGAGCTTACGGTTTCTCAATGTGATTCTTAATGCTGTCAGACCACCTTGTCATTGAACATATCTTGCTTTTCCAGCTTAAAGAAGTCTTCTGCTGAATTGAAAAAAATTTTAGCCAATGGCCAGGTAGGTGTCATTACATGTAAGATGTAAACATAACAGTGACTTATAGTTGTTCAATTTTTCAGCCATTTTGTTTTTATAAATACGGTTCAAGAATATCTTTATGTCATAAATGAATTACGTGGTTTAATTTGATTGGCAGAGATTGCCACACATTTTTCAAATAGTGCTAATGGATTTTCACTCTCAATGGATTGAAGCACCATATCCATCCTACTGCCACCTCTGTTCAAAAAAAAAAAAAAAAAGTTAATCAGTTCAAATAACTGTGTTGATCCCTAGGTTGTTCAGATGACCTTTGCATTTCAAAGGTCACCAGTTACTTTCTTCTTGGGCCTTTAGAAAAGGGAAAGAAAGATACCATCTCATTCTGAACTACTTATTTTATTTTGAAGCTAACATTTGCTTTTTAGGGGAACAGAATTATAGGAGACCTTCTGGCATTTACGATTCCTTGGCTCTAGGTGACCTTGGTCTACCCAGGAGGCCATCAGAAGTCAAATGGCCTCAACTAGCAATTGATGGACAGGTAGACCTTTAGGCCAGTCATTTCTCCCTATTTTTGATTCAGGTAGATGGATGGATCTAAAGAAGTATAATGCTTTTAAATGTATACTGGTAAATTAAGCCACCTACAGGATACTAGATTCTTCAATAGCAACATAAATAAGTTTTAATGTTTGTTATAGTGGGAGCCCTTTGATAGCCTTGGAGGCAGGCACCTGTCCATTGCGATCAAGCCTGCCTATTAGGCTCTATTGACTGAGACATCTGTGTCACTGCAAATAAAAGACTCTTATTGATTTTCTTAACTGCTGTTCACTTCCCCTCCATGTTTCGAAGGCTGAAATCTTAATTATCTCAGATGCGTATTCAGTGCCTTCTCACACTGACCTCTCCGAGCCTCATTGGCATTTCATGAATTGAGTGCTGGTAGTGGAGCATGTCAGGAAGACAAAGCTGCCTCTTCACACTTGTCCTTTACTATCACCTGTAACGTTGTGGCCTAATAGACTCTGGCTCTAATAGAGGACGATGGCAGCAGCAGGCCACTGGACACCTTGGTTGTTTGTTTTTTAGCACAGAATCCTTTGAATATGATTTTAGAAAGGGTTGGTGAGGTTTTTGGCGGCTATAGAATAAAATAAGCTTGATGAAGTGAATTTTTCAATGTTATACAGACTGTATAAATTTGATCTCCTATATTCTAAATACAAACAAGGAGCATTTGTTATCTATATATCATTTTCATAAATTTGATAATCTAAAATATTTGTTTAATCAACCAGAGAAATTGGCTGGATATAATGCACACATTTGGCCCTATTTTGTATACATTCATTTATAACTAATTTGAAATAAAATTTGCCTCAAAACAAATATGGGAATAGAATACACAGTGTCTTTTTTTTTAATACTGGTATTTATTTAATTCACTTATAAAACACACCTGTACCCTTTATAGTATAAAACAATTATTTTAAAATTGTTCTGAAGTACAAATATTGGCAAAAATGTGTTCTGCTCAAGTAGTGGCAGACTAGTTATAATAGATTTCTTTTTAAAATTAAATACCATCAGTCTTTATCCACTGTGGGGTAAAAGAAGAAGTTTATTATGAATGTTCAATCATAAGTCAATCATCTTTGTTACAATATAAATTCTACAAGGAACATTTTTGAAGGCATAAAATATTGAAAATTTTAAGGCTATGATAGCCTTAACTATTTATTTTTCAAATGTGGCCTTTAGTTTTTCAATTTTTTATTAATTAAAGAAAAGAATATTATAAATTGACCAAATAGCTCCTTCAGGTGAGTAAGGACATGGTGGAGTGAATGAGCACGTGTTGTTGGATAATCCCAAAGTGAGTAATGATGCAGTCATGTAGGAATGGGCAGTGGGGTGGATTGGTATGTTTCTTCTGACTTGAATGCTGGCTCTGATTGGTGTGGGATGTGTGAGTCACACTTGGCATTACTTTAACATTTGAGCGGAGTTTTTTTTTTTTTTTTTTTTATAATTTTGGTGGTTTATGCTCTCAAGCATTAATAATGATTTGCCTTTCCACTAGTCTCCACTTAGGTTTAATAAGGAATTCATATTAATCATTAAAAGAAGGAGACATGATTCTTCAAGTTAATCAAATATTGACAGGTTAGAAATAGCTTTCTGCCTAGGTTCATTGATATAGGTTATGTGATATAAATATTTATTTCTTTTCTGTCACTCAGAGTAAATGCCACCAATTGATTCAGCATTGATATAGTGTCAACAGTTCATAAGAAACATTTGACTGGCTTGTGTTTTCCGATTAGTCTCTGCTCTATAAAGTGGGATTTACTAAATCTCTCCAATTGTCTGCTCATAGAGTGTGACTGCTTTCTAAAACCGTTATTGCTTCAATTTGTGAAGCAAAGGTCCACTGATAAGACTTAGTTTCTGTCAGAGGTTTACATATGAAATAAGGATTAATTGAGCATTTTGGTTTTAATGATTTCTAAGAGATGAGCACTGATTCTTCCAAAGACAGGCAAACATAAACAAAGAATGTTTTGTTTGCTGATCCATAATTGAATTTTATTTCCTTTTCCCCATTAATTCCATTAATTTTGTGTCCAATCAAGTTTCTCTTTTGAAGTTTAGATTTTAGTCTTTGGTGGTAGAATCATTGTTTTTATATTCTCTGTATATGCTGGAACCTTCCAGTTTTTTAGTTAAAAAAAAGTAAAATGAGTTATTTTTTGCATATTTATTAGACATTTTAACTTAAGCTCTGTATCTCATATGCTTTCTGGCATGTATTTGCTTCCTCCCAGTCTACAGTATCATCTCTTCCATATTATTGTTTCTGGCTTTGCAGCTGATTACAAGTATCTAAGAAAGGTCAGATTGCAGTTTGTAGTTTTACCAAGAAAGTTCTTGAATCTTTTCTTCCATGCTTGTCTTCTCCCCATTACTTAGACAATTAGTCCAAGTTGATAAGGAATTGTTATTGCTGGTGTGTCAAATATAAAATCACAGATATATAACTTAACTTCATCTTATAACTTTGAGTTGTTTTGAGACATTCATTAACTTTATAAAAACTGTCCACATAGAAAATCTGTCATACATAATTTTGTCATCTGTATATAAAACTTCATATTGAATGAGAAAAACTTGAATTCTTATCTAACTTAGAAGCCTAAAGTTCATATCATAATATATTGGTACTTTTGCTTTCATTGTGAACTTATTTCCTTTTAAGACAACTAGAAAAATCTTTTGTAACATTTTGCCCCACATTTTGTTATCTTACATATGTTACTCTCTCTATTAACTTTTTTTCTATCTAAATATCACTCTTCTTTAAGTACTATAATATATTATTCCTACTCTACTGGTCACTTTTTTCCAGCTTTTTTTTTTCTTTGACTCTTCACTGAAAATTCTTTCTGCCACCTCTAGGACTTACCTGGTTACTGGCTTACCAGTTCATAGTTAGCTGTGTGTATTTCTGCATTTCCTCCTCTCTCTCTTCCTTTCCTTTCTTTTTTTCCTCTCTACCCAGTCAGTATCTGCTATTCCTCATTAACTAACATTCAAATTAACACAGAACTAAAATACATTATTGTTCTTTGGTGCAGAATTTTATTTCTTAGGTGAAAAAGCAGATAAATTTGAATATTTCTCAGTCTTTAAAAAATTACTTTTTACTTATGAGACATCACTACTATAGATTCCTCTATGCACCTTTAGCAGAAAAACACATTTTCCTACCCTGGCTTCTATTTGAGTTAAACTTTTTAAGAAATTACATGGCATTGAATCATGCCTGGTTTTCTTATTATTATGTAAACTTGGCAAATTTTGATCATAAATAGGAAATCATCAGGATGTTTTCCAGTGTCTTCTTAAATCTAACTGTGATATTCTTTAAACTCAGATTCTCTGACTTCAGAGCCTTTTTATCCTGGATGTTTTGAACTCCAGATTAGGAGTATTGAGTATGTCACTTCTTATTTTTGTAGCTTGGGTTTTTAAGCTAGAAATTGGGACAAGACAAAAGGTGAAAGAGTAATGCTCCTTTTTTCCTCTCGCGCTCCCATCAGCATTAAAGCTATATGCTGGATTTTTGTTAACATTTATTCACTTTTTTCTTGATTTGTCTTGATCTTCTAGGCCAAAGATTACTGACTTTTTCCTGAGGGGGATACTTTGATTTACAGAAATGTTATGCTACCTAGGGTGTGTATTGGAAGTGGGAAGAAGTTGGATTGCTCATCATGAAATTGCTAAACTGGGAGTGAAGAGATGGAGAAGACTAATGTTGGCTATATTTTCCTATCCCTGGAGAATCCCAAAAAACCTTGGATTGTGACCCATTTATCCTATTTGAAAACTTTTAACTCAGAATTGATGAATATTTTAACATGAACTAGATTGAAATTTACCTTTTCTAAAAATTATCAGCCTATATATAGGTTTGCTCAGCAAAAAATTAATAGCACAAACTACATTGTTGGAGACATATTTAACCTATTTCAGAAATCTTTTACAAGGATTATAGGATTTTGTTGACTTGCCAATAGATATATTAATTACAGCTTTTTGTATTTTCATTAAAGAGATCCAGCAGAACCTTTGCTAAGAAGTTAATGATTTATTTCAAATTACTTTACTTTTAAAATGTGCTATACTTGAAAGATAATAGTAAAAATTTTTAAAGTGCTCTAAAACTTAGATTTGCCTTCTATCCACCTAATGGTAACAGATGAAATTTAAATTGATATTATTTCCCAACAAATATCTCAAGATATATTTTTCCATATATTCATTAATGATGTAAAATTTATAAACCACAGACAATCCCACAATAGGAAAAGATACTAGCCAATTTCTCTGCTTTGTCTTTTTTCTCCACTGAACTAACTGCAGCAATTAGCTGATTGTAAATAGCATCAATCAGTTTGTACTACAATTAATTTGGGTGTTGAACTGGCCTCTACACATTAATCTGTCAATATGTTTTTTAGGATTGTTTGTAGAATGGCTTGGTAAGGAAGCTGTTTCTGTAACCTGCACTGTACTTTTAATTATCACAGCTCTCAGAAGCCTCAACCTCTGAAATGTATAGAAGGAAAATATTTCCCTTGATAAATGAAGCTCTGGTTTATTCATTTGGTTGAAGTTTAGAATAGAGAAAAATATTTAAAGTATTACTACAATGGTCTGAAAGCAAACTATTTTTTTCCAGGTGATATTGAATTAAAAACTCCATCCATTTTCTGCCCATGCAAGGCATACAATTCTCAGGAAATTAATTTTTTTTTTCAGGGCTTACGATGGCTTTTCCCTGGCTTTAGCTGTGTGGAAACAAGACTTTTATTGAATTTGTTTTAGTGAATAGATAAAGTTGGCAGTGAATTTTTAAATGACTAGACCAAGTTTGTAGAAAATTACTGATAGCATTAAATAGATTCTGAGTGATCTTAAGCATGTGAACAGTAATTGCTTATTTAAAAATACTTTAAAACTCTCAATTATTATTTAGTGAGCACTAAAATGAAGTGCCTTCTACTTGTGATAAAAATTTGATTAATATTTGTATTAGAAAAGATTGCATAGAACCACAAGAGTTGAAAAGTCAAATGAATATTATCATGGTGTATTGCATCAACAAAAATAGCTTTAGTTTGTTGGTGTTAGATTTCTATGCCATTTCCCCCCTTTTTGCACTGTTATATGTGACAGCATGTACATTTTAAAATTCATTACTTGGACATTTTCCATCAGCATAGGATGTCTTCTACCTGGCTTTGTGCCACTATGTTATTGCTGAATATTAATACTGATTCACCACTTGCAAAGTGCAGCTATACCTTGCATTTGGAAAATCACTGTAGGTTATCCAATTAGTTTGTTGTGTATTAACTTATTGAATTCTTCACATGGATTGCTTTATAGATCATTTGTAAGATGCTAATATTATCTGTGGTTTGTATGTATTTCTTTTTTCATTCTGGCTTTGGTTGTGTTCATTGCTATTTGGCTTTGGTTCTTTGCAGTACTGGGGATCCTTTTCCTATCAGTATCTCTGACCTGACCCTTTTGAGCTATGTTATATCATTCCATTTTGACACCTTTTATCAAACTTTAATGAAATGACCCAGGCAAACAAATTGTCATTAAACTTTCCATCACTTTGTCCCTTGGTATCGTCTTTTATAAATTGGACAGCAAATGTTGTATTGATCTTCTCGTTCTTGCAGCTGAACTTGAAATGACCCAGACTGCTTGTTGTTTATGGCCCGGAGTGGCTTTTCCTTGACATTTCCATCCACAGCATGACACCCCTTTTGTTTTTCTTTCTTTCTTGTGGAGATGAATGAACAAGACATACGGTATCGAGACACCCTCGGTCATGGCAATGGAGGCACAGTCTACAAGTGAGTAGTCCATTTTGTTTAAACTTTCTGGATCCAGTTTAACCAAAAGGTGATTTGAACTGTCTATAACAAAGATGTTAAAATGACCATCAGCTTTTATTTTCATATTTGACTCCAGAATTGTACAAGGCATCTATTTTCTCAGAAATGGTGGAATGGTGCATTTATATTGCCTTTTAAATATTTCTGAGACAGAGTCTCTCCTGGGTGAACAGTTAATAGGCCACCTTTAGCAAATGCACCTTTAACTGGCCTGAAGTTTAATGCATTTTTCCTTCACTCCTTTTTTAATACCATTATTCCTTTTAAACTTGCTAGCACCCTATATGCTAGTCCAATGTTTACATCAATGCCCAATGGAAGCAAAAGCTTATAAATACCATTGCTTTGCCCTGTGTCAACACTCTGAAAGTTATTAAAAAACCTTCTTCCTGTTATATTTCCTTCTCTCTTCACTTCACTCCCCTGAGAGATTTTCTACACATTGATGAATATGTTAAGTTATGAAGTTCTTCCAAATTTTGGTTGCTTTGCTCATACCCTGAAGGAATGTTCATTTTAATATTTTAAAAATTGTAACAGCTAAGGAGTAGTTTTCTCGACAGGGAAGTCTTTCTTATACAATAGTAAAAAGTTTAAACTACATAATGTAATATCTGGTACTTAATAGTCTTCAGTGGTGTATGAAAAATATTCCAGTAGGAATTAAGAAATCCATACTCTGTAAGAAAGCCCTGAGGGAGTAATAAAGCTTTCCTCTAGAGAGCTATTTACCATATATACAGTAATCCTGCATCCTATTATGATCTTGTTTATACCTTAGACATTTTAACTTTGATAGTAACATATATTTCCAAAGTTGTAAAATAACCCATTTATTTTCTAATTGGTTAATAATGTCCTTAGATCCTTAAGTTCTGACTAACAGCATGAATACAGATGAAAATTACCTTATAACTGCAAAAGGGGCATGTTCTTAGATTCCAAGAGGGGATGTCCTCACCTTGACCAAATCAAACCAAATGTTTCTTGGAAAATATTCAAGTCCTTAGCCTCAGGTTCAGTTCTTTGAGCTATCTGGAGAGTCACAGATCTGGACTTCACCTATGCTGTCTGACTTTAGTTCTGGTCAACACCTGTTCTAAAAACATAGTACTCCTGTTATGATATCTTAAAAAAGAAAATATTGATCTTTTGTGAGAAACAAAATATTTACATCTAAGTAATTAAGTGATTTGCGGGGGTGACAATTTTAAATTAAATTTTTATGTTTTAAAATAATAGAACAAAAATGCTTGCTGTTTTTAAAGAGGTCAAAGACCACAGTTCTGTTTCTCCCTGCCTGTCTATTTTTCTATAAGTAATTTTTCTTCATTTCTGTCTTCTCTCCTTTATCTTTATGTTTAACTTAAATTGTTCCCTCTCATACCATTGATGACCAAGGACAGAGCTTTTCTAGGAACCATTTCCTATCATTCACTGTAGTATTAGGGCAGTTACATGACACAGTGGATGGAGTTCTGGACCTGAAGTCAAGAAGACTCAACTTCCTAAGTTCAAATCTAGCATCAGACAACAATAACTGTGGTATTATTGTCCATTTGCTAAGAACTTGGTTTGTCTGTTTTTTTTTTTTTTTTCTGCTCAGGCAATTGGGGTTAAGTGACTTGCCCAGAGTCACACAGCCAGGAGGTGTTAAGTGTCCAAGGCAAGATTTGAACTCAGGACCTCCTGACTTCAGGGCTGGCACTCTTTTTCCTGCGCCACCTGGCTGCCCTTGCTAAGAATACTTGGATGAGGTAGAAAAGAGCAGGGGATATGAGTCCCCTGCACAAAGCAATAATCAGTCTCAATAGTCCTCCTTCCTTGGGCCCTCAAGCTGATAGCCAGAACCAGAGAGCTGAGGGAGAGGGAATTCTTTAAGGATAAGCTTGAGGATACTTCTGTTTTGTTCTCTTGATTCTTCTTTGGAGCCTACTCAATAATAGAGTATTTGAAGAATAGAGAAAAAAAAGTAGCTAAGGTAAGAAAGTTGGTCACTAATGAAATGGTAGGGAATATTTTTTGTCAAGTCTTCTGAATCCTGAATGAACTTAGTGATTCTTTTATTATTTTTAGATATAGTCTAGAAATGTGGCATTCTTTCTTTATTAAATTTCACATTGTGCTTCTCCCTATTTTATGTTTCATTTCACCAAAAATGGTAGTATGTAACCCTCAAAATATGCTTATCAAAGGCTATGTTGTGAATTCTAGGATAGAGACAAAGAGAAGTTTCAGTTCTTCAAAATTTTATGCATTAAAGCTAACAAACATCCACATACATTTAGAATCTTAGTTCTGTGGAGAAAATGTACAAAATCTGTGTGCTGATGTGAGTTTGGGGAAAATATCTCTCCAGAGACAGTAGCCTTAGACGTCAAAGAAATGTAGCCTGCAGGATTGTGTAATTAAAGACAGAATCTGACTCCATCTCAATAGGAGGTCTGACACTATCTCTGTCCTCCTGTCTGACCTAGACATTCTGATGAGATTAAGTAGAGACCTCCTACTCTACCTAGATGGTCTGATTAACTGCGGGGCAACACTCATCAGACCAGATCTTGGGTGACACCAAGGTTATTCCACAGTTAAGAAGGTCTCTCCTCCATCGCCACCCCCCAAATCACTTAACATCCTTTCTCTATCGCTCAACCCCTGAAATAAGGAATTTAGCTGTGCAACATCACCTGAGAGGTCCCTTGGGCCTTCTTCCCTAAAACTGTAGAAGATAAATGTATAAAGTTGTATGTGTGTGGGTGGATGAATGCATATGCTTGTGTTTGTTCTGTGTATCTTTCTGTTTTGTGGAATTGCTAGCCTTCTAGCAGCTACCCCATCAGCTGATGCTAATTCAACTTTTTATCTTCTGGCTTTACCTCTTGGTTTACTGACCTTCAGTCAAAAAGGACTTGTCATTCAGATAGCATACTAAAAATAATTATAATTTAATATAGCTTTATAAATGGTTGCTTATCCATATTGAGTGATCATTTTCATTGTCTTAATACTTCAAAATTTCATAGTGAAGTTATTCTGAAGCATAAAGAAAGTAATAATTTCATTTGCTTTGTTGCCTTTGTAGTCCTTTGAGAAAGACACAGTGAAATTCTTATTATTTATTATCTTGTCTGGCTTATTTTTCCATTATCTTTGACCTTTATTCTCACTTGCACCCCTTCAGGTTCTTGGTCAGGTTTGGTTGTTATTGTCCATGAGTGAGTATTCAGGTTTATGGCTCGGTATAGATGTGGTGTTGTTTGACAGAAACTGGGGATATATTATAGCATAGTATCAGAAAAACAAACATTTGTTGTTTTGTTTGACTTCCTTCCATACTGTGTTTATTTTAATGGTGTGAACTACAAAAATGGGGCTTTTTAGATAAACTGATTATATTATAGGGTTCACTAAATAAGTGAGGTCAAAATTTTTTTAAGTCATGCCTTAGTAACAAAACTTCTTAATGGCCTTTAATTTTTTTCTTGTGATAGGTGATTACTGGTAAATGCAAAGTAATAATTTAAAACTCTAATCAGTACTCCCACTTACAGGGGAAGGAGAAAGAGGAGGAGATATTTTGAGCATGTATATTGGTCATAGGTTATGAGTTTTTAGGAGCAAGGTATCCTGTGGGGCTACAAAGCATATTATTAATATTGAATAACATTTCTATCCTTTCAAAAATTGGAGATAGTCCTGCCCAGCAAAAGAAAGCATAGAGAAAGCAACCCTTGTAATAAAATAGACAAGAAAAAAAAGCTGTTGCTTTTCATGTTTGTTGTATCTTTTAAAGAATTGAGGCATTTTTTTAGGGTTATTGTTTTGGTTTGGGAAGATTATAGAGAAAATATCATAAATAGTTCAAGCATATTCACTGTTCCTAAAAAGAAAATTTTAGAAAAAGGAGAAATTGAAACATAAAATTTTTCTTTTTAGGTACCTTGTCATTTCTATAACACTATAGTTTATAATATAAATATGGCTCACAAATCTTATTTTTCTAGTCATTTCATTTCTACATTCTTCCAACCTGTATTTCATTGACATGGGCAACTCCCAGTGTGGGAACTCTCTCTGCTGATTCAAGTCAGCAGCTTCTCTGGAATATAGTTTTAGAGACAGAGGATGCAAGTTGTAAGTCAGAGGACTAAGGATCAAAATCTGGTCTTGCCATTTGCTAGCTGTGTGATCTTAGACAAATTACTTTACTTTTCTGGGCCTGATTCCTCATCTATACCATTGTACAGAGACAGGATTTATTTACATGAAGAAGAAATTAAATTTTTCTAGTCAGATCATATGATAATAGACCTAGAAGGTTTTGGTAAAGTCATATCTTGATGTAGACCATTTGGCTAAAAGAATGGACAATTCTATTCAGTTATGTAGGTCTTGCAAGGAAGTGGTTTTGCAACAGCTGTCATCCATAGAATATTATAGTATAAAAAAACCTTTTTAGCATTGCATTTATCTATAAGGAAAGGCAAGAAATTAATCCATTCATTAGAGTCAGACTATTCAAGAGAAACAATTTCCCCTACTTGTCCTTATTTGTCTGAATTTGCTAGTGCTATTATTATTATTATTTGCTGAGGAAATTGGGGTTTAGTGACTTGCCCAGGGTCATACAGCCAGGAAGTGTTAACTGTCTAAGATCACATTTGAACTCAGGTCCTCCTGACTTCAGGGCTGGTGCTCTATCCACTGCGCCACCTAGTTGCCCCATCGTAGTGCTATTATTAACTCAGACATTTTAAAATGTTGAATGATACAAGGTCAATTGACTCAATATTTTGTTTCTCTCTGTTCTTTGATAATGTCTGAAGTGGAAGTAAATTGATCCCATTTATTTAAAGAAGATAATAGGATAAATTGAAGGTCTCATATGTTGGGTTATTTGATTAATTAGGCATTAATTTAATGATGCCTAGCAGAGTATAAGTTCCTTGTAGTCAGAGACTTCATTTTGTCCTTATATTCCCAGTGACTAGCATAATACCCTGAACAACGTAGGTCCATACAAAGTATTGTTGAATTGAATAAAGTAGGAAAAAAAAAACTTCTAAATATCCAGAGAAAGACAGTCTAATAAGATATGTCAGTTTTTCAAGGACTGGCCTTGCTGAGGTAAGAAGAGCTCATGAATGGGTGTCATGCAGGGTGCTATGTTTTTCTACCTCAACAAATTTTGCACACCTTCTTTTGAAATTATACAAGGATTCTTATTTGCATCAATAAAAGGAATGTCTTATACAGAATTTAATATTCTTCAACTACCTCTTCCTTCAAACTTAGAACTAGTGATGATAAATAGCCTTAGAGGGTGGAAAGGCATCATTAAATTATGATTTTCAGATAATAGAATTCCATCTATTCCATGCCTTATTCTGTTTTATTTTATGTGACATGTATTGAACATTTCATAATACCAAGAAAGATCTTATATTCCCTATTCTCAACATATTTAAGGATGCCAAATCAAAACAACATACTTGATCTGAAATCATCCAAGATCTCACTCTTAACCAAGTTCTTTAAGGATTCAGGGCATCATTGTTCTATATCCTACTCCTTTTTTGCCCAAAATGTGCTTTGGAAATTAGGTATGATATTTTAAGTGCTGTTTTAATAAATATTAGCCTATGATTTAGGATAACTTATTTGGTTTATTTTAACTTTAACCTTCTGAACAAATGAACAGTCTTATCCTGTGTTGAAGATCATGTTTTAAACTAGCAAATAAAATATCTGAATCCAAAATTGAATTTTTCTATATGACTGGATTGTACTAAAGTACCGTATGGTGGGCAGATATTTATGTTTTGGGAAAAATCAATAAGCATTTGTCAAATAAAATTAATTAGGTGTGTTTCACTTTTGCCCTTCTCTCAGTGTTCACAATTAGAGGTTCATTTCAGGAGACAATGTATGTAGTATTGATTAGAATCTAAGAAATGAACCTGAGTTCATGTGATTGTATGCATCTTTTTCTCCTTTGCTCCCTCTCCATCAGCCCCACCACTTTGCTACAACTTTACACTTAGTCATATCCATTATGGCAATGATGTATTATTGGCATTCAGCAAACATGACAGGATGTCACAGGTCACTGAACAGAAATTTTCAGACTCTGTTTCCACCTGAATTAACTATTATTGAAATAGTTTATTGAGATTGAAGTATTGATCACTCTTCATGCTAACCTTGGCTTAAAGGAAGGGGGAGAAAGGGAATAGTGGTGTTTTTGAAAGACACTAAATTTCATTTTTAAAAATCTCATTTATATAGTCTTCCCCTTTCTCTTTGTTTTATAGCCTCTATAGCTTTATTGCTTGGAGAAGGGGTATGTTGACTTTAGTTTTATGACATTATAATTATATTTCAGAAATTCACTTGATTACTATGGGTAACGAAATTGTCCCAGCATATTGGTTTGGCTAATATTGCTATACAAACAACTTTTCAGTCAATTGAGTCTGGAAAAAAAAAAAAATCAATACCTTATAGTAATCTTTCCAGTGAGGACTTGCTGAATCTTTGTTTTACCACCTACATTTCTTTTTAAGAAAGAAAATTTTTGAAGGGCAAAGTTTTGTACTAGTCTTGTAGTTAAAATCTTTTTTTATTAACAAACTAAAATCATTTTATTAATAAACTAAAAAAACAGTATGAATGGGTAAAGTTAAACAAACTCTGACAAATATAAACAGAAGGAGCCTTGGTCTAAGTATATACTGTTTTGTTAGAAAAAATTTTAGAAGATTTAAAATTACTTATAGGTTTAATATGAGCCAACAAGGTGATGTAGCAAAACAGAGCCAAAAAAAAAAAAAAAAACCTTAACACGATGCAGGTAAATTAGTGAATATATAGTGTCATAGTGTCCTGATTATAGAAATTAATAGCTCTGTTTTTTCAGTACTGAATAGACCACAGTTGTGGTATATTGTCAAGTTAAGATACATATTGACAAACTTTAAATACATGTAGAGAAGGACAACCATATTCATGAGGGCTTAGGAAATAGTATCCTTTCTTCTTTTTTCTCCCATTGATATTTATTGGCACAAGAATTTGTAATGTATACCAGTATGGGGTAAAGAGATGTTTTAAGATATATTCCCCTCACTCAAGAGCTCACATTCCAACAGGGTAGATGATTCATGAACCTGAATAAAAGTTAAATGAAGCAAAATATAATAAGTAGATTAAAGTGTTACAGAGAACCAAAGTCACACCAGAGAATGTAGTTGAGGTATGAAAAACAGTTTTAAAGAGTTGAATTAAAGACCAGGGAATTCATGTCAGTTACCTAAAAATAATTAAAGAGTTATTGTGTAAAAGGGTGTTAGAAATTTTTTGTTGTTGTTTATTCTAGAAGCCTGGATTCAAATAAGTTTGTAGAAGTTCAAAAAACATGTGGCCCAGAAAAACTTTCATCATGCCTTGCATATAGTAAACATGTAGTAAATAGTATATCTTGTAGAATAGTCTATACTGGAATATAATGAGCTTCCATTTAGTTAGAGATGTTTAAGCAAAATTTAGATAGATAATTATCTGTAGAAACAATTCTTCATCTAATTGGAAATTAGCTTGGATAACTTCTAAGGTTTCTTTTAACTCTAAAATTCTGTGATTTTCTTTTAAAAAATTTTTTTCTTCTTTCTGAAGTAAATCCAGCCTAGTTTTGTGTTTGGATTATTCTTTGGATCTATTTATATGAATAAAAACTTAAAATTTAGTAATTGAATTCACAGATTATTTATATGGTTATACTATTGTATGTGATGCATTTCTAGATGCATAACAAACTTTCTAATTTTTCTCAGTTCTCTTATAGTAGTTGATGTGTAGGGAAGTTATAGGCTTTTGATTGGCTACATAGCAGAGGAAAATATTTGTATCCTATGGCATCTAGAGTATTTACTTAAATTGCTTTTTTGAAAAATAATTCACCAGAAAATCCAAAAGGCATTTACTGTATATACCTTCCTGCCACGATTTTTTTTTTTCTTTTAACTTTATCATTGATCACTTGGGTCTGAAAGGAACCACCTTTTTGTGAAATTGCTACCATATGGAATGTTTAAAGTCTGGTATACTAAAATTGGGAGAGTTTTCTGTATTTATCTAAAACATGCATAGCATGCACAAGTGTTGTTCAGTCATTTCAGTCATGTCTGACTTCATGATCCCATTTGAGGTTTTCTTGGCAAAGACCCTAGAGTGGTTTCCAGTTTCCTTCCCTAGTTCATTTGACAGATGAGGAAACTGAAATAAACAGAGCTTAGTGACTTGCCCAGGGTCATACAATTAGAAAGTGTCTGAAGCCAGATTTCAACTCAGATCTTCCTGGCTGTAAGCCCAATGCTCTATGCACTCCACCACCTAACTGTCCTAGGTACATGAGTATACTTAACATTAATTTTTAGTGAGGCCTTTTTTAAAACTTTGAACTATACTGTCTCTTCTTTCCTCAAGCTACATTAGTCTTTTTATATTCTGAAAAAATTTTAAAGATCATGTGACTTTATTGCCAAAAGCAGAGTTGATAGTTTTTTGTGTTACTAAATCAAATAATGAAATGAAAAATGTTCAGACAAAATTAGAATTTGCTTTAGGGCACAATCAATATAGCATTTTAACAAGCTTAGTGTATTTGGAAAATATATATTGTGTAAGGTTTTCAGACATACTGATTTTATTATGTCTGCTTATTGTAGCAGCAAAGTGTAACAATAAACTTAGTCAATAAACATAAAGCCCTGATTAAACCATAATTAAATTTTGAAAAAAGTTATCTAAAAACTAAGAAGAAAATGTATTTTTCCACTTGTCATATTAACTAAATGATATATAATAGAACTTTGCTAGTAAATAAGTTACATGGAATACATTTTGAAGGTGGATATTTAATTGCCCCTCAATTTTTGTCTCTAGGAGTTTCTTAGATTAGAGCATTTCACTGCCTTACCCTCTGTGGCAAGGGATTAAGTAGGATAAATGAAAGTTTGACTTGTTCTCTTTAAAACCTACATAAACTGTTTTGATACTCTTCCTTCCCAAGCTTAAAGAGGGACTTTAATTATATTATAATTATTACAGTTCTGTGTCTTTATACTTTTATTGTACCTTGAGATTTCATTGTTCTTTAAACTTTTCAAGGTGTTCTAACATCTATCATCTCACTTTGTGTCTAACAACATTGTAAGCTAAGTAGGACAAATATTTGATCATTGAGAAAACTGAGGCAGAATAGTGCCAAGTGCCTTTACCTAAGTACTAACAGAAAACTAGTTTTAAAAAAAAAGTTTGACTACATTTAAGAGGTAAATTTAAGTTGATCAGATTATGTCTTCACTTATAAGAATATATGCATTATCAAATAAATGTACTATTTAGATATTTTGGTGAATTGTCACAACAGTTATTGTCATGGGAGCTATTAATGAAAAAAACTTGGGGTATGTTGATACCATGTTAGGCGAAAGTAACAGAAAAGTTACGAAAAAAGTTACGACTAGCATCTGAGAGCTAAACTGGGATGAAGACTCTTTGATAAGATTGACTTTTATGTATCATAGGTTATTATTCTTCAAAACGTCTTCTTTTACACTTCTGGAATTTCTGAATTTTTTTTTATATTGCCTGAAATTCTACCCCTTCTTAGAAAGTTAAAAGACTATTAATCATATATATTATCATGATTTAGTTCAGTTAGACTGATTTCCTTCTGAAATAGACCTGTATTACTTAGGAAATATTTATTTTTATTAGGAATGTATAAAATCTTACCAGATTCAGACATGTGAAGAGGTATTAGTACCTGAGTTATATGTTGTAGAATGAGAAGTACACTAGTATATTGATGGAAGATTCAGAAAAAGAAATGTAAGGGTACAAAAGAAAAAATGACAGAAATTTTGCCTGAGGAAGGTTCTAGGTCTGCTTCAGAAGGTAAAACTTTATTCCTTCCTCCCCTAATACATAGCTGGTACTAATGATCAGTTAACGTTATTCACCAAACAGAGTGTTTGGAACCAGCTTTGGGACTTAATCACTATTGATAAAGGACATGAACAGACAATTCTCAGATGAAGAAATTGAAACTATTTCTAGTCATATAAAAAGATGCTCCAAGTCATTATTAATCAGAGAAATGCAAATTAAGATACCACTACACACCTGTCAGATTGGCTAAGATGACAGGAAAAAATAATGATGATTGTTGGAGGGGATGCGGGAAAACTGGGACATTGGTGCATTGTTGGTGGAGTTGTGAACAAAAAATTTTTTTTTTTTACAATTATGTTGTACAAGAAAAATCTAATCAAAAAGGAAAAAAAAAATGAGGGAAGGCAACAAAATGCAAGCAAATAATAACAAAAGTGAAACTACTATTTTGTGATCCACACTCAGTCCCCACAGATTTCTCTCTGGGGTGTAGATGATTCTCTTCATCACATGACCATTGGAATTGGCTTGAATCACCTCATTAAAAAAAGCCATGTCCATCGCACTTGATCATTATATAATCTTCTTGTTGCCGTGTACAATGTGCTCTTAGTTCTACTCACTTCACTTAGCATCAGTTCATGTAAGTCTCTCCAGGCCTTTCTAAAATCATCCTGCTGGTCGTTTCTTACAGAACAATAATATTCCATAACATTCTTATACCACAATTTATTCAGCCATTCCCCAACTATGGGCATCCACTCAGTTTCCAGTTTCTGGCCACTACAAAGAGGGCTGCCACAAACATTCTTGCACATACAGGTCCCTTTCCCTTCTTTAAGATCTCTTTGAGATATGAGTAGAAACACGGCTGGATGAAAGGGTATGCACAGTTTGATAACTTTTTGAGCATAGTTCCATATTGTCTTCTAGAATGGCTGGATGTATTCACAATTCCACCAAAAATGTTTCAGTGTCCCAGTTTTCCCACATCCCTTCCAATATTCATCATTATCTTTTTCTGTCATCTTAACCAATCTGAGAGGTGTCAGTGGTACCTCAGAATTGTCTTAATAATAATTGTCTTTTTTGCATTTTTCTGATCAATAGTGATTTAGAGCATTTTTTCATGTGACTAGAAATGGTTTTAATCTCATCATCTGAAAATTGTCTCAAACAAACAATTTTTCAAATATTGTCAAATATGACAACCTTTAGGTAAGTTAATGACTGCATGCGCTCTGACATTCCAGGAGGACTTGTCTCTCCTATTAAATTAATGCGTGATTTTAGCAATTTTGATTGTAATCTTAATATCCTTAAATTACTTATGAATTTACTATCCTGTACTTTATATGATGAGATACTAAATTAGGTTTGGTGAATAATTGTTTCTGCATGCTTGATGCAATTTTCAGTGTGTGCGTGTGCGTGTGTGTGTGTGTGTGTGTGTGTGTTGTATCCATACATATTTATATGCACATGTATATCTTAATTATCCAGATGTCAAGAATGTTCCTTTTGGTCACAAGCCACACAGTATTGGCTGTTCTTTTGAGCACGTAGGTTGGTTTTTGTCTTTTTTATTGTCAACATATAATGATGCTTTTCTTTTCATAGTCTTTGTTGGCCCTTTTAGTTTTTTCTGCTTGACATATCTTTATAAATGAAGCTAGTTTTCCTTTCCCTCCCCCATTTCCATTCCTATTTATCATGTTTTTAAATGTATTACAAACATTTAAAGAAGAATTGACTGTTTGGGTTCCCTTAGCAGCCTCTCAATTAACCTCAAAGGATTTTATAAAATCATAGTTACTTAATTTTTATATCATCTTGTTAGCAGAATGAAATACTATTATAAAATACCTTGCTAGTCTACAAATATTTTTGTTTTGGTTGGTTCAGACCTGTGATTCATACACATTCATTGTGATTCATTGGTGTAGTGTGGTGGTATCAAACTCAAATAGAAGTATTTGTGCACTAACCTGCACATTTGTTTTGACATGTTTAATGTTGGAACCTCCTAGTGAAAGTGTTCTCCCAATGTAGACCAGATACATTGTAATTCAATTATATTCTTTGTGCACATGGAATATATGTGTATGTGATGGAGCATGGCATATTGGAATCAGATTCAAGTGCCATGTCTGACACAGCATGACAAGATACCAGGCATTTAACCTCCTGAACCTGTCTCCTTTTCTGTAAAATGAGAGTAATGATAAACACCTTTTATATCAGCCTAACAAGGCTATCATGAGATTCAAATGAGCACATGATGTTTATAAAACACTTGAAAATTTTAAAGTGTTAGATAAGTAAGTTATTACTGTCATTATCATTAATCATTATGTGAGTATTTCACTATAAGAGAAGAATTGCATGAATTGTTTTCCAAAACCAGGATTATAACAATTGAATTTTGTACAGCTAAAGTTCTTATATAAAATCAGCAAAATACAACATAGGCAGTTAAATATTATTACTTGCATATTTTTTTCCTTTTTGTTTAGTCTTGTTAACATGGAATGACTATATTAAATTGAGTAAAAAAATTACCAACAAGGTGTATATCTGTAGGTATTAAAGCCAAGGGCCAGTTTCTTATATACAGCCCTCTGCAAATTGTTTAAAATGTGTTAGAAAGAACCATATCGCTATCTGCACCAGTGCTTCCTGCATTGCTGCAGGAAGATGACCCTTAGTTTTAGAGACCATGCCAGAGCACTCTAGTGAGTTCTGGTAAGTCTTACTAAGTTGGGAATGCTTCATGTACAGATCTAGTGACTTTCTTGTCATGGCTCATCATCAGAAATAAGAAATTTTTCCTGGCATGTGTAGAGCACTTAAAGGTTTGCACAGCTTTTTACATATGTTGTTTTCTGGTCATTCTCACAATAACCTTGCGAGGCAAGTGCTCTTATTATTCCTGTTTGACACATGAAGAAATAAAATTGATCAACAGATGATGAATATTTTTTAACCATCACAACTCATGAAATCATCTACCAAGATGTGGAGTGGCTGTTGCTTGTGTTGGTAGAGCAATGACTCACATCAGGAAAATCACAGCTCTTGAAAATTGAATTATCTCCCACAAAGGCAGTAGACAGGTTGTATTTTAAATTCAATGTCCAGAACTTGGTTTTATAATCTTGTTACTTAAGAGCCCTTATCTCTAACCTACGGTCATTGCTTACTCTTATCAATATATTGCTTATGTACTCTCAATATATGTTATATATAAATTATATATTTTAATGTTCTAGTGTATTATGTGCATTATAAAAATACACTAAACAAATTTTTAAAGGATTAAATGAAGATAAAATAAACAGTGCAAATTACTTTGCACTTCTTACTAAATATATAATTATTTACTTTTTAAACTAAATTTAGTAAATTTATTAAAATATAATTAGTAATATTTAAAATAAAATTTATTAGAGTAATTTAATTAAAATTAAATTAATTTAAAATTTATTAATTTAAAAACTTGCCTGAATCTGTTTCATTACTTGAAAATCATGAGTGACAGTGATCAAAAGGTTTGGTTCTTCATTCGGTTCTTCATTCACATTGTTCTGATATTTGATTTTAATAGCTGTCAGGAAATGGTACTTTATAGTAACACCTGGCTCCATTTAAAAGAAGTGCATCATTAGCTGTGCTTACGAAATCCTAACATTTTTCTTTTCTTTTTTTTTTTAAATTAAAGCTTTTTATTTTCAAAACATATGCATAGATAATTTTTCAACAATGACCTTTGCAAAACCTTGCGTTCCAAACTTCCCCAGTTGGCAAGTAATTCATTATATGCTAAACATGTGCAATTCTTCCATACATATTTCCATAATTGTCATGCTGTACAAGAAAAATCAGATCAAAAGGAGGGGGGTGGGGGGAGTGAGAAAAAACAAAGTGCAAGCAAATAACAACAAAAAAAGGGAAAATGCTATGTTGTGATCCACACTCAAGACCACACAGACTTCTCTCTGGGTGTAGATGGCTCTCTTTATCACACGACCATTGGAACTGGACCGAATCATCTCATTCTTTATTGTTGAAAAGAGCCCCGTTCATCCAAATTGATCATTGTATAATCTTCTTGTTGCCATACACAATGATCTCCTGGTTCCTTCTTACTTCACTTAGCATCAGTTCATGTAAGTCCCTCCAGGCCTCTCTAAAATCATCCTGCTGATCATTTTTTATGGAACAATAATATTCCATAACATTCATATACAATAACTTACTCAGCCATTCTCCAACTGATGGCCATCCACTCAGTTTCCAGTCTTGCCACTACAAAAAGGGCTGCCACAAACATTTTTGCACATGTGGATCCCTTTCCCTCCTTTTATGATCTCTTTGGGATATAAGCCCAATAGAAACACTGATGGGTCAAAGGGTATGCACAGTTTGATAGTCCTTTGGGCATAATTCCAAATTGCTGTTTGGAATGCTAATACTCATTTTTCAATCTCCTCCAACAATAATTTAAAGGTTTTTGATTGAAGTTCAGCTAATAAATTTCTGTCTTCCTTGGTGCCCACAAACTGAATGCAGAATGTTATAAAAATTGGGTTCACTGAAATTTGTTTGTAAGATTTTTAAGCAAATTAAAAAGTTCTGTTTCCAATTTTTAAAATTGTACATACATGATAGTTTTTAATAGACAACAAATATGACTTTTTTGGGTGAAAGGAAAGCTAACTTGAAATTTCTTGCCAACTGATGGCTTCATATAATATGTTAAGGGAGACTGTATACTTAGGATTAGGATTATCATTAGCAATATTAGGTATGAATCTATTTCATGTAATCTTGATAATTTTGACTTTATTGAAGAATTGAAGTGTCAGCTTAGCCATTTCCTTGCTCACTTGTGTTCCCGTTGGTCTTATTTTCAATTCAAGGAATCTTTTAATGTCCCATGTCCATTTTGTAAAGATTAGTTAAGTTAAAATTAAATAATAGAATATTATCTTACCATTTAACACAGCATGCACAAACTTCAGTATATCTCAATATGCCAAAAGCCAAGAAAGAGTTTGAGGGGCCATTTTGTATTGTGGGGCTCTTTTTCTTTATCATCATACATGACAACATAACCGAAAGAGAGCACTACTGCCAGTTTATTAATATATTAATTTTTTATTTATTAATATTAATAACTAGGAAAACTTGATTTCTTTAATTTCTGGATAAAAAAATAAACAGAAATTCTAATTTTCCCCCCCTAATTCCTAGTGAATCCCCAGCATCCCACATTGGGAACCACTATTTTAGATAGAAAATATTATAATCACATTGGACTGTGCTGTGGAAGCCCTTCAGATTGTGTCACATGGTCTTGTTTAAGAAAAAAAGCAGTCTAATGATTGTGTGGGATTGGTTGTTGCTATTTAAAAAAAAAACAAAAAACTCTCCTGGTTTATTTGACCCTGGCCATGACTTGCTTATTTCATGAAATCTGTTATGCACAAAAGTGCATAAAATGAAGATAAAGTGCCCTCTCTCCAGCCTGACAAAAGCCATTCCTTTGCAGAATGGTAGCTGCAGTGAAAGTAAATAAATGAATGGACAGCAATCACAGCCTAGTTGATGAAACTGTTCAATTAAAGCACAGGCATTTACATGGTGTAATTTCCCTAAATTGCCAATGAGCCCCTTTAGACACAACCAGTGTTCAAATTGATTTCAGCATTGATTTTGGCTGAAGCTGATAAATTTCTGCTTGTTAGTTAAAGTAATTTTGCAGAAGACTTTGTACTGCAGTATTGAAGTGTTCATTTAGCTGATGGTTAAAAGAGGAGTTATTTACAGAGGCCTCTACTGTTGTTCTGAGATGGGACAATTCCCCAATCATCTTTTACTTTTAATTTTTTAAGCTTCAGTATACCAATCAATAGGTGATTGAAACTGATTAAAACTTATCCAACCAGCTGCCTATGGCAGTTTAATTAGAAACTGGTTGATTCTTAAATTAAAGTTGTCTTGTTTTCATTGTGTAGCCATCTTCCAGAAGAGCAAGGGACTAATAGCTCTGAAAACTTAGTTTGGTTTTGCAATGGCATCTGCTAATTATATAATGTGAATTTCTCAAATGCTACTCATAAAACAATCTGAGTGGTTACCTATCTTTACAGAGCTTAGAAGCAGCAATATGCTCATTAGAGAATCCATTCGTTTTTTAGGCAAGACTTTAAGGTAGGCTGCACTGGATAATTCTTATGGGATAATAGTGTTTGAGAATTGACTTCTGATTTCATAACTAAAATATTTGAATTTTTCAGTTCAAAACAAAACTATAATTATGGCTCGTGCATTTTTTTTCCTTAACCATCATCAGATTGAAAAGTATATCTTGTTCCAATTTTGAGGTCTTAGTTTCAATAAAAAAGAAACCCTAAGGATGTAAGAATGAGAAATCCTCATGAGCTATTTGTTGGCTTTTCATCAGCTTTCAGGGCAAAATCATAGAGGAGAGTTAATCTGTTTTACATTTATTTAGGGAAGATAAACTTACTCATAACCAAATTATTTCATCCAATATGGGACAATTCTTTCTTTTCTCTATGGAAATGTGTTAATTTTTCAGTCACCAGGGATATATGGCATCTGGTACGGGAAAAAGGGGAATAAATGACTCACTTTGCAGAGGTACTTTTATTCTCTTGGCCCACTGGGGTACTATTGAGTGTGGTAGAAAAGGTAATTTAGTAAATAGTACCCCAGTGGCCTGAAAAAGTTAATGCGCTTTTGAAAAGTGAGTCATTCAATCGCTTTAAACTATTACTTTCTTAAAAATCAGCAACTGACCACATCCAAATATCCTTAGAAGAAACTAGAATTAGAAAATTTGGAAACAAGCAGTTTACATACAAATACTGCATAATAAAAGCTTTCCTAAAAATAGATATTCTTAGACCTCCAATTTTACAAGTTTACTTATCATTAGCTTTAACCAAAAACAAAGATTAAATTATAATCATACTATTTCAAGTTATTGCTCTATTTGTTTTTTTTTCCCCCAGACTTATTTGTCTGCTTGCTCCATTTCTTTCTCCTATTCTCATGTTTATATGCTATTTCATCTTACCTTTCTGGTTTGCCCATCACATCTTTTAGACTATTGGATCAAGAAATCTTTTTGCCAATAATATAGTGACTCTCAAAGATATTTTGAAAGATTGCTACAAGGAATTTCAGTGGTTGCTGCTTGTAGTGATTGAGGTTTGAGTGAAACTTTATCACATTAAGAAGAAATATGGAAGTGGTAAGAACCATATTAACACATATGGCACATTTGGAACTAAGAGTTTAAGGTGAATTTGTTAAACAAGGTAAAAAAACTCATGGAAGAACTATGAATGGAAAAAAGAATTTAAAATGTGGGATTTTCCCAAATCTGACAGCTTCCCTAAATTGTATCTTTAATATTGATTTGTGGATTAATATGTATCTGAGGGTTTTTTTTTTTTTTGATGGCTATATTCTAATACTTCAGTTTATTTCACACAAACATTTTTAGTATTTTTCTACTTAACACCAAATCATTTTGCAATCAGTAACCAAGCATCTGTAATGAAATTTTAGGCAGAAGGAAGGTTAGCATAGATTGTTGTTTGATCTAGTATAGTTTACATAATAGCTTCTTTTTACAACTGTTTTTTTACTTTGTATTTTCTATCTTAACAGCCAGAGTCAAGTTAATGTCTTTATTATAGGAGGCAACAACTGCCAGTGTTGATTTCCTAGAAATAAGTTGAGTATTTTTCTGTAGATGGACATTTTAGTGTGACAACATGCTCATTAAAATTCCAGTGCCTGACCATGAACACTAAACATAGTGATAAATCTACAAACAAATAAAACTTCACCAAGCAATTTTAGAAATACCCAGGCTATAAAACAAATACTTTTTTGGCTAAGTTGCAATTAGGTAGCTTTTGGTTACTGAAAAGTTATTCTGCAACATGACTTTTAGAGAATCTGCTAATCTCTTTCAAAATGCCCAGGAAGGGGATTTTCATCTTGATTAATTTTTGTATGGCAAAGAACTCCTTTTATTTATCTATATCCAAATTAATATATGTTTCTCTAACTTTACATAGGAAACCCAAAGAGAACAGATGGCTGTACCTACAGGGATCTTTTAGATCATTTTTTCCAAGTTTTTTTTCCATTTTGTTTTGTTTTCATACTCATTTTGGTCAAGGGCAGTGGCATCTTTAAAATGGGAATACTTCAGTTAGAGAAAGGCTTTCCTCTAATTTTTCTAAACTGGATATAGAATGAAAATTGCTTTCAACTTTTCTGTCAGTAATTAAAATTACATGCAAAATGTAGATAAGTAAAAGATAGATAACTATCAAATCATATTATAGACATATTGATATATTATATGATATATATATAATCAATATTATATCAATATATATCAATTATATAGACATATATTGATATTATATCAATATTTGATTTTGATTAGGAAATAGATTTATTAATTAAAAGCCTTTGTTTTCTTTTCTTTTTTTTTATTTTGTGAGGCGATTGGGATTAAATGAGTTGCCCAGGAATTTAGTAAGTGTTAAGTATCTGAGATAGGATTTGAATTCAGGTTCTCCTAACTTCCGGAGCTGGTGTGCCATCCAGCTACCCCTAAATTTAATAATTGAGTCTGACTATGGTCAACTTAATTTTATATGTTGATAAGGAATAGAGGTTGTATAAACAAGGTAATTTTTAGATAATTTAAAAATATTTTATAGTTTAGCTCCTCCCTTTAAAATTTTTTATTGTATCTACTCAAAATTCAAAGGTCTCAAAATTTCACTTTCTTTTTGCCCTATCTTTGATAAATATCCTAATGATCTTTGGGATCTTTAGTTCTTTAAATGGTCAAAGACAGGAAGCAAAGGATCTGAATGATGCATACATATACATTCCCTGCCCAGCACTTTATCTTGCACATAATAGGCACTTATTAAATGTTTGTTTTTGCTGAGGCAATTGGGGTTAAATAACTTGCCCAGGGTCACACAGCTAGGAAGTGTTAAGTGTCTGAGGCTCAATTTGAACTCGTGTCCTCCTGACTTCAGGGTCCACACTTTATCCACTGCTCTATCTAGCTGCCCCTTAAATGTTTATTAGAGACAATAACTGAAGGTTGATTTTATGCAATAATAGTAATTCTTACTATTATGGAAAATGAAAAGGAATATTCTAACATTTTTAATGATTTAAAAGAGTTTCTTTTCTATTTGACCTGTTAAGAATACCCATGGAAGAAAACAAGCATTTTTTACTACTCACTTAATAGAGTATTACCCACTAGCTAATTATTTCTGAGGTTATATACTATGACTTGAACCATTTTAATGACTAAATCTTTTCTTTGGATTCAGTATAAACCATTGGCCATCCATTTGGAAAAATTCCTAAGAACTGGTAGAACTCTATAAATAATTCACAGAGTAATTCTATCTCTGTTTCCACAGTATCCCTGAAATATATTCTGTGAGAAGCAGGGAATAAGTCAACAGAATAATTCTACTTGGTTTGTCAAGGGAAAGCACTTCTGATTCACAAACCAGCCACAGTACTACCATATCACCATTACCACTTTGACAGCTCAATTCAAATTAGTCATACATGTGATCACTCATGAAATTCTTGTTTCAGAAGATAGGAAAGGAAAAGCTTTTGTCTGATCAAATCGATGTCAATTTTCATATCAAATTGACATTTATAAACTTGTGTTGTTTTGTCAGCATTGCTGAAATCCACTGTGTTTACAGCCAGATCAGGGACAGACTGGTTGACTTGGGGGGGGGGGGGGGGAAGAAAATAAACTTATTCTTAGAGTCACTTAAAGAAGCATCTGATACTCACTATTGTAGATTATTTCTGTTCATAATGTAAAAGGGTTTAATTAGAATGTGTTAAAATATTAATATGCAGGATAGTGCTATAGAAATATGATGCCTACATTAATTGTATGAAAGTAGTACAACCATTATCAGAAAATGTATGATCAGCTCTAGGTTATTTATTTTGTGAATAGGAGTCAGCTGGGCCAATTTGTATTTTTTGTTTTGCTTTGTTTTACCCTGAGTTTGCAACTCTAGGCATAACTAATTTCAGTAAACAACATGAAAATGCAGATGTATTGAGTTTTATACATGATTCACATTTGTTTTAGAGTCCAGATGTTTGGATATGATTACAGGTTGTTTCTTTCTTATGTCCTATATAAATATTAGGACTTTTGCCATTCTCATTTCAAATCTTGCTGCTCTTATTTAAAGAGGTTTTTTTTTTTTCAATTGAACTTGCCAAATACCAGCAAGCATGAACATTTTCATATATAAATCACACCACAATAAAAAGGATTGTATGTAAAAACATGACTCATCCAGATCTTATTTTGTTTATAGTGAATTCAGTGCCATTTCAGAGTTGTCCTACTTGTCTGCCTCCCTTTGAACTTCCTTCTCTTTCCTTTTATGTATTTTAAATGCTTCAGTAGCATTCTTTTGTGAAATTATTATTGATTGGGAATTATACTAAATATTTGTATCGAATCAGAATCAGTACTTGTGAATTAGATTCAGACTTGACTATATAGGCCTTATTAGTAAAATTTGTAAAAAAAACAAACAAAAAAAAAAACTTAACTTTACTTTCTTGTTGGCTGAAGTTTCAGTCAGAAAAATTCTAATCTGTGTATTTTGCTGACCATGGGGCATTTAAGGGGATATTAACCAACTCTATGATAGTTTGTTTTCCTTGCCCTGGTTTAATGGAAATCTTCTCTCTGAGTCAGAAGGAAGCCCAACTTCCATCTCTAAATCAGATCAATCACAGTCCAGGATGTAATTTGTATCATTAGACTGTTTTTATATACTACATAATCTTCTTTCAACTGCTTAAAATTGCTGCTCTGGTTTCCAAATGCATCCTTACCTACCAAGCAATCCTGAATCCCATTTATTTTCTGTTGTTAGTTTGGCTTGGAGCTTTGTGCTTTAGTCCTTCTTTACTGCAGATTTTATTGAGTCTTGAGTAAAAGCTGAAGTAACTGAGGAAACAGATTCAAGTTTTCAAGCATATCACTATATGAAGCAATGCATGTCAAAGTGGGACCAGGCTTCAACTTGGCACTGCATCCCAAATACAGGGGGTATACATTAAAGCAATTAATAAGATGTAAACCAGTAAACAAAATTAGGTAATCTGATTTCTAATGGAGGACCGATTAGAGGCTTTCCAAACTGGGAGGGGGAAAATAAACACATACAATTCTCTGAAAAAGAGGTGTTCTACTCCTCACCCCCACAATGTTTGTATTCAGTTAAAAGAACAGGGAAACAGTAACCAACTGACAAATATAAAGCCAATTTTCAGATAAGACATATGGGTTGTGTGAGATGTATAATTGTAAGAAAACTCCTGTCAGTCTTTGGAACTGACTGGGTTTGTGGTCAGCGTAAGGTAAGCCCAAAGTTGAAGGTCTCTAAGCAACAGGTAGAAGAGGTCCAGCTTCCTAGCCTCATAGTGCAACAACCTTTTCTCACTGTTCCATAATAGAATAAAGTTCTCACAAGAAAAATTAGATAGAAAGGGATCTGAGTTGAATAAAAAGGCAACTTAGCTCCAGATTTGAGTCACAAGATGGAGTCAGTGTGATTCACTCAATTTCTATAGTTGCCCATTTTGATTTATGGTAGGAGTGGCCAGCCCATTTCCCCCCATGGATTACTTATCTGTAAAACAAATCTATAGAGCTTTTCATATATTCAGAATATGAATTACTTAAGTCAGACTACAGATCAGACTGCTTAGCTCACAATAGATTAATTTTGAGAGGGGAGATTTACCGGGGTAACCAAGAAAACAACATGAACACCACAAAACAGAAGATCAAAGCAATAAAATGATGATCAGTTTTAAAAATTTGTATCTTAGTAATCCACTCCCAAAGCACATACAATTATTTCATCTTCTCCCGAGTTCCAGGTATTTCACGGAGTTGTCTGGTCCTTGGAAATATTTTATCTTGAATGTTCTAGAAAGAGCCTTGAAGGCCTGCTTCTCTGGTTTGAAATCGATCATAGAAATTCCTAGACAGTTCTGCTTAAATGTGCCAGTAATAAGAAAATACAATTTAATACAGTCTCTTGAATTTGATTTTCAGAATTTCAGTTTTTTATATATCACTTCTTGTTTTTATCTTTACCTAAATTCTGTACATGATCTAAAAATCTAAAAAAGGTACCAATTCATGAGGTTCTGACTTGTAACATGAATCTGTATTTTAAAATTATCAGACAAATACTTTTAAAAAGGGAAAATCACTTTCTTTATAATTATCAATATAATTTTATATGTAAAATCCTTACCCCAATTTGGGAATTTATTGCTAAAACAAAACCAAAGCTTGCATTTCTCTATTTACTATATTTGGAAGTCAATAATATAGATAATACAAAAATCCAAAACAGTCTAATCCTGCTGCTCTGTCAACATTTAATATTTCATTTAATTAAAAAACTTTTATATCTGTCTTATTACTTTGTCTAGTTTTCCATTTAGGAGGTTATTATCCCTGCATTATCATTTGACTATAAATGCTGATTAAAATTTTATATTCTTTTATACCCGGAGATGTTCCAGTGTCAATTAATGGATTTAGTATTGTGCTTACAAAACTTATATTATTCATTTGCCCTAATAATAAAAATTTGTTATGAAAGAAAAAGGGAATGACAATTATAATAGTGTCAAAACTTCTCCCCTCAAGAGAGGAGATTTATTGGACATATACCATAACAAGTGAAAAACTTTTCGCTTAGCTCTGTTTGATTCCAGATATGAGCCGTATCTGACATCCAATCATGTCAAAGTTCCACATTCACAGGTTATCATAGTTAGGCTCAGAATTACCCAGATGAGAAAATATCCTGGTCAGAAAGAAAATAATGCAATAGGAAAACTGAGTCAAGAGAATCATACTTTAGGTCATATCCAGGCCTTCCTCTCAACTTTTCCAAGGGATAGATGTACAACTACGGCAATTCTGAGACTGTTACACATGCCATTTTTCTTATTTGACTCATGGCAATTCAGACAACCATCCCTGTAATCAAAACTCTTATCTATAGTCCCAAGAGTTTTTACCTCATGTAGCAAAATTCATTAATCATTGCTTAAGACTTGAATATTAATTGTTTCATGTTTTCCTAACAGTTACATTTATTTATTTATAAATCAAAATGAATCACATTCTTCAGTTTGAGACATATAGCAAATACTTAATAGTTGACTCATTTTAACGTGTTTTTCAGTTTCAGGTTCTTAAATTTCAGTACTTTAGATTTTGCAACATGTGGATCAGTAGAACTTGTAAGATCTTAAGACCCTGCCTGAATACAGAATCTCAAGAGACCTCTTAAAAGATCTATGCAACTTTTTCCTCAATGAAGTAGTAGTGGTAATAGCTACGGCAGCAAAAAATGCTCCATTAAAATTGAATGGATGCCCATCAATTGGAGAATGGCTGAATAAATTATGGTATATGAATGTTATGGAATAATATTGT
The DNA here is from genome assembly GCF_902635505.1 of Sarcophilus harrisii. NCBI lineage: Eukaryota > Metazoa > Chordata > Mammalia > Dasyuromorphia > Dasyuridae > Sarcophilus > Sarcophilus harrisii. The sequence goes on along the minus strand of NC_045427.1, from coordinate 517,718,223 downwards.
TCAACAACCAGCAGGATGATTTCAGAGACACTTGGAGAGACTTAGATGAACTGATACTAAGTGAAATGAGCAGAACCAGGAGATCATTATACACGGCAACAACAAGATTATATGATGATCAATTCTGATAGATGTGGCTCTCTTAAACATTGAGATGATTCAAACCAGTTCCAATTGTTCAGTGATGAAGAGAGCCATCTATACCCAGAGAGAGGACTGTGGGAAATGAGTGTGGTTCACAACATAGCATTTTCACTCTTATCGTTGTTGCTTACATTTTATTTTGCCTTTTTTTTTTTCTTTTTTTACTGGTTTGATTTGATTTTTCTTGTACAGCACAATGATTGTATAAATATGTGTGCATATATTGGGTTTAACATATTTCTACCATATTTAACACATTGGAATACTTGCCATTTAGGGGAAGGGATGAAGGAAGGGAGGGAGAATTGGAACACAAGGTTTTGCAAGGGCTAATGTTAAAGCATCTATTTTGAAAAATTAAAAAGCTTTAATTTAAAAAAAATACTCCGTTAAACAATTTTTCTGTCTTAACAGTTTTAAAATGTTTTAATTACTTTTTTTTAACATTTCAATTCACAATCTAACACCATCTAGATCGAAAAGAAAGTTATTTATCTAATAACATTTCTGATACAATGGTTTTTCAGATTTCACAATATAAAAAAATCTTTAGCAACAATAACTTACATAAGATTGCGTTTAAAATGTGAAACAAAATTTGTCAGAAGATGTCAGTTCAGCCTATTGAATTGCCATAGCATGAAAATCACTCATTTTATCACCTTTAGCATTTTATACTAATCACATCTAAAACCTGATTTGCAATTACATCCAATTAAAGAAATAACATTAGTCAACATTTATTTGGTGCTTATTAGATGCTAATCATTGTGTTAAGCACTTTACATTCATATCATTTAAATCTCACAATAACCCTGGGAGGTGGGCACAATTATTATTTCCCTCTTTACAGATCAGGAAATGGAGATAAAGAGATAATATAATTTGCTTTAGATCACACAGCTAATAAGATTCAGAAACCAGAATATAACTCAGGTTTCTCTCATCCATGATTTTTTCCAGCATTGTTGTTAATTTTTTTGCATTATATCTTACTAGAAAAAAATCTCAACTAAATCAAATCTAGATATAAAACCACAAAATCAAAATCCTAATTTTCCAAGGCTTTTAGATACCTGAACTTTAAAATTTAAAGCCAAAAGTTAACAATTGGCTCATTTTCAAATATGTACAATAACTTTCACCTACAGTTATATGAACTTTCAGAAAAAAAAAAAAATCACCTGAAGAGCCAAATTATTTTCCTTTGTGTTCATAACCTAACCTTACGCTTTGTTTCCCTAAGACTTTTCAGTTTTGACACTGGGTAAAATATAGGGAGAGATTCCCAGTGACAACCTCAATTGCCCATCCTCTTGGTTTGAAGCTCATAAGATTCTAAAGACTGAGGAATGTGTTCCTGGAATGGCTTTTCAGGACAGAGTGCTGTATTTCCTACTCGTATCCAAAACTGTCTAAATAACTAATCTTCACTCGTGTTTCTCCTTTGTAATTTAGCAAAAAATTTTATTTA